>NC_140933.1:49211767-49786767 GCF_014529385.1 Adiantum capillus-veneris
ATATTTATATTTATATCTATCTGGAGAGAGAGAGAGAGAGAGAGAGAGAGAGAGAGAGAGAGAGAGAGATCATGATGGTTTTGGTTTTGGCAGAGTTGTCATGTTTCCTGATGGTTTTGACTTGTCATGTTTCCTGATGAATAGGATTAAGGTCCAGTAGGCAGAAGAGGCTGAAACCTGATCCAGAGCTTGTGCCAGGATTTCAACCCTTGCAGGCTCAGTTCCTTAATGTATCTGCCAAAAGAACTGTTGACTTTTGTCAGGACATATCTGAAGAAAAGTCAATTGGTGAAGATCAATCAGAGAGGTCAACAGGGCAAGAGGATCCCTCACCCTACAAGGATGTGGTGCCCTCTACAGCACTTCTGAAGAAAAATACAAGAAAGAGGAATATAGACTTCTCAGATGATACAGATGTGCTAGAAGGAAGTCCCTGTGCAACTAAATGTAAAGACAAAGAGGATGTGTCTTCTCTGGAAGACCCAACTGCAACTGATGAGAGGCTGTTTGATTTTGCAGCATCTTGTGGTGCTGGGCACAAGTTTGATCTAGTTCATTCTATGTTTAATCCAAAGTTTGACATTGAAGACCTGTTAGCTCAGCACAGTAATTTCTTGCAGTCCTACAGAGATAAGTTTGAAGTGATGGTGTAGGTAGGAAGGGTTGTTCTGCCTACTATGACTCTTGTGCATTTAAATGACTGTGGTGGAAAGGGACAGGGACTGAAGAAGTATAGGGAATTACCACCTTCTTGCCGACATTCAGCCTGCCCTTTGCATAAAAAAGAATGCAAACTCATTCAGGAAGCCTTTGGCTTTATGATTTACCTGAACAGCCTGTTTGGATTCCTCATGCAGAATCCTGACGAGGTGTTAGAGGAGCAGGATGCGGCACCAGATGAAGAATGCGAGGAGACAACTCATATGCAAGAAGTCAAGGAGGTTGAAGACACAGTCGACCTTGAGGTTGAGGCAATTGAAGTACAAAGAAGTAAGATGCTCTCTGTGAAAACCACAGAAATCAAACTTCCATTGGATGTCAGTAACTTCACTGAGAAGCATGCTCAGATGATGTTGCCTGCTGTGCCTGACTTCAGGATTGGAGACAGGACCTATATCTTCTTACATGATGTGCAAAGTGTCTTTTATTTAAGGGAGGATTTCTCCCTGGCTATTATTTCCAGAGTCCAAGAGGAGAGGAGTGGATTTGTTTCAGAGGATAGTAGTGATGATGAGGCAATGGAAACATCCAGCAATCCAATGGAATGCTTTCGAAGATGCTTTGAGAAAGCTGAAAAATACAAGGAGACACTACCTGATGAAGCCACCTTCCAAGCAATAAGACAAAGCCTAAGACCATCGAAAAGTAACAAAGAAGTGGAGGATTGGTTTAACCATTAAGGTCAGGGGTCAAGTACATCTGTAGACCTGTGGCAAGAAAACCTCTTTCTGCAGGATGAGAGCTTCATGGTAACTCTCTCTCTCTCTCTCTCTCTCTCTCTCTCTCTCTCTCTCTCTCTCTCTCTCTCTCTCTCTCTCTCTCTCTCTCTCTCTCTCTCTCTCTCTCTCTCTTTGTGTCACTTCTGACATTGTATGTGCAGTCTTGGATTGCTGACAAGGATGACTTCCTTCAGCGCCGGACAAGAGAGTATCGAGGAAGGGATGCGGCCCTAGCACAGTACCTTTCAAAGCTTTGCGAGTCGCCGATATTAGTTTTTCACAATTCCATGTCACAAGAGGGTTCAATAGCAACTTACACATTCAAGACACTATCACGCTTCTTGGGTGGACCGGTGCTGCCCAAAAGTGCAGATAAAGTCATTCTTGTGGACAAAGTGTTTGCTAGAGATTGTTTTGGTTACTGCCTAGGCTATACAGGTGGTCAGGCTATACATCAATGGCACTAGCTCTTGGTAGACAAAACCCAGATGAACTTTTAGAGTATGGCAAACATCTCATGATTCGTTACAAGGGTGACGTGCCAAAAAACAAAATTGAACCTTCAAAATCTTGATACACTTCAAGTAGCAATTGTATAAGATCATGTATTACATAAATTTTATACAATGTCATCCACTCAGAGTATCTTTCTCCACTTGTGATTCACATACACCATTGTCTCTCTCCACCTTCGTTGACTTTCACGAGCTCCGGAGTTGTTGTATGCCATTGATCTTTTAACTTTTTGTTGTTGTAAATGTCTGATGGCTTGTGCTGTTGCTGTATTTGCCAAGACTTCTTTTGCCTGCATTCGATGAATGATTCTACGATAGAACCATCAAATAGTTCTCTCAAACTGTTAGCCTTGATTCGAGAGCCACCATGTCGTGTGTGCCTGAAATAAGCATTTCTCGCCATGTAATGAGACTTTTCCATCCCTTGGGTATTCCATATTGCCGGGTTCCCATACTTCTGTATAAAATATGGCAAATGATTGAAGATGATGTGCTGGATATGAAAACAAATTAGTTAGAATGTTTTACAGTCACATATTTGCACATAAGAGAGAAAGAAATACATGATAATACCATGTAGTGAGTAATCTGGGTGTCTGTCCATGCTGTCTTGAATGATTTTTTCAGAAGGTTGAGATTTTCCTTGAACTTGTTCATATCACCTTGTGACCAGTCATCTTTGTCGCACATCAAAAATAGGATGTCTATTGATCGTCAAACCTCAGCCTTCGCGTTACGAGTAGTTGGTTCGTGGTCTTTGACTGCAATATGTAGCTTTTTCCAGCTCTAATACTCTACCTTGCTAACATAAGATGTGTTATATATTTTTCCATGTTTTGTTAGCTTTGGATCTCTTGTACCTTGGGGCTTAGATAAAAACTTCCGTGCCTTCACCCCACCGATGGATGGTTTGCATGGGACATCCTTCTCAGCAGTTGATCTCTTTTCATCCCGCTGGATTTTCACATTGCCACCATGAAGCCCCATATCCGACAGTACCATTGCTAAGCACTGCAGGGCTACTTGTCGTTCTGGGGAGTTCTTAATCTTCCAAGCAAACCCGATGTATAAGTAGACCAATTTCTCCACAATTCTACAAAGGGCATGCATTGTACAAATGTGGACATTCACAAGTGGTATTTTCAAAACCGATCGAAAAGCAGGATCCTCAATGTGACGTGTTGGAGCTTTTCTCCACCACTTTGGGTCCATGACCTTTGCAGGCTCCATGCAGAACAAACACGGTGACTTTGCCATTGCACCCATTCCACAATTATACATGCACTTTAATGTTTTGAGGTCACCTGCAAGATGCCACTGAACTTGAAAGTCTCCCCTTCCATCTAGACGTAGTACCTCTCCCTGGTTAGTCTGTCGATCAATCACCTCCGGAATATTAGTTCGATGGAACACCCAATATAGAATCTCATGATCTTCTTTCTTTACCTGCAACACAAAATAAATGAGACTTAAGTAGATATGAACATTTGAGCTTACTTGAGAATCTCGCTTACCTCAAACGCACCAAGCCACCATATGTTAGATTCTGATTGAACACTAAAATATAAAGGATCATCACTGGGACACTTTGAGAGGACTCTATTCATTAAAGTAATAGTAACACGCTCTAGCTTTTTCTCTTTAACAAGCTCACACTCATCCAGTTTTAACACAAAATGTAATACCCCACGTGACTCTTCAAATGTGATGTTGTAAAACTCCACCATTCTCTTCTGTAATATCCGCAGGTCCATAAAAATATTGTTGAACTCATCATATGCCATGTTTACTCCATGGCCACTGTAAGTTGCTTTAATATGAAAGGGCTGTCCAAGATAGTCTCCCTGTGCCTCATTAAGCTGAAGCCTCTCTTTCCAAACACTTGAGGCTGATGGTAGAAGTTTGGATTTTATACCCTTCCTAACAAAGATGGATGAGACAGACTTTTGGATAGCCGAATATCCTCTTTTGCTTACACCAAGTGAATCAAGTGTGCCTTGTATCTCTTTTGCAGGCACTGAGTTCTCTGAAATAAAGCGGTCCACTACATTTCGTTGTAGGACCTTAAACTTCTTGTCATGTACTATATCTGCTGCCAGGCTTCTACTTATAAGTGGCTTCAATCTCTTTCCTATATTGGCTTTGGGGTCAATGTTTTCCTTGTCAGGATAGATTGAATCTCTACATGAAGACAATGCATAAGTAAATAACAGAAAATTTGCTTCACTAACACTATTTAGGCACATGAAAACAATGGATAACAAGAAAAAACAAAAAGATTACTTAACTAAGACAATGTAGCCAACCAAGAAGCATCACCGTAATGCTCGGATTCTTTTCTTGAGACCTCCTGATGCAACCTGCAATGTTTCAAGATTGCGCAATTTCTTCTTTCAGATACGACCACCCAAGATGGTGTCCTTCATTTGACAACTTTGCACCTTTCCTTTCAGTTCTTGTACCTCTGTTTTATGTTGCAAAAGGGTAACCTGATCTATAGAATGTAAATGTGAAAGGCGAACAATCTCACATTGTTGAGCTTGGAGAATGCTGTTGTAAGTTTCAGCTTCTCTTGTAAGTGATTAACAATAACCCAGAAGTCCCTTTTCTCCATCACCAGCAAAGGTCAATAAGCTTGTAGGATTGACAAACGGTGGAGACGCATTAGTCATTGGATTGTTAGGGTAGAGAGAGCCTCTCGTCCAGATATCTATGTGTTTAGCTCCTTGAGCTCTGAGCGTGTCTATGGAAGCGGGAGGTATATGTGTGTTTTTTTTACTGCGCTTAATCAATGGTTGGTACTCATTGTCCAAATCAATGTGAAGGTGATATTTGGCTCGTTTCTGGGTAACATTTGTGCCATTTGAGGAGTGCGCCATTAGCCAAATGTGCAAGTTTAATGGAAAGTGAATAGCGGCTGCGGATTCGTCCCTCCATGTTAGCCTCATTCCCTCCATATTGACGAGGTTCATTCAATGCAACTGAAAAGAGGATTATCCCTCAATCACTACGAACGAATGTTCAGAAGAGTAAGGAATCTACTTAAAGTACACTTTTTGAACTTTTACTATGAAAGACCCAGCTCTTTTATTTGCCATTTTTTCTAGAGAGAGAGTGCAAAAAATACATTTTCTTAGAAGGCCCTCCAAATGACCTCCGAAATTTCCTAATGGATTGTGCTTACCAGCAATGTGAGCAATATGAAAATTAAATTGCAAAAGAAAATTTTCCAGCCTCATTTGTTCGTCGTAAAATGAATGGAGTCCCCAATAAATAGTGCTTCCATATGTCTAGGACATGTAGAACAGCTAAAATCTCTTTCTCATAAATTCCCAAGACCCATTCATCCGTATTGAGCCTTCGTCTCTCATATGCTATGGCATGCCCTTCTTGAAGCAAGACTGCTCCAAGGCAATCACCACAAGCATCACATTGGACCTCAAATGGCTTTGAGAGATCCGGAAGCATGAGGACTAGTTGGGAGGTAATCTTCTCTTTAAGCTTGTCGAAAGAGTTTTTCTCCTTAGCAGTCCATAAATACTTAATGTTCTTCTTTGTTAAGTAATGTAATGGTCCTGCTATTTGAGAGAATTTTGCTATGAAGCGTCTATAGTATGCACACATACCAATAAATCTTCTTAGCTCATGTGGATATCTTGGATTAGGCCATGCTTTTATTACCTCCAACTTTGATGGATCCATACGGATACCATATTGAGAGATAATATGACCTAAGTGTTGAATCTCTTGAAGGAAAAATTTGCTTTTCTTTTGGTTCAGAAAAAGCTTGTTCTCCCTCAATTATTTAAAAATCACTTGGAAATGTTGTTTATGTTCCTCTAAGGACTTGGAGTAGATGATGATATCATCAAAGAACACTCCATTGAATTTGTGATAGGGTCTAAAGATTTTCTCCATTAGATGATTTAATGTGGCTGGTGCATTGGTCAAGCCAAAAGGCATGAATAAATATTTATAAAGACCAACATTGTGCGAAATGCGGTCTTTAGGATATCTTCATCCACTATCCTTATTTGATGATAGCCACATTTAAGGTCAATTATACTGAAGTAGGTAGAGCCTTGTAGCTTATCAAACAGATCTTCTACCTGAGGTACGGGAAATTTGTTTTTGATAGTGATATGGTTTACTGCTCAATAGTCCACACACATACAGTATGTACCATCTTTCTTTTGCACTAAAAGGACTGGTGAACAAAAGGGAGAGGAGCTAGGCCTCACCATCCCTTTGTCTACCAATTCTGGTACTTGCCTCATGATGTCCTCTTGTTGAGCTTGGGAAACTCAATAAGGAGGCTTTTTAGGCGGTGAGCTTCGTGGTATAGGAGCTCAATTCAATGGTCACCATCCCCTCGTTTTGGAGGTAAGTCCATAGGGATATCATCAATGAACACATCTTGGAATGCTTTTAGAAAATTAGACAAGTCTAACTCTTCTTGATTCCTACCATTTACATTTGATGAAACATTAGGAGTTTTTAGGGACTCTTTGAAAAAAATCATGTACGTAAAAACAAAGCTCTTCCTTGATTTATCAAAAGCAGGAGGATTTACAAGTGGTATAGTACGAACAAACTCACTAGCATCTATATACATGTTCTTTCCCCTGTAGGTGAAGTAGATTATCCTTTCAAAGGACTTCATGTTGGCAACCATGCAGTTGAACCATGGTGCCCCCAGGATAGCATCCTCATGTTGGAGAGGAGGGATGAAAAAGTCTTCTTTGTCGATATAGCTTTTTACATGAAGCCTCAAATTCCCAATCAAGGGAGTAACGGAGTCTTGTTGTCCCTTGAAATTAGTGTTGGTTGTTATGGCATCTCCCATCTCAAAAGCTTGAATGCCCAACTTGGTGGCCAACTCCGTTGATACGAAGTTGTGAGTAGAGCGAGGGTCAAACAAGATGAAGGCATCATGCTGCCTTACCTTTCCCCAAGCATAGGAGAGAGGTGATCCTTTGCAATGAGCATCCTCTTTTGGAGCTTCAATGGTGGAAGCTCTAGGAGTCTCATTACGAGCATTCCTCTTGGGGCAAGAACAATAGCCATGTCCTTGCTTTCCACACTGAAAACATTTATGGTCCTTGCAAAAATCTTCAAGTTCTTCAGGCAAGAGTTTGTTTTTACCTTAGTAAACGCCCTTCTCCTTGGACCGATTGTTGTTGTTGTTGTTGTTGTTGGAATTTCCTTGGAAAGAATTTTGGGCATTGGTTTTCCCCTTTGCATCATTTTTGTCTTTGTTTTCCATGGGCTTAACATTCCATCTAGCCCCTTGTTGGAAATTGATGCGCGAAGCAACCATGGTGTGGTGGATTACTTCGGTGATAGAACCAGGCCGTTGAGAGTTGACGTACTCGGCCATCTCTTCAGGTAATCCCGCACAAAATTGTTGCTTTTGCTTGGCAAAGTCTATCTTTTGGAGGGCAGTATCCTTGAGATGTAAATCCCAAAACTTGTCTACATATTTGTGGAAAGACTCATGAGAGAGAAGCTTCAATCTGCACCATTCACTAAGCACTTTGTCCTTTGCACCGCTTGCAAGGAATTGCTTCATGATGGAAACTCATAGAGTTTTCCATGTCTTTGGGGCTTCCTTGTTGCCACTAAGGCTAGCCCATCATTGACGAGCCAATTTCTAGAAGTGCATAGCTACATGGTGTAGCTTGGAGGACTCTGTGAAGCCCTCATCTCCAAAGGCCGCATCAAATTGTTGGATGAAGGCCAATACTTTGTCGGTAGCACCAAAGGTGCCATCATAGGTGAGAAAAGAGATACTCTTTCCTCCCTCTTTGAACTTCTTGAGATTTTGTGACCTTTGCCATGCAAGGTATGATTTACGATGTCCTCCCCTCTTGTATTCTCTAGGAGAATAGCCATAGCTTTCATCAGAAGAGGAGGAAGGTAAAGAATAAGGAGAAGAGGGTGACCTCTTTCTTGCCCTTTTCTTTCCTTTGTTTCCTCTCTTCCCTTTTGGAGTGACAAGGAGAAGGACTGTGATTTGACCATTTCCTCTTGGGAGGAGTTGGAAATCATTTAGACTGCCGTCTTCTTGGAGCCACATCTTCAAAGGAACTTAAAGATTCATTTCTTTCTTGCTCTTTGGATTCCTCCTCTCGTATGGGAGAGAGTCTTCTTTTGGAGGTATCATCAACAGGCCTTCTAAGCTCTCTCTCCTCTTGGAGAGGAAGGGTAATACCATAAGCGCAAAGTTGTTGAGTGACTTCAGCTTGTAAAGCAAGGTTGCCCATAGCTTGCTGCAACCTAGTAACAAGATAATTGACAAACATGGGGGCATCATCATTAGCACCTTCATGTGAAAAATCAAAGTTATTAATGTTCATTCTACTCTCTTGGTTATTGTCAGCCATGCTAATAAATCTTATGTGTTTACTTAGTGTATGCTTTGGCAATTCAAAACCTTAGTTGCTACTCCTATTAGACTTTGAAAATTGGCACTTAAGTATCTATACCCATGGCTCATATTGGTTATTTATAGACTCGGGGGGTTCACTATGTGTAAAACTACCATATCACGTGCGTTCAAGACATGTTTGTAAAACCCCTTATCTGTGAATTTTGTTAAGAATATAATGTACCCTTTTCTTTTAAAATCTGTAAGTTTTTTTCAAATTTGAAAAATAATTCCCTTATGTATATATATTTATGTAAGTTTCAAGAACTTTAAATACCCTTCTATTGAACTCACGTGATAGGTTACATTTTTATCAAGTGACCTACCCGGGATTCTAGAGAGTAGTGGAGTAAGTCTAATAATGCAGAATTTCCAAGGGCTACCTCCTTTCAAACTTCTTATGGCTCAATGATGGTAAAGCCATAGGAAAGTCTAAAAGACCCCATTATTAAGTCCAAAGTTGAGGTGTGCACCAGATCCCACATAGCAGGCTCAATCAAACCGATAAAAGATCCCAGTCCCACTTACCCTAATATAATTCACAAAATCAACCATTAATAGGCTACTTAAGGACCTCTCTTATTAAGGAAGAAAAGAGAAACCAAATGCTCTGATACCAACGTAATGAAAATGGCCTATAAACTTTGAGAGTACCGGAATTAGGACACTTAGACAAAGCATTTTTGTGAGATTACTTTGTGAGCATAGAGGGTGAACTTAATTGATGGTAGCAACATAAACATAGTACTTAATTAACTTGGCATGAACAATACTTTTGCAAAAGAGAGAGTTTAGAGAACATGACGACAGTTGAGGATTGGATTTATGTGGAGCCCCCACCCTCCAATAGGCATTTGTATTATAGATTCTCCCATTAAGAGAGACTTGGTATAATAGAATCTTTGTGTTTTGTGTGACCTAGGTGATGCAATGAAGGTGGAAAACTTCATGCATCACGAGAATAACATAAACTTTGCAAAAAGCATTAACTATCCCAAGCCTCAGTCCCAAGGCCTCAAACACCTGCGAAGGTGGAGAGAGCTAGCCAGGAATGAGGGTAGGGAAGAGGAAGAACAAACATTTCATAGGAGAAAGAACTAGTTCCTCACTTATTATCACTCTTCTTGCTAGCATACATAATAGCATAGTAATGAAGATGGAGAAGATGGCAAGCTTACATTAGGAAATTTTGGAGGTTATTTGGAGGGCCTTATTGAAGAGAGAGAAAAGAAGGTGCAACCAATGAGCAGCAACCTTACATAACATAGAAATGCATCGAAATTATCACAAAAATAAAAGAAATCATTTTAAAATATTGAGATTTGTCCCTTTTCATAAGGTAACTACCTCTTCTCACAAAGTAGGGCCCACTGCCAGTAGTAGCCGTCAAGTTGTTGAGACCTGACTACTGATTGATAGCTAACTCTCTCCCTTCATTAAAACATATCCACTACCTTTATGAAAGGCTTTCAAAACTCATTCTCCCTCCATTATAGCTATGGATTCGTATTCTTCCCACCCAAGAAGTTCTAGAGGTTGCTCTACAGTGTCCCCAACTAACCTCACCATTAGTGTGCCAAGAAGACCATGTAGTAGCATAAGCACTATCTCAATGTCAAACTCTCTCACTACAGATAATAGGTGGCAAGAGCAGAGGATAAGCAAAGGTTCTTGGGTTCTTGTGCAGCCAAGAAGGAGAAAAAACTCGAAGGCAACAAATATGTTTCGTTCTGCATGGAAAGCAAGAGTTCTGGATTTCAAAGTCGAGGTTGGTAAGAAGACTGTGAAAGAGGTCTTTGTTCAACATGTTTTCACTCACTTTGATGTGATTGCTAATGGCGGAAATGTCTCCATGGTGCATAATCCACAGTGCAACTATGAGTTAATTATTTAGCACTCCTCTATAAATGTTATCTTACATTTCAAATGTGAATCTGTTTTTTTCTTCTCTTATTACAGATATTGAATTAGGTTATACAGATGTTTGTATTTATCTCTATTCTTTTACATTCACAGATGTTTATCCTTCCTCATATGAGGAATGGGAGCCACTGGAGTGCATTATAGGTCTCATCTCTATGACCCATGCTCATATTGGGGTCTTGCAGTATGCGGGCAGACTAGCAAAATCCTTGCAGATGAGGGTATTTTATTATATGACCATTTCTACCAACTCAATCAAAGGAATCATAGAGGTGTGTTGGTGAAGGTTTCACTACCAACCAATTGGAACTCCGTGGATTGGCCCGTTCCCGACACAACAATGAGTGAGGCATTAAGGAGCATGCTCTATAGGGATGTTCAGAGGTCTCTCCGAAACTTTGTACCCACTAAATTGGTGAAACTTGCAAATTTATGTCATGTTGGTCTCTTTGTTGAGTTATTTTGTACCTGCAATGTACATGTTTCTAAAGCTATGCTGCTCTGCAAATCATTTGATTCCCTCTTGTGTGATAAGCTTCTTGATCGAGGGTGGTATGTGAAAGAAACAGATGGCATATGTTGCGAGATTGCTCTTGAAACATTCATTGTCAAGTATATGCTTGCGACACAGACATTAATAATCTCCTTTTGGTACAAGCGTTCTCACATTGTTGAAGGTTGTTATGTGCCTATGGATCAAGAGGTTGCAAGTTTGGCAAACAATGATGTCACAGACGTGGAAGTGGTGGAAAAAGACCTAAATCTTATGACAGTAATCACAATAAGGCAACAATGCAATCTTTTGCAACTTCAACATGCCATAGTGGAGGAGGTTTCCGGCATTGACTCCGTAAACTTTTATTTCTTGTTGGGCGGACGAAGTAATGCAACGAAGGGAGAATCATTTTCTATGTGGAGATCTTTCTGGCCATATTCAGTGCCCATGTATTCTAGCCTGAATGGCTTCAACAAAATGTAACTTTTTTGACTAGTTTAATCTTAATATCAAGTGTTTGCTCATAGCACTCTCTCTCTCTCTCTCTCTCTCTCTCTCTCTCTCTAAGTATTTGAAACACATAGACATGTAGACAATATCAATTTAATGTATAGACAATGAATTACTAAGTACATTTGTGAGTACAATTTCTGATGTGCTCAATGGGATTAAGTACATTCCTTGCAGGTATGGGACCAAAATGTCCTCTAGGTAAAAATCGTGAAGATGCCCTTCAAATGAAGGTGGGGAAATAGTAGTGCCAGGTGGATTAAGTAAACCCTTATGTGGTGTGTCATCAATCAACAAAGTATTGAGAGCATCATAAGGCACATTGATCTATTCAAAGGGATTGTAGAAAAGTGATACAATAGCTTTAGTTGGGTGGAAATGCCCCGCAATGGTATCACAATTTCTTTGACTATACACAATATAAAAATCTGATCTCTGAATTTCAACCAAACTGCAAACTATGGATACAAGGGGATTCAA
This sequence comes from Adiantum capillus-veneris, assembly GCF_014529385.1. Classification (NCBI taxonomy): domain Eukaryota; kingdom Viridiplantae; phylum Streptophyta; class Polypodiopsida; order Polypodiales; family Pteridaceae; genus Adiantum; species Adiantum capillus-veneris. The sequence continues at coordinate 49,223,561 of NC_140933.1, forward strand.
GTTTTGGGGGTGCATTGAAGACCAGATAGCAACCCTAAACCATGGAATAAAAATATTCAAAAATTCCTTTGTGCCTGGTTGAATTACTACTCTGACATTTGCCAAGTGGAAACTACGTAAATTGGAGATCTTTGTATGTACATTGTACGGCTGTCGCAGCAGCAACAATCCATTGAGATCCAAAATACTTAGTCTCTGCAATCATTGTGTGCATACCTATAAGTAGTTAGGAACAAAAAAGAGTATATTATTTAAGTACAATGGATATTACCGGAACAACCATATCTACTTGAAGCAAGAGTCCATACTGGTCATTTCTAATGTTGACATTCTGTTGTTGATAGTTGATATTCCGTTCTGTATTGCCAAGGGTATCCACCTCTTGTGGTTGTGCAGTACATGACTCTTGTTTTTCCAAGGCTGAATGGTTAACTTATTCTGTTGTCTGTTTCTGGCTTTGATTTGCAACGTTGGCCTCCTCCTCTACATGGTCTGTATCTTTTCTAGAAGGTCTCTTCACATTAGCAATTACTCGAGCTTGGACTCCCTTATATTGATCATGTGCCTCATCCTGTGCTACAATAATAGGCACTCCCATATCCTCCTCTAACTGGCCTAGACCCTTTGTTGCATTCCTCGCCTCTGAAGAGCATTTTACATCAGCATTTTCAAGAGCTTGGTCTACTTCACATTGATCAACCCCAACTTCCGTTTCAGCCGCTCCCACTGCAAAGCAAACCGGTGTCTGTTCCTCTAGTATGGGGTCAGTTTTAGAGATTTGGTTTCCAATGGTGGAAACAGGCATGACTTCCTCATCACTGGTCATTGCTAAAGTTATTATATGGTAGTCAAAAAAACTGTCTTCTGCATCTAAAACTCTTGGAGTTGAAAGAGATAGTAGATGTTGAATAATTGATGCACGGTACCTTTGTAAATATTCCAAGGTATAATTTTCCACAGCATTCTGCAAAATTAGTTAACTTTTGGTCAATACTTCAATTAATAATAGCACCAAGTTGGTCTAAACCATAGCAAGGAAATACCTTAGACATAAATGGATTCAAAGCAAAAAAAAACTATGTAGTATGTACTCTGCGTGGAGAAGACATCTCCAACCACAAGAATTTTGATCTGCTTGATTAGGCACTTCGACAACTTTAAAGGTTGCCCTGTAGAGTTCATGATTTCCACAAAGCCTTCCATAGACGTGAAGTAATATTTTTACACATCTATGAATAGTGAAAGTAATTTGTTATTAACAATATTGAGGTCATCATCCATAGCCCAAATAAACACTCAAGGTTATATCAACACTCACACTCTTATCCTGAATGTGTTCCTTGTATGGAGTTGATAGTCCATACCACTTGTTTGTCCAATTCAATGCATACAAGGCTCCAATGATTATTTGATTTGTATGGAAACACCAGAGTTGTGACTTGAAGCATTGGACAGTGGACAAACCATCTCTCCAATGTGCCATGAGGGGTGTTTTTTATTCGGAGTGGCACAGACAAAACTATGAATCTAAAATATGTATTTCAGTATGTGTTTGTTGAGGGAGTTGGCTCTTTATTAAGCTACAATCAATAACAAGGATTTAGTTAGAGACCAAATAAAAAAGTAAAAGATCTTAAAAAGGTAGAGAAGGGCACTTACTTTAGGCATAAATAAACAATAGAGTCTGTAGTTTGTGCATTGGGATCTTTCAAAATCCCAATATCAACAGAATCCAGAGCTAATTGCCGAGTACCATCAGCAAGGGGAATGGTTACTAACAGTCCTTCTTTCATGGAATGTAAAATATCGTTGTTTCTTTCATTTAATTCTGCAGTAACTAGCCCATAATTTCTCCTATGTGCCTCTTCATCAACAGCAGCAATCTGTATCCTCTTCAAATTCTCTGCTTCCAAGTAACGTCTTTCTTCTTGCTCAGCTCTGGCTCTGGTGTTCACATCATGAGTAACCTCATGAATCTTAACCCCTTGCTCCCTTTGGCCTGGTGGTATTAGCAATATATCCTGTATTTTAGGGTCAATAAACTAATTAGGGATGAGGAGCTTCTTGTATCTCCAAAGTACTCTCTTGAGCATCTCACTGTCCTTGTCCATTATTGTGACACGGTGAGCATGAGTAGCAACAATGGTGATATCATTAAAGTACTCTAGTAAAAAATCTTATGTTGCTTCTTGAAGACAGAGCAGGGAAACAGTCTTCCATCTCATTGTACTAGCACATGCTTCCTCGCAAATTTCCCTTACTGCTCATTGGAAAGGAAGTTTAGGGACACAAAGCTCAATACATTTTTGAGTTTTTCTGATCTCTCTAAATAAACCCATGTTTCTCTAAATATTCTTCATTCTTGGTGCCTTCAATATCTTCATTGGTTTACCTAGTCTTTTCTTCTGACTAGCAGACCTTCCACATTCTTTCTTTGCAAGCCCTAGTCCTTTCCCTGCCTTCCTTGCTGTTGCCTTTGTTCTTGCCATTCCTCTGTAAGAGAAAAAGTCAAGGGATCTCTCTCTCTCTCTCTCTCTCTCTCTCTCTCTCTCTCTCTCTCTCTCTCTCTCTCTCTCTCTCTCTCTCTCTCTCTCTCTCTCTCTTTCAGCCATAACTTAGACCTACACACTTTCCTCTCCCAGCCAAAGTGTGGGCTCTCCATTGCGACTCTCATCACTACAATTTTGGAGCATCGAGAGTCACTCATCAGCCATACACATACTACATCACATGTAACTTTGGTCCCATAGGTCATATTTGACCTCCGAGGACGATAATAAAATCTATCTATCTCTCTCTCTCTCTCTCTCTCTCTCTCTCTCTCTCTCTCTCTCTCTCTCTCTCTCTCTCTCTCTCTCTCTCTCCTCTCTCTCTCTCTCTCTCTCTCTCTCTCTCTCTCTCTCTCTCTCTCTCTCTCTCTCTCTCTCTCTCTCATTGTGTGGATCATGGCATGCGGGCTGAAAATTGAGGAGGGCAAACACCTTATCGCGCGCCGTGCTCCACTTCTTCTATCCTCTCTCTCTCTCTCTCTCTCTCTCTCTCTCTCTCTCTCTCTCTCTCTCTCTCTCTCTCTCTCTCTCTCTCTCTCTCTCTCTCTCTCTCTCTCTCTCTCTGTGTGTGTGTGTGTGTGTCTTTGTCTCTCTCTCTCTTTCCCTCTCTCTCTCTCTCTCTCTCTCTCTCTCTCTCTCTCTCTCTCTCTCTCTCTCTCTCTCTCTCTCTCTCTCTCTCTCTCTCTCTCTCTCTCTCTCTCTCTCTCTCTCTCTCTCTCTCTGTGTGTGTGTGTGTGTGTGTGTGTGTGTGTGTGTGTGTCTTTGTCTTTGTCTTTCTCTCTTTCCCATCTCTCTCTCTCTCTCTCTCTCTCTCTCTCTCTCTCTCTCTCTCTCTCTCCTCTCTCTCTCTCTCTCTCTCTCTCTCTCTCTCTCTCTCTCTCTCTCTCTCTTTTTGTGGATCACGGTGCACGGGCTGAAAATTGAGAAGTAAACAAAGGCTATCGCGTGCCGCCAAATCTTGTATTCTCTCTCTCTCTCTCTCTCTCTCTCTCTCTCTCTCTCTCTCTCTCTCTCTCTCTCTCTCTCTCTCTCTCTCTCTCTCTCTCTCTCTCTCTCTCTCTCTCTCTCTCGTAACCTGTTGCACCCTCGCGTAAGCTACTGCAATCTCGTGTGAAGCCTGCTGCACCCCCTCTCGCGTAACCTGCACCCCCTCACGTAACCTCAGCATGCACATCCTCTCCCCCCGCTTGCTGCTATGACAACGCGCCCAGCCCCCCCCCCCCCCCCCCCCCCCAAGGTGCATACAGCCTGCCTAGTCCCCCCTTCCCCCTCCTCAGCCCACAGGCCCATACATCCGACAGACATGCAAAAATCCAGGAGAAAATTTCACAGCTTCGGAATTTTCGAATTTACCTTAATGTAAAAAGCATGCAGGAAATTCACAAATTGCAGGTTCATCCGAAAATTCAGAAATTCAGAAATTGACGATTTAAAAGTGCAAAGAGTGCGAATGTATGCTTAATGTGGGTAAGCATGTATGCATAGTGCGGAAGTGCTTGTGCGTATAGTGAGGTCCCTTTTTACCACCGCAATCCCCTCGTTTTTGGCGGCGACCAAGCATGAGGAAGCAGAATGATAAACCCGATGCTTTAGAAGCTGCAGTTCAAAAATGTAAAGAAGAAATGACAGAAACTATCAACAAGATCAACCGCAACCTGCTAGGCAAAATAAAAATGCTCGAAGATCGTGTGTTTGCCCAAGACGAAGAGATTGCGTCACTCAAGAAGGCACTCGCAGAGGCACAATCACGAAACACACTTGAAGATGGAGAACTGCAACCCTCAGTAATAGAAGAACTAAACTCAATCAAAGAGCAAGTGCGAGCCATCAAAGAGGGGGAAGAGCAGCATAAAGAGATGACGACTTCCTAGTTGGACGTTATTACAAAGACTCAGCAGAAGGCAGATGAAGCCCAGAAATGGATTGAGGTGGTCAAGAAAGGGAAAAGCAAGGAAACAACGTCGACACCCACCATTATCAACTTGACCCTAGAAGAGGAGCAAAGACAACGCGTGCACTCTCTACATGTGAGAATTTGCGATCTTAAAGACAAAGATAATGTAGACGAAGAGGTAAAAGAACTCATGGATTTGATGGGGGTTCATGAGCCGATGCACTCAAGAGCCTGGAGAGTGGGCAACAACAAGAAAAATGGGAGCAATGGGGAAACCTCGAAAGAAAGGGCACTCATCCTTCGTTTTCCCTCCATGGAAGCAAAGAAAGACTTTTTGAAGAAAAGACCAAATCTTAAGAAAACGGGTATCTTTCTCGGGGATGACCTTACCCTCTCACAAATCCCACATATGTAGGAGGTAATGCCATAGATTAGAGCGGCAAGGGAAAAAGGCAAGATTGCCTTTTACCGAGATGGAAGAGTGGTGATATTGGAGCGATGTCCACATGACGATGTGAGGCCTATGGGACTGCACTCAAAGTTTCTACCTGGAATTGTAATGGACCTATGCGTCTTGATGTAGATGCTTTTGAGGAGAGTTTTTTCGGGAGAGACATCATCTTCTACTCTGAGACACATCAGGCCCCTGGAAAGTCTATGCCTCACATTAGTGGATACAGATGGGAGACAGCCTATAGAAAGGAGACACGATCAGAGCACAGAGGGCGGGGCTCGGGAGGAGTGGCAGTGTTATTCAGGGAGGAGTTTCAGCCATTAATACATATAGCTTGTAGGGATGAGCAAGCTAGGTACATGTGGGTGAGATTGAGAGCAGAGACAGGCAGATATCTTTACATTGCTATTTGTTACTTTCCCCCGAGTACGTCAGTATATGCACCACCTAAAGGACAATCCCCCTTTTCTATCTTGGATGATGACATATGGGAGTTCTCTAGAGATGGTGACATTATCATTCTAGGGGACTTCAATGCTAGGATTGCCCATCATCAGACCGTGTTTTATGATACCTCAGAGGAGATGCTGAGAGAGTTGGATGTTGTGGAGACAGGCCTATGTAGACTATCGCAGGATGGGGAATATACTGAGTATGGACAACACTTGATATACATGGGGACTGCACATGGATTGTCCATCTTGAATGGCCTACAAAGATTTCCCGTCGTGGGAGGTTTCACATGCTTTCCACACAGACATGGAGCCAGCACAGTGGACTATGTCATGGCACATCTGAGCCTCATATCTAGTATCCAGGATCTCACTACTGGGCCCAGACCTGTTGGTGTGGTAGTGGATCATGCTCTTGTGTCGTTGACCATCTCTTTCCAGTTCAGTGTAGCACACATTCCACGAGCAGCTGCCCCTACTCGCTACATCTTCATGTGGGAGACGGACTATGTATACATAGATGGGATATACAGATGCTTGTGCACTGAGGAGTCACGACGACCTTTGTAGGAGCTTACTACTATACTGACACAGACATTGCATGATGCAGCAGCAGAGGCATACCCACACACTCAGCCTGAGCAGAGACGCCGTTCTCAGAGCATGCCCTAGAACAGCTGGTATGATGCGAAATGCCGCGAGACTAGAACTAGACTTCAGAGGGAGGTGCTTTTGGGAGACATCACTCACAGGCAGTCAGATTGACTTCTGACGCCTAGTGCGGCAGAAGAAAAGGGCATTTTTGGATCGACTAGAGCAGGATCTTTACCAGCTATTCTTGAGTCAGGACTCGCGTGAGACGTGGCGGCTCTTTCATGAGCAGTCTCCCCCCCCCCCCCCCCCCCTTGCCATTACCTCTACAGAGACTTGGGGCCAGTATGCATCATCTCTGTACACAGTTTCCGGACAGCCGCCCCTCCCCAACCCCCCCGATCCATGCCCACACACTGTGCTTTTTTTACCGTTGAGATGGTGAGGAAGGCCATTGACAGGATGAGGACTGGGAGAGCATATGATCATGATGGCTTAGTGGCTCAGCATTTCATGCATGCCAGAGATCTACTAGCAGAGCTTCTAGCAGTTATGTTTAACCGTGCCATGTGTGAGGGCTTACCTGATACTTGGAGCCTTTCTACGATTGTACCCATCTTCAAGTCAGGAGACCCTATGGAGCCTGGGAATTATCGCACTATCATGATTGGACACACATTGGAACGGTTGTATGCATCCATTCTTGAGCAGCGACTGTAGATGGGCAGAGAGGGAAGCGATACGTGCAGCTGGGCAAGCAGGTTTCAGGAGAGGCTTTTCTACTCTTGACCATATCGTGACACTCAGAGCCATCATTGAGGAGGGCCGATCACATGGGAGACGGATCTATTGTAGCTTTGTGGACTTTCGCAAAGCATTTGACATAGTACTCAGAGCTAGATTGATGCGCAGATTAGAGGAGATGGGAGTACCAATAGAGCTCATTTGGGGGATCATGGCTTTGTACAGGTCAGTAGTGGGCATGTACGCACCTTAGAGGGTTTGTCTGCACCGGTTCACTCCACTATTGGTGTGAAGTAGGGCTGCCCGCTCTCTCCTACTCTATTTGGTATGTATGTGGATGAGGTTGATGACTACATTGAGAGAGATGGTGATAGAGGTGCACAGCTGGCAGGGACATGGATTCCACTATTGTTCTATGCTGATGATATTGTGTTGATCTCCGACTCTCCAGAGGGGATGCAATGTCACTTGGATGCTCTGCATAGATTTGCCCACGAAAGTGGTTTGTCTGTCAACCTTGGTAAAACCAAGGTCATGGTATTTAATACCACCCCACAGTGGATCAGGAGGTCAGCGCCCGCATTCACATACGGCCAAGAGACGGTGGAGTATACAGATGCTTACATTTACCTTGGAGTGGTTTTTAGTGGACCAGCATTTTCACTGAGGAGAGCAGCAAAGACTAGATTGACCAGAGCCCATGCAGCATTGGGAAGATTGGAGAGGATGTGTTCACAAGTTCAGTTTCAGGAGCCTCGAACGAAGCTCTGGCTCTTTGACACTTTAGTGGCGTCTGCATTGCTCTATGGAGCTGAGATATGGGGACCTTCATTGGATCATCACGGGAGGACAGGTCGCACTGATGGGTGGGGGAACATGGAGAAGACTCTGGTCTCTATGATCTCGCAGCTCATTAGAGCCAAGACTGCAGTACCACGTGCCATTATCCGAGCAGAGCTAGCTGCTTTCCCACTGGTAGTCAAGGCGCTTACCCGATCTGTCTCCTTCATACACCGCATGTGGGAACTTCCCAGAGACAGATATGCCCACCTTGCACTTGAGTCCTCTCGACAGTTAGCCATGCAGGGAGATACAGCATGCTGGTATGGTGAAATGACATCATGGTTTCAGGCGCATGGGTTCAGCATAGAGAGATTTCCCCCCTCTGACTCTTACATAGTCCGAGATCACCAGGCTCATCCGACAGGACCTGGTTCAGCTAGACTTCAGGAGGACATGGATACAGCCAGCACAGGAGCTGGGCACGAAGATGGATTTCTACAGAGAGCATCTTCTCCATCTTACAGAGGACTGTTTTGTGACAAGGCCCAGATACATGGACACTCACTTGTCTCATGGGATACGATGTGCTATTGCCCAAATACGCACATCTTCACACCAGCTCTACAGATCGAGACTGGGAGATACAGTGGAGTACCAGGAGAGGCCAGGACATGCCCCATGTGTGGCATGGAGCCAGAGATAGAGTTGCACTACACATGCCACTGTCCCGCCTACTATGAGATACGAGGCCGCTTCCACTGCTTGTTTAGAGAGGGCTTTGGACCAGTCTCTAGAATCATGCAGTACGAGGATCAGAGATGCTTGGGTTTGTTTCTACTTGAGCTGCACCGACACAGAGAGCCTGATGAGAGGAGAGGCTAGCCAGTCTCAGAGACACATCACAGACTTCTTTAGAGCAGACACTAGACACCCGGAGGAGCTACTACCACAGCAAGCTCGTCGCCTCACACCAGAGGCACACTGATCGACCGGGCGATCGAGGTGGGGAGATCCAGACGCCCACGACTGCGGAGGACTACACAGCACCGACGGAGGCTGCATCAGAGGATCCGGATCACTTTGGACCGACATGCACGACGCCCGGTCAGACTACTGACCATGGAGGAGATTGATGAGATCCGCCAGCGACCGATGCTGGATCTCTTGTGATTTAGCTTCCCCAGCTAGCTGCTTTGCCCCGTTCACACCTAGCAGTCTAGGATTCCATAGTATATTTGTTTTGTCATTTTGTTACTCTGACTTTGTATCCGATCCACCACATTGTAACTTTTTGGTCTCATAGGTCACTTTGGCCTTTTGAAGACGTTAATATAACATTTCATCTCTCTCTCTCTCTCTCTCTCTCTCTCTCTCTCTCTCTCTCTCTCTCTCTCTCTCTCTCTCTCTCTCTCTCTCTCTGTGTGTGTGTGTGTGTGTGTGTGTGTGTGTGTGTGTGTGTGTGTGTGTGTCTTCCTCTCTCTCTCTCTCCCTCTATGTGTGTGTGTGTGTGTGTGTGTGTGTGTGTGTCTTCCTCTTTCAAACACAGCAAACACTCAAAAACACTATCTCTCACTCCCTCTCTCTCTCTCACTCTCTCTGTGTGTTTTCCTCTTTCAAACACAACAAACACTCAAAAACTTTATCTCTCTCTCTCTCTCTCTCTCTCTCTCTCTCTCTCTCTCTCTCTCTCTCTCTCTCTCTCTCTCTCTCTCTCTCTCTCTCTCTCTCTCTCTCTCTCTTCTACATCAACAAACACTCTGGAAATACCTCTCTTGGTGGATAGAAGTGGGCCTATGTGCTGCCTTCAATTGGTTGAAAATGCTTGAAGGAGTTCATTTGCTCTTCACTCTGAGTCTTCAGCAATATCAGCTTTGCGCCTTGGTTGCAGAGGTCGTCTCTTTAGTTAGCTCTCTCTCTCTCTCTCTCTCTCTCTCTCTCTCTCTCTCTCTCTCTCTCTCTCTCTCTCTCTCTCTCTCTCTCTCTCTCTCTTATCATGAATCCGTGTGCATGCATTTGTTACCATAAATGGTACACAGATTTTTTTATTGTAAAAAAATATCTATTGTGGTCAAACCAGCTATTTAATGCATGTCTTGCTAGCACATGTGGAATAATGTTCCGCGTGCTTCATGAAAAACGCTAACAGTAATGTCTATTATTGTATGAAAAGGATAGAGGAGAGAGAGAGAGAGAGAGAGTTACTTAGTAAAGGGGAGAAGAGAAATCATTTGCAGAAGCAAATACAGACATCGAGAGAGAGATAGAGGCTAGAGAGAGAGAGAGAGAGAGAGAGAGAGAGAGAGAGAGAGAGAGAGAGAGAGAGTTAAAAAGGCCTTTGCCTCCTTCAAGGTGTAGGAATGAGAAGCGTGAAGACCAACAACAACATTCCTAGTCCTGAATCTCTATGCCAAGAGCAATGTCTAGTCCTAGCAAAGGTAAAGGCAATCTCTTGAGGCTTATTTGTTCCATAGTTTAGTTGTGTCTAGGAATAGTGCTACAGAATGTGAAAGGCCATTTAACATTGAACCTAGAAAAATTGGATCACGGCGCGCCAGTAGGTTTGTGGAGGTTCGTTTATGTACTCCGCGCACCGTGATCCACTTTTTAAGTTGTGCAAGGTTTTTTTTTCTGGAGTATATTATTCTTTGATGTTTTGCTAGATATTACTGTGTATAAAAGCCAATCAAGTGGATCATGGTGCACCAGTAGTTTTGTGGAGTTGTGTTTATGTACTCCGCACGCCTTGATCCACTTGGTTGGCTTTTGCTCTTCACAACTATAGAGAAATTTTGCATTTGATCAATCATTATGTAGGGCAAAAGTTTAGTGACCCTTCACACAAACCATCAAAAGATGCACATATGCTAATCATCTTGTGTTATTGTCTATATGATTAGTTGGAAATAATTGTGAGATACCTAGCTCTTCTTTTTATTTATGTTTGAAGAAACTTATATTTCTCAGTATGAAATAAATGGCAGGATTAAGATCTCATAGAGGAAGAGGCAGAAAATAGATCCCGAGCGCATCGTTGGCCAAGAAAACGTTCGGAGAAGACTTCCGGAGCTGTTAAAAACTTCAATGAAGAGGAATGTAGACTTCACAAAACCCATTGATATATCTGGTGCAGAGCCTGCCATGAGTTTGGAGGAGCCTGATACTGATCCATCTGTTGAAATGGAGTCCCCTTCTACGCCAAAATTTACTTTACTAAACTCACTTAAGAGAGATGTGGATTTTTCAGCACCTACTTTGTAGAGTGCCCAATGTGTTGAAACAATCCCAAAGAAAAAAGAGGCAGTTATTTATGAAGACCCTATAGTGATTGATGAAAGGCTTTTAGATTTTGCAGTTTCTTCTGGGGCTAGTTTTGACTTGGTCTCCTGCATTTTAATGCTCCATTTGGTGCATCTTACATGAACGGGAGTGCAAGATGGTTCAAGAATCCTTTGGATTTCTAATTTTTTAAAATGGATTATTTACAAGTATTATGAAAGATCCTAAGGAGGTCATGGAGGAACACGATTTACCAGCAGGATAAAAAAGAGGAAAAGGATGAGGAATATGTTGAAGTGACGGAGGTAGAGGAGTCCATTGATCTTGAAGAAGAGGCAAAAGAGGTGGAATGATGCAATCTTCGCTCAGTGAAAACCTCAGATATCAAGCTACCTCTAGTTGTGTGAGGTTTCAATGAGCGGCTAGCCACCTTAATGCTAACAGGAGTGCCAGAGTTTAAATTTGGAGATAGGTCATACATTTGCCTTCATGATATACAAAGTATTTTTTGTTTGCGGGAGGACTTTGCACTTGCCACTATCTCCAAGTATCAGGAGGACAGGAATGGATTTGTTTCAGATGATAGTAGTGATGACGAGGCAATGGAGATCTCCAATAATCCAATGGACTGCCTTAAACTCTCCTTTGAAAAGGCAAAAAAAGTATAAAGAAATCCTTCTTGATGAAGCCACATTCCAAACTATTCGAAATAATCTCAAGCCATCAACTAGTAATCAGGATATGGAGGATTGGTTTAAGCGACTAGCACAGGATTCAACCGGATCAGTCAACCTATGGAAGAATGAGATTTTTTTGCAAGATGAGAGTTTCATGGTATAACATCCTGTCAAACCCCCCCCCCCCCCCCCCCCCCCCCCCCCCCCATCTCTGTCTCTCTCTCTCTCTCACACACACACACACTCTTCTTTTGTTTACAGTCATGGATTGCTGAAAAGGATGACTTTCTTTGTCGTCGAAGAAGACAATTCCGTGGGAGGGATGCATCTCTAGGACAATATCTTCCTAGTCTTTGTGAGACACCTATCCTAATTTTCCACAACAGAATGTCACAAGATGGGAATACTGCAGCCTATGCTTTCAAGACATTATCTCGCTTCTTAGGTGGTCCAATGCTGCCACAAAATGCACACAAAGTTATCCTCGTCGACAAGGTTTTTGGAAGAGAATGTTTTGGTTACCCTCCAGGATATACTGGGGGCCGTGCAGCATATTACTACACATACACAGCAATTGAATTATGTTTAGGGAAAGAAAACCCTACTGAACTCTTACAGTATGGAAAACATTTAATGATCAGATATAAGGGCAAGGTTCCAAATGATATTTGCAAATCATCAAAAGTTTGAAATAGTTGTAGTACATACTGAACTTAATTCTACATGCATTTGTGGTACATCCAATCATCTAAACTCTAATCTCTTGTTCCATTGATGATTGGCATATTGCATTGTCTCCCTCCACCTCATTTGACTTTCAAGAGCACTTGAGTTGTTGAATGAATCTGCTCGCTTTCTTTTCTGAAGTTGCAAATGTCTGATTGCCTTTATTCTTGCTGACGAGGCCAATACTTGATTTTGTTGCATGCGGTGAATGATTCTGCGATAAAACCAGTGACATAACTCCTTCAGACTGTTTGCCTTATTTCGAGAGCCTCTATGCTGTGTGTGTCTGAAGTAGGCATTTCTAGCCATGTAATGAGACTTCTCCAAGCCCTGAGTGTTCCATATACCTGGATTCCCATACTTTTAGATGAAGTATGGCAAATGATTAAAAATAATGTGCTGCAAAACAAGAAATTTAAACACAAATTTAGTACTAAGACTATCTGAGGTGCTTTGAATTTACCATTTAATGAGTGATTTGAGTGTCAGTCCATGCTGTCTTGAAGGTTTTTTTCAGTAGTAAGCTGAAGGTTCTGTTTAAACCTGTTGAGATTATCCTACGACCAATCATCATTCTCACACATTTGAAATAACGTGACAATGGAATGCCACACATCACCCTTTGCATTGCGAGTTGTTGGCTCTTGGTCTTTCACTGCTAAATGAAGTTTTTTCCAGTGCATATACTCAAATTTGCTAATGTAGGTAGAGTGATATACCCTCCCTCGCTTTGTTAGCTTCACATCTTTCATACCTTGAGGTTTAGATAGAAAATGGCGTGCCTTGACCCCACCTATGGATGGTTTGCAGGGTACATCTTTCTCATTGGTTGATCTTTTTTCATCCTGTTGGATTTTCACATTGCCCCCATGTAGACCAATATCTGACAAAACTAGTTCCAAAGCCTCTAGAGCGACCTGTTGTTCAGCTAACTTTTTGATTTTCCAAGCAAACCCAATGTACAGATATACCAACTTCTCTACAATTCGGTAGAGACCATGCATTGTACAAATATGGACATTAACAAGTGGTATATCCGGAACTGGTCAAAAATTAGAGTCTTGATTGTGACGAGTAGGAGCCTTTCTCCACCACTTTGGGTCCATCACCTTTGCAGGATCCATGCAATACAAGCATGGAGACTTTGCCATGGCACTCATTCCACAATTATACATACACTTCAGTGTTTTGAGTTCACCTGCAGATGCCATTGATCTTAAAAGTCTCCTCTCCCATCTACAGCTAGTACCTCTCCTTGATTCATTTGCCTATCAACGATATCTGGAATAGGGGTTTGATGGAACACCCAGTATAAGATTTCATGGTCTTCTTTGTTTACCTGCAAGATTAATTCTTATGAGATACGAAAAATAAATATAAAATTTAGGTACAATAGAGGGCTTGTTAGAGCTGCAAATTGGAAATAACTAGATTACCTGAAATGCACCAAGCCGCCATATGTTTGTTTCTGATTGAACACAGAAGTATGAAGGGTCATCAGTGGGACATTTGGAAAGATCCCTATTCATTAATGTGATTGTAACTTGCTCTAGCTTCTTCTCTTTAAGAATCTCACACTCATCTAGCTTCAAAACAAAATGTAGAACACCACCTGTCTCTTCGAATGTGATGTTGCAGAACTCTACCATTCTAGTATGCAACAAAGTCAGGTCCATGAAGATATTGTTGTACTCATCATAAGTGACAGTAGTTCCCTGTGAGCTATAAATATCTTGAATATGAAATGGACATCCAATGAAGTCGGTCTGTTCATTATTGAGCTGGAGTCTTTCCTTCCAAACACTTGCAGTTGTTGGTAAAAGCTTAGACTTTATTCCCTTCTTCACAAACATGGAAGGGATAGACTGTTGAATAGCTGAGTAACCTCTTTTACTAACGCCAACGGAGTCCAAGGTACCCTGTATTTGCTTGGCAGGCACTGCATTCTTTGAAATGAATCTGTCACAATGACATCCCGTTGCAAAACCTTAAACTTTTGTCATGCATTATAACCTTTGCAAGACCACTAGTTATCAATGGCTTTAACTGCTTTCCTACATTGGCCTTCGGGTCTATGTTTTCTTTGTCTAGATAGATAGAATCTCTATAAAGAAATCATACCTAACATAAGCAAAAACTTAGATTAGTTTAAATTAATTAGACATGTTTACAATGCTCGCCTCAAGGCTTGGATTCTTTTCTTAAGGCCGCCAGAGCCTACCTTCAACGTTTCAAGATTTCGTAGTTTCTTCTTTCTCACACGAGTGCCTAACATTGTCTCTTTGTTTTGTAATGACCATACCTTTGTTCGCAAGACCTGCGATTCTTGAGTGTGCTGCATTACAATCTTTTGGTCCTCATAATGCAAGTTAGAAAGTCCCTGAATCTCATCTACTTGGTGCTTCACCATGTCTTTATAAGTTTCTAATTTGTTGTTTAGAAGATTTACAGTAGCCAAGCAATCCATTCTCTCCATTACCTGCAAAGGTCAATAAGTTAGTGGGATTTGAAAATGCAGGGAAAGCATGGGTCATGGGATTCAATGGATAGAGTGAGCCTTTTGTCAAAATATCTAAGTGTTTTGCTCCCTCTGCTCTGAGTCTCTCTGTCATGATCGGTGTCACTTTGATGTTAGTTTTGCCTTGCTTACACAGTGATGTATATTGGGGATCCAGGTCAATGTGTAGATGATAGAAGGGTATTTTGTGGGGATGGAAGAAGAAGCCATGTATGCAAGAGTGCAAGAAAGGGAGGATTTATTTGAGGTCAACGCACAAACAGTGAGAGAGTAAGGAGAGAGCAGGTTTGGAAGGATACGTCCTATTTCCTTTAGTCATACATTCCACGTACAGGAAACTCCCTCCAATTCTACGACGTTCATTAAATGCAATTGAAAACGATTTATTCTTCAATAATCATGGCCGTTATGATGTTGTGGCAAGAATCTACTTGTAAGTGCACTTTTTGAATGGTTATTCCAAGTTTACAATTTCTTTTACCACACCTATTTTCTAGAGAGAGAAAGTCAAAATTCTATTTTTCTTAGAAGGCCCTTCAAATGACCTCCAAATTTTCCTAATGTGAAGCATGGCTCTTGGTTGGATTTGCATTCCATAGCCAAGAGTGTTGGTGTAGCCTCTCAACTTCTCTACTAGCTTGGAGAAGGAGATGGAGCTCTTGCACTTCACACAATAAGAGTGTGTGTGAGTGTGTGTGGGAGAGTATACCTCCCAAGCTAGTCCCCCTTCTTGCTTGGTCGACCCCGCCTTGTAGCTCAAGTATGAAGCTCATTGAACCCCTACAAGAATGTCCAATCACATGCAGGATGCATAATAAGCAACAAGGGTAGTCTTGGGACAAGTGTCCCACTTTCCCCTTTGAGAGAGAGGACTTGATAAATGCAAGAACAATTAATGAAATCTACTAAATTATCATTGGACACCTTGGGAGGCCAACCAATAGGCTTTAGGCACACCATCAGGGCAACATGAGGAGGAGCTTGACAAGTGTCCTTTTTGCTTTCTTTGTACCAAGCTTGCCTTGTGTGAAGGTGTGTGTGTTCTCTCTCTAGCCCCCTCTTGTAGGGATTGCACCCTCTCTTGTAGGGATGGGATGTAACTTTTAAAACACCTTACCCTCAAGAACCTTAGTCAACAAGCATGACAAAGCACCTCAAGCTTGGGTAGTGTTCCCACAAGCCCCTCAAGCTCCTTGGTCGGCAAGCACAACAAGCACCTCAAGCATCTTAGCCAACAAGAACGACAAGCACCTGAAGCACCTTAGTCATCAAGCAAAACAAGCACCTCAAGTTTGGGTCAGGTTCCCACCTCAAGAACAGTCCTAGCTTACCTAAGGTCAAAGGACTTTTTACACTAAGCTTTGGAGGTCTTCAATGAAGCTAACCCTAAGGTCTTTTAAGCTCCATTGGTTAGCCTTGCTCTTTGACAGACCATCTCTCATTTGGGCCCCTTTGCCATTAGCCCCATGTTGAGATAGATCTGTAAGCACGTGAATATATTCTAACCCTTGTTCCCGTTTATTCTCCCACATTAAATGATCATTTTAATATGAGAAAATCATTTGGGTTGGTTAGATACTAGAATTTATGACACAAGACCTTCTCAAATTGAGCAAGCGACCCTCTCTCAAGATGTCTCCTCAGACTTCCCACCTGGGCAAGCACAAAAAACTACAGCCTCTGACCAGAACGAGAAAGACGATGGCCAAGGTGGATGGCCGCAGCCCAATGCACCCTTTGATCTTATACACAAGAAGAAGGCCAAGGTTCGAAGCTACACCCAGTTTCATCCTTTGAGCCCAAGAAAGAAGTTGAAGGCCAAGATGTGACAAAAAATCCCGCATCCTCTAAGCATGGTCTGCTACAACATGCAAAGGACCTCACTTCAACAAACAAAGGCATCAAAATTATGCAAATTGATGCGGAAGAAACCGACGAAGACAAAGATGAAGATGATGCTATGCTCTTTCACGATACTAGAAAGGTTCTCTTTCCAACAAACAACTCGAGGAGTCTTTGCTTGACATTAATGAGGCATATGATCGTGTATCGGTGCTTTTCGATGATGATGATGATGCCAATGAGAAATAAGAAGATGAAATTGAACCCGAAGTTCAAGTCTTTGACCCAGTTGGCTATCCAATCATTTCTTTGCTTGACATTAATGAGGCATATGATCGTGTATCGGTGCTTGCCAATGATGATGATGATGATGATGCCAATGAGAAAGAAGAAGATGAACTTGAACCCGAAGTTCAAGTCTTTGACCCAGGTGGCTATCATGATTGGATCTTTCCTCATGAAGCTACCATGCCACAACCTCGTCAAACCAAGAATTCCCAAAAGCGTCGGTCATATATCGAGCTTCAAATCCAAGTTCATCCAATTCATGCAATGATCTTCCGTTTCTTTCCATTGAGGGGGAGAAATGGTGATGAGCATTGTCAAGAAATGAAGATCTATGCCGCAAGGCTTCAAGATCTATGTGCAACAGTCGAACCTAATCAAAGAATGACAACAAACATGTTGCAACACTGGATCATTCTCAATGCTATGCTTGACACAGCATGATGTCGCTCTTGCCACTTTTTTCATCAGGATTTCATGAACCCTCGATAGCCTCTATATCGACTTTGTATCTTTCCTAATTATGCACCGCACGACGGTCTTCAGACAACCACAAAAAAAGAGTGTATGTGTTTTCTCTAGTCGCACTTAGGCACGTGCACATATCTCTCTCTCTCTCTCTCTCTCTCTCTCTCTCTCTCTCTCTCTCTCTCTCTCTCTCTCTCTCTCTCTCTCTCTCTCTCTCTCTCTCTCTCTCTCTCTCTCTCTCTCTCTCTCTCTCTCTCTCTCAATTGGTCTTGAGTGGGGATCTTGTAAGTCAATACCAATTGTACTATCCACTACCCAAAAATGTACGGGCACATCCAAATGTTTAATAATGTACTCAAAACGATAATGAAACTAACAGTTGCGTCTCGTGTGTGTGCTCATCTCTGTGTGCATGTCTCAGCGAGTCCGCATGTGAGGAAGGCTATGATTAAGCATGGTAAACCCCATTGATATAGTTCAAACTCATAATTACATTGGAGTGATAGAAAAATTTGACAAAATATTACACAAATTGAGTCATCATCTTTAAAAAAGATTCCTTCAAAAATTGATCCAGCAATGTCTCTAGCTTCCAGTAGATATCCACCAACCGATAGCTTAACTACATTCTCTTCTTGATGTGGTTCTATGTAGATCATGGTCATCTTGATCAATTGTTTAAATACTACTAATTGTTTTGTCACTTCCCTCGAGAGCTATATTGATGGAAGAGATAGAAGTAAGATTTTTGAGCTTGATCTAGTCATCGAGAAGAGGGGGAAAATTCAAATTTGAATCACACTCAACAGCACATTACAATACAAGGGGAAGTTCCTTTTGTAGGCATGGATAAGGCATATAGCCGTTGTAGGGATAAGATATTTGTGGTGAGGTTTGAACTCCAACTGCTTAGGTGTAAAGTGCAATGCACTTTCCACACACCCCACTTTGTTGGCTTTGGCGAAGCGCCACTTGATCAACAGCAGTTTGCAGTACCGGCTTCAAAGAGAGCCAACTGGTGTCGTACCTTTTGTGATCGTTGTAGCTGCGCCAAATATAGTAGCTAACTTGGGGCAATACTCTCTCTCTCTCTCTCTCTCTCTCTCTCTCTCTCTCTCTCTCTCTCTCTCTCTCTCTCTCTCTCTCTCTCTCTCTCTCTCTCTCTCTCTCTCTCTCTCTCTCTCTCTCTCTCGTTCATGCTGCCTCTATTCAACAAGGTTCCCCCATTTTCCTAAGGATGATGCTTCTCAAGATGGGCAATTCATTCATCACATCCTATAGATGTAGATAGGATGGTAAAGAAGTTTTGTGTGTCCCTGATGATTTAACGTGGTAGTTAGCTTATAAATCTCCTAGATATGTAGAATCTTCATGGTTTTAACCTTTCAAATTATTGACTACATTCCCATAAAAGGATAATTTAAAATTATCAAGATCCTTAGGTTGAGCATCTAAGTTTAAGGTGTTAGCTCCCCCTTTCCTTCTCTCTCACACCTCTCTCCCTTCTCTACCTCCATCTCTTTGTCTATACTCTCTTCCTCTCCTCTCTCACTCAATCTTCTTTATAGTACTCAAGTTCACATGGTATCAGAGCTCAAGAACTTGAGCTCCTAAGTACTCTAAGAGCCTTCTCTCAAAGCAACGGCCTATTTTACGCCCATCTCTCACTTCCAAGGTTTACTCGGCTAGCATGACTAGCGCCTTGTCACCTATGGTTGCAACCACCAAGTCTGGGTATTTCTCCATTGATAAGCTCAATGGGAACAATTACAATGTGTGGAAGCTGAGAATGGAGCTATATTTGAAGCAACTTAGCATCTAGAAATTGTTTCTGGAGATGAAATAAGACTGAGTGAAGACGAGTACACCTCCGACATGGAGCTACACTCGGCATGGGATTCAAGGGACATTATGGCTCAAATGGATATTATACTCCATTGTGAGGATAGGCAAGTCCAAATGGTGCAGACTCTATCCACCTCTAAGGCTATTTGGGAGTTCTTCAACAACACTTATGAGCACACTGATCTTGTTTATCAAGTCTCCCTAATCAAGAGGCTTGTATACAATACTATGCAAGAATGCCAATCTGCAGTCAAGTTCCTTGACAATTGGCAGCCACTGTTAGATGAAGTTCTCATCTCTAGAATGGGAGATTTCACAGAAATTTCAATGTTTGCTTCTATTGGCGGTTTTACCCGCAAGCTTGAGAGTCTTTGTTACTACTCAAGCCATGTCCCAAATACAATTGCAAGGCCTTGTATCCAAAATCCATCAGGAAGAAGCTTTAAGAGATCAGTCTATTGGATCTACTCTAGTGGCTCTAGCCACTCGTATCAATTTCAGAAAAGGTGGTCCTAACCACCGTTACAACAATTCAAGGCAGTTGCATAAAGATCGTTCTAACCACCCTAGAAATGCACCTTATGGTCAAGTTCAATGCCACAACTACAAGAAGTTTGGACAGATTGCCAAGGACTGTAGGTCCAAAACCAAGCATCATGGTGGTAATCATGGAGGATTCAATGGACATAAAGAAAATGGAGGCTATCATCACAAAGCTCATGCTCATTTCACTAATATTTCAAGCTATGATGGTGATACACACCCTACTTCTATACAACTTTTTGTTGCAAGCTTCAGCTCCTCTAAGCCACATCACAACTCTTCTATCTGGTATCAAGACACTGGAGCTACACATCACATGACATGTCATTTTGATTGGCTTGCACACTACACTCCCCTTCAACACCCACTTGAAGTCCTCATTGGGGATAGCAACATTCAACATGCTCAAGGATATGGCACTGTTTCCATTACCCTACCAAATGGCACAATAGCTCACTTAGACAAGGTATACTATGTACCTGGTCTAAAGCAGAATCTCATCTCCGTAGGAGAGCTCACCTCCAAGGGCATTACACTTTCTTTCACAAATGATAAGTGCATCCTGCATACAATCGATACAAATCACAAGCCTTTCTCTATATCTTGCCCCAAGGAAGGACGCTTGTATCCTCTTGGCAGTAGCAAAGTCCAAGCCAAAGCACTTTCATCAGTCATCAATTCTTCTAGGCAAGTGGAGACACTTACTTGGCACTACAGGCTAGGACATGTCTCACAACAAGTGCTCAAGGATATGCAGCAGAAGGAGCTAGTGATGGGTCTACCAACCACAATTACACCAATCACATTTTGTGAAGCAAGTGTATTGGGCAAAGCTAAGCATTTCAAGTTTCCAAGGTCAAAATCCCATACAACTCAACCTCTTGAGCTAATACACTCGGATTTGTGCGGCCCAATGCAGACACAATCACTCACCGGCAACAAATACTTCCTAATCTTCATCGATGACTATACAAGGTACGTACACTCATGTCTATTTCTTGGCAGATAAAGCTACAACATTTATCAAATTTTAGGCATTCAAAGCTGCGGTGGAGACACAACTGGATCGAAAGATTAAAGCATTGCGCACAGATAATGGTGGAGAGTACAAAAGCAATGAATTTCAACAATATTGCGTATCAAATGGTATTCAACGGGAATTTACAATCCCGGATCACCCTCAGCAAAATGGAGTCGTCGAGCGCAAGAATCGCACTTAGTCGAAGTTGTCCTCTCAATGCTAGCCCTCGCTCGATACTGCCACCTACATTCAAAATCGAGTCCTCTCATCCGCCAATCCACACAAAAACTGCTTACCAGTTATGGTTCAACCACCTGCCCAACATAACCCATCTCAAAATCTTTGTTTCCCCGGTATATCCTCTGCTCACCAGTCCTCAACCCAAATTATCCCCTAAGAGCATCCACACTATCTTCTGCGGATACTGCGACACTCATGGCGTTAATGCATATCACGTTTACAATTCGACAACCCATAAGTTTTGCTCTCAAGGTCAGTAATCTTATGCGAGTTTCTTCTATTTAATCACCCCGGTGAAGCCCCGCCCTCATCAACCACTGAGCCTCTTCTCTCTACCCCGGCTCTCCATGGATGCGACCATCCTAAAACCCTTTCAAATCACCCTATGGTCTCTCATGTGAACACAACCCACAACCAATTAATCAACCCTTCAAGGCATACAAGCTTAAAAACGCATGATGGCGAAATACTCCAGACAACACCAACTGCAACTACATGCACACACCCCCAATCACAGGTGCTCATCACGGCACCCTATCCACCAGTGCCACTCATGGGCACTCCCATGCTCCTTCAACAACAACAAAACATCATAAACAATAAAAACACACACACATGCTCAGCCCTCTGTATCACGCCAATCGACATCTCATGAGCACCACTTCTCAAGCTCCATTGCGCCATCTCCTGCTCCACACACAAACAGCCCCCTACCTCATTCAAAAATGACCCAAAACAGCCCTCATTTCAGCCCCTCAGCTTCTCCTTCATCGCCTCTAAGAATGGCACACTCACCTATTGTAGTCTCATCCTCATACTCAACCCCGCTTACTTCTACTACTCGTAGAAACACCATCACTCCCATCAGCATTTCCTCTTCATCCTCAGCCCTCAAGGCATCTAATCAACACTCTAATCGACCCTCCAAATCAGCCCCAATGGATGATGAAGGGATCTCGCCTCCCCTTCGCCTTCGAAACCGCTCTCTCAAAGCCATCTACGAAGAAACATCCTTCTCCTCATTCTTGATTCAAGAAGAAGAAGACCTCTCCATCCATATCCCTGAACCGCTCGAGGAGAACACACTCTCAGTAGAGAACGCCATTGCCTCTCCCAAATGTGAACAATATTGGATTGAAGCCATGAAGGAAGAGCTTCAAGCACATGAAGAAGCTCAAACTTGGACTATCACGCCAAGGCCAGACGACGCCAATATCATCGGTTGCTAATGGATTCTCAAAAAGGAGCATCATCACAACGATTCTATCGAACGCTACAAAGCAAGGCTTGTCGCGAAGGGCTATATGCAACAACATGGTACGGATTTCACCAATACTTAATCTCCCGTAATGATCATCACATCATTTCGCATACTTGTTGCATTAGCTGCTTTCTTTGACATTCCTCTTCATCACATTGACATTCGCGCTGCCTTTCTACATGGATGGCTAGATGAAGTCATTTATATGGCTCAACCACCCTACTTCTGTTGTGATGATCCCACTATCTATGTATGCAAGCTAAATAAGCCTATATACGGTCTGAAGCAGTCTGCACAAAAATGGTTCAAGTGCTTGCATGCTTTTCTTATCAAATGGGGATGGGTTCAATGCACTTCTAACCCCAATTTATTCTATCATACTCTCTTTCATGGATGGGAATCATTGGTGTTTATGTCGATGACATCCCTATCACTGCTAGTGATGAGACATATGTCTTACATGTTGTGGAAATGTTCAAGGAAGAATTCCCACTCCATGACAATGGCCCTATGACCTACTTCTTGGGCATAGAGGTCAACAGTTGGGATCCGAATGGCAAATTCATCCAGCTCTCACAGCGTAAATACATTGAAGACATATTGGGTGAGTATGGTCTTCTCTCTTCTAATGCACAACTCTCTACTCCACTTCTTGTCAAGCATAAATTATTCACATCATCTCTGCCACCATCTGATGATGATACTTACTCTATGTCAAGCTTTCCCTATGCTCGCTTGATTGGCGAGTAAAGGTATCTCATTTCATGCACAAGGCTTGACATTAGCTTTACTGGTCATGTATTATCTCGCCATATGAAGGCACCTCATAAATGCCATGGTCTCGCGCCAAGAGATCACTGCGCTACTTACACCACACTCGCCATCATTCTCTTACCTATTATCGTCAGCACAACTCATCAACACTGCAACTCAAAGGTTTTGTTGATGCCGATTGGCCTGGGCAAGACCCGAATATGCATAGCATCTCTGGGCATGTATTTCCTCTTGCAAGTGGTGTTATTTCTTGGCGAAGCAAGCGCCAGACCTCTCTTGCTCTATCATCTGCCGAGGAAAACTATATAGCAGCATCCCTCGCTGCTCGTGAAGCATTGTGGCTTCACCAACTCATAGAAGGACTGCCATTTCCATGTGCCACTCCTCCAATCATTCTACATTGTGACAATCAGTCAGCAATTGCAATGGCGAAGAGTCCTCAGCTTACAGAGCGCACAAAGCACATCAAGCTCGCGTATCACTTCATCAAGGAGCTAGTAGAAGACAACTTCATCCACCTCAAATACATCTCTACCACAGAGAATGTCGTCGATTTCCTTACCAAGGCAGTTCCTCCTGAGAAACATATTCTTTGCTCACCAAGAGGCGGTTTGGAAGCTCCCTAGCTTCATCTTCAACAACATTCATTGTATTTCAGCATAGTTTTATTTTGTATTGCATTTGAGGGGGGATCTCCTCACAAATGCTCTATGCTTTTTGTTATGGTTTCGGTTTGAGGGGGGATGTGGAAAGTGCATTGCACTTTACACCTAAGCAGTTGGAGTTCAAACCTCACCACAGATATATTATCCCTACAACGGCTATATGTCTTATACATGCCTATAAAAGGAACTCCCCCTTGTATTGTAATGTGCAGTTGAGTGTGATTCAAATTTAAATTTTCCCCCTCTTCTTGGTGTTAGCTCCCCCTTCCCTTCTCTCTCACACCTCTCTCCCTTCTCTACCTCCATCTCTCTGTCTACTCTCTCTTCCTCTCCTCTCTCACTCTATCTTCTTTATAATACTCAAGTTCACAAGGGGGTGTTGGATAGATATAGCGGCCCTTGCCATCATGGCAAGCAACCTCTCCCAGTTCCCCGTCACCTCCCACGAGCCAGAACCGGTTGACCAAAAGATGAGTCAACGCGCAGCCGACACGGTATTGAACTCAAAACCTTCCCAATGAGAGTCTTGCCCATGCGTGCAAGATGCGAGTAGTAGTATCTCTTTCAGCTTGACGCGCTGGCCCACCCATAAACTGCGTGACCGGCACACACCTCCACCTACACGGGTGCAAGCACCCCAATACTTAACCATTGCCTTCACAGGGCGGGCATTTCTGATGAGTGGTTGTTCCAGTGGCCAGATTATTACTTGCCAATTGCTTTGGGCCGCATGAGGGTTGTGATGAAGTGGTATAGGCAAGGTTGTGAGGCACTTGACGTCGGCCTGCTAATTAACTGTAGATATAGTGCTCATAGAGGAGTTGCTGCATTTCGCGCTTTTTGGTGGAGTATGCGTAGAACGCTTGCAGGCGGTGAATATGTTTACCTGCTAATTGGTTGTAATTGATTTGCTTTGGTACAAACCTTAATAGGAAATGAACGGCATGGCAGAAGAGATTGATTTGCGTGGTGCTGCAGTACCAGGGGTAGGTTGGCTGGGCAGAGAGTACAGAGCTTGCGGTAGCCTTCTGGAGAGTTGTTTTGAGTGCAAGCCGATCAGATGGTGTAGTAACTTTGAGAGCCAACCAAGCTGAAGAGGTGGGCGGATGCATGTCTAAACCGATGAGTCATCCAATCGTTCCAGCATCCCCATCGACAGGTAACTTGAAAACATGGTGGGTAGGTACGTCGCGGGGGTGGCAAAACTTCTCTGCCAAAAATCTGTAGACGCAGATAAAAACGCTGCAGCTGCGCAATCTGCAGGGAGTTTAAATCCATTACCACCTCATGAACTGGGTTGTTTGTAGCTGAATGAGATGGATGAATGGCGAGCTGCTGGTACGACGTGGCCCCCATATTGCCGTTGTTACCTCTTGAGTTGCCACAGGTGCAACAGTAGATGAAACTGCCATGAGATCTTAGCTATAACTAGAGGTGGTCGACCTAGGTAGCTATTGTAGTAGCTATAGCTATAACTAGACTTAGGTTACATCAGCTATATTATTGTGAAGCGAGAGACCTACAACTTAAAATTACAACTCACACGCCCGACTCCGTGAGGTGGAACATCTCAACCGCATAAAATAGCCCAACCGAGTGCTGTACAAATCTATATATTACGTGGAGCAAGTTTTTCATGCCATGCACTATGTGGCAAGCTCTTCCATGCGCCTTTCTTTGAAAACAACTTCAACCGGCTTTTGATACATATCAGACTGCTGTCCCACGTGGCGCAACCAAGAACTGGTTGTCCACGTGAAAAGAAAACCCCTCCCCCCATTTCTAAACGAGTATGGCCGGTCGCCCTCAGCGGCCTCTCTCTCTCTCTCTCTCTCCCTCCCTCTTTGTCGCATGCACAGGATCTTCTCTCACTTTTGGAATTTAGCCTTCATCTCACAGACTTTGACTCGTGTAAAGGGGGACTCCCTATGCCGGTATAGAATACATATAGATGTTACATATAGACTCCCTCTGTTTTTGATACATATCAGACTGTTGTCCCACGTGGCGCAACCAAGAATTGGTTGTCAACGTTAAAAGAAAAACCCTCCCCCCTTTTCTAAACAAGCACGGCCGAAGGCGGCCTCTCTCTCTCTCTCTTTCGCTCTCCCTCTTTATTGCATGCACAGGAGCTTCTCTCACTTTTGGAATTTAGCCTTCATCTCGCAGACTTTGACATGTGTAAAGGGGACTGCCTCTGCCGTTATAGAATACACACAGATATAGATGTTACATATATTTCAAAAGCAATCAGGTCAATCTGCACTGCCTATATATATCAGTGGCAAGGTGTGCACCTCCAAACGTGCTCGCACAAGTTTGAGTCTCATGTGTTGGTGGTACAATTGACGGTGAGTGATCAATCAATCCACATGGTTTAACAGGTCGACAATTAACCATTATGAGCCTCCAATGTTGCAATCTCTCTCTCTCTCTCTCTCTCTCTCTCTCTCTCTCTCTCTCTCTCTATATATATATATATATATATATATATATATATATATATATATATATATATATATATATATATATATATATACACACACACACACACGCAACAGCCTGCTTGTCTAAGGAAACAAATAGGAAATAACTAGCTAGCGCGTGTGTGTGTGTGTGTGTGTGTGTGTGTGTCTACACACACAAAGGTGCAGTTGCATGCAGTCATATCATGAAGTGCCCTAGTCTCTCATCCGCACCATCAATGCTTAGCTCCAAGTTGTGGCCTCAAGGCCCCTTTTGATTCACTCATGGCCACAGCCTTCTTTGGCAAGTGGGAAATGAGTACGACATTCCCTCACATGCTTTGCCCAATCTTCCACCAGATTTTCCCACAACGATATTGCTTTCGATCAGGGCAATGTATCCCCCAAGACTTCCTTTGTTCCATGATTATGAGAGAGAGAGAGAGAGAGAGAGAGAGATTAATTTTATAGGTTAATTAATCTCTCTCTCTCTCTCTCTCTCTCTCTCTCTCTCTCTCACACACACACACACACTCACAGCTTGATCATTATTAAAGAATTTATCATGCTTGCCTACAAGTCCCATTTTTAACTGTTGGAATTGGGTAGTTGGGTCCTCTTAAGGTGGTCAACTTTTGTCCCACTAGTGAGAATCAAGCAACCTACTCCTACAACAATGGATGCCTCTCTCTCTCTCGCTCTCTCTCTCTCTCTCTCTCTCTCTCTCTCTCTCTCTCTCACACACACACACACACACACATCTTTGTACTTCAACTCTCGTTTTTATCTTTACCTTTGTATAGCAGCACATGGTAAGTAGGTTCTGAAGATCATTAGAGGTATGCCCTTGCAATGGTATAGAAAGTATGGTAGTGTTTGATTTTATGGTTTGATCCTCCAATCCCTCAAGCTCAAGGCGCTGTGGCAGCAACAAAGTAACCCCACATTTGTACAATGTTGTTATGTATATTAAGCTCTTTTTTGTCAAAGATTTGGAGGTAGCCACGCTAAATCTAATGGAATGTTCTTTGGGAGGGTTTGGTTGAGGCTGTTGAGTACTTAGAACTACTAGCTCACACAAGGTGTTCCACTCAAGCTCTATCACAAGAAGATTTAGAAATATTCTCATGTAGGAAAACGGAGTCTTTTTCAATGCTTTTCATACAATGCATAACATAAGGGGGCCGACGGTCCCCTGCCCCCAGTCGTACCTAGCTAGGTATGTGGTGCCTCCCTCTCAGAAACTCATGATGTTGAGGTAAGTCACAATGTGAGAATTATTGTGAGAATTTGTCCAAAACTTCTTGTGATAATCTTCTCTGAACTTATTGAGCTTTCTCTCTAGACCTCCCTCGTCACTATATGGCATGGCTCTGGGCCAGAGGGGATCTAGGGCCCAAATTTGGGGGCGCGAGGCGGCTCTAATCTCGGCTGTCGGATCACTCAGTGAACTAGGGGTGAACTAGGGGTGGGTGAACTGGGGGTGAACTAAGGGTGAACTAATGGTGAGCTAGGGATGGGTGAACTAAGGGTGAACTAGGGGCGCCTAAACTAGGGTATGATCATCTGCCATGCCAACATGGACAGCGATGCGCGGTAGCGTGGTGGTAGGGCATTCCTGTGGCAGCCGAGACGTCCCAGGTTCGACCCACACCCCGCGAGGCGGGTGAACTAGGAGTGAACTCGGGGCGCCATTCTTGCCCCGAGTTCACCCCTAGTTCACCCTGAGTTCACCCCCAATTCACTACGTGATCCGACGGCCGAGATTAAAGCCGCCTCGCGCCCCCAAATTTGGGCCCTAGATCCCCCCTGGCCAAAGCCGTGCCATATAGTGACGAGGCTAGACCTCCTCGTTGAGCCTTGCAATTGTTAAATACATTTTCACTCACCCCTATCCAAGCAGGTCGATGTTTCTACAGGTCCATAGCAAGAGCTACACGATTCTCATAGGTGAATCGCCTGGCAATTTAGTTTAATCAGGTCACCATTTGAGGAGGCAACCTAGCATACCTTTTGATTGAGGATCCGACACTCTTCTAAAAACTCCTCTACGACCATGTGTAGGTAGAATTTGGACTTCTTCTTGTAGGGAACCTTGAAGACGCTTAGCCATTCGGCCATGGGCAGGTCATCCTCTGTTAGGTCTTTTGGTAACCTCGAGTCAAGGCTTAGCCCGTATTGAGTGTGCAACTCCTCTACTGAGAAGCAAAATCGCCTAAGCTGTGGGTAATCCGCAACCCCTAAACATCAGAATAATGCCATATTGTAAGATTTATGCATCCAACTCATATGATTAACAAGCCCAAACCAAGCCAAAATGCACCTTTGTGGCCGGAATTTGTTTGACTTTGTTTGGGAAGACACATCCATTGCGTCCTACTCTATAGGGAGAAAGGAGTTTTTCTCCACATTCTCCTCTTGAAAAAATTTCCTCTTGCCCCAGAGAGTGTGGACTTCTTAGGTGTATCCTTTCATAGTGGTTAGAGAAATAGGGCTAAGGTGGAAACAACAAGCAAACATACAGTAGCACTACGAAGAAACTTTGTATTTGGGGGGGGGGGGGGGGGGGGGGGGGGGGGGGGGGGGGGGGGGGGAGAAGGAGAAACCCCAACCAATAGCAATGGCGATCGCTGGTTGTGTGATGGGGAAGCTCGAGTGTGACACAACGAAACAATTAGTGTTAGGGGGGCAAACACCAAGGTGGGGTTGCATCATTTGCATTGCAACTTTGAAAATCTGGGCCGAGTCCACGTGCCATCACTCCCCACACTTTACTGTTAAAAATTTCCCAAATTCACATACCCTTACTTTTATCCAAATTTTAAAACCTAGTGGTTTCCCTACCTATTGGGGCATGGCTAGCGAGAAAATACATGAGGGTGAATTTAGCAAGACATTTCCCCATAAAAACACCTTAAATCCCATGGCTTTCGCTAATGAAGCACGCGCTTTTCCTTTTGCACGTAAAAGCACGCACTTGGAAATGCCTTTAAAGCGTGTAAGCCCTTGAATATCAAACTTTGACTAACTGGTGCCCAAGATGATTGAAAATGACCATCTTAGCCAGTTTATTGAGAATTACACGTGAAAAAACTATTGTGACTCTATATTTGCTTATTTGTCTCTTCTTTGGTTTTTTTTTTTCTCTGTAGGTTTCATCTGGCAAGGTGAATCTATTAAGAAGGTGTGCAAACAACGTAAGGGGCTTGCATTTGGAAAGGTGTGGGGTGCTTTAAAACATGTTAAAAATGTCCTTAATGGAAAAAGTGATGTGCAATGTGAAAACTAGCTTGCACAACCAGATGAAAACTGAGTCTTACGGCCACTGAAAGTATACCCATATGGGGTTCCATGATATGCTTTAGAACTTACTTTGGGAATTCCCCTACCCATTATGGATTTTTTTTGGCTCGAAAAATGTCATTTCAACAAAAGTAAGCAAGAAAATGTCCTCGAAAAAGATAAAAATCGGTCATAAGTGGCCAAAAATGTCATTGTGGCAAGGCTACATGAAACAGTGAGAAAGATTGAAGTTTTGGATTGTCACACAGCGTGGAAAGCTCTTCAACATGCACTTTCTTTTGAAAAACCACTTTAATCGCCTTCTGATACATATTGGCGGATTTTGTCCACCAGCATGGCACAACCAAGAACCGGTTGGCCATGTTAAAAGAAAACCCCCCTCCCCCTTCTAAATATTATATATATTTCAAAAGCAATTGAGATCAATCTGTGTTGCTTATGCTAGTGGTAAGGTGTACGCCTCCACACGAGCTCACACAACTTCCATCTCATGTGTTGGTCGTATAGTTGTGTGTGAGTGATCAATCAACCCGCATGGTTTAATATTTTTGCGCTTAACCATTTTAAGCCTCCAATGCTCCAACTTTGAAGATCTCTCTCTCTCTCTCTCTCTCTCTCTCTCTCTCTCTCTCTCTCTCTCTCTTTCTCCAAGTTAAGACACAAACACCATATATGCTCCTACTTCTTGAGTCGGGATCTCTTCCAATTGAGGTTATGGGCATGGAAAGGGTTGTGGAGTACATGATAAAGATGCGTCAAAACCCCTCACATCGACTTCCTACAATTGCATGGGAAGCAAGCAAAAAAGTTCAAAAGACGCATAAAAGCAAGATCTTGAGCACGGGATGGATGCAAGACATAAAGAAGTGGTTTGGGAGATGGGATGCATTACACTTGCTACATGATGCTTCAATTGACTCTCAAGTGAATGAAGCTTTTCTACAACGCCAATGTATTACGGCTTGGGAGAAATCCGGTGGGTCACGCTTCATACATTACACCACCTATATTGCCCCCAACTACAAAACCATGTTCTTCGCTGAGAGAGGAAACCGTACTCACACTTACATGCTTGAGCCTATTCCCTTGTCCGCGATACGCACTATCGCAGCAATTCGGCTTAGCTCCCATTTCCTTCGATGCGAGATAGGGCGTTGGGGCAATGGAGAAGAGTCAAGTCGATTGTGCACATTATGCTCATTGCAAGTTCGAGAGTCTGAGTACCACACACTACTAGAGTGCTCAGCTTTTGATCACATCCGAACTTGCTTCTCTCACATTTTCAGCCATAACTTAGACCTACACACTTTCCTCTCCCAGCCAAAGTGTGGGCTCTCCATTGCGACTCTCATCACTACAATTTTGGAGCATCGAGAGTCACTCATCAGCCATACACATACTACATCACATGTAACTTTGGTCCCATAGGTCATATTTGACCTCCGAGGACGATAATAAAATCTATCTATCTATCTATCTCTCTCTCTCTCTCTCTCTCTCTCTCTCTCTCTCTCTCTCTCTCTCTCTCTCTCTCTCTCTCTCTCTCTCTCTCTCTCTCTCTCTCTCTCTCTCTCAATGCAGTAGCCCGCTAGCTTGGGGCAATTTGCAATTTTATACATATTTTGAAATTTTAAAAGAGGAGATATTCAGCCAGTGTGTCCATTCTTTTGGAAGATGAAGAAAAAGTGATCCCATGGACTTATTTGTCCAGTGCCTCGCAGCTACTAGCAACAACTCACATTGCCGTGGAGCTTGAAAACAAATCCATCATAAAGTCAACAGCCCACGAAGCTCAATCCCAACAAAGGCAAAAAACATCAAAAGAAATCTTCACAAAAAACAAAAAGAAGAATGAGCAAAAGGATGTAAAATTGCCTCGACAATTGAAGAAAAAACACACGCATCAGCAAGAACACAGTAGATATGAATCACTCAAGGAAGGGGGGAGTGTCATCAACGACAAAGAACACTTCCCTGAGTATTGATATTATGCTAGTGCCATATAGCTATGCTACAGACGTCCGTCGTCAGCGACACGCTAACACTATGTAAGTTTGGACTTGAGGATTGCAAACCTATTGCTGCTCCTATGGAAACACGTTTAAAAGTGAGTCTTCATGATGTCACTCTTTATCATTGCTATTGGATGTCTTATTTATGTATGCAATACGAAGCCCAATATTCAATATGCAATCTCACAAGTTAGCAAATTTATGCATAGCCCAGGGTCTAAGCATTGGCAGGCTATCAAGCGGATTTTTCACTACATGAGTGACACTTTATATCTTGGCTTGTTTTAATTCAAAGGGGGGGGAGGATCCTTGCCGGTAGATTTACATTATTTTTCGGACTTAGATTGGGCTCGTTGTTATTACACATGAGTGTCCACAAGTAGTTTTTGCTTCATGCTTGGTGAGTCCATGCATATCATGGTTGAGCAAGAAGCAGCCTACTATGACCACTTCCAGTTGTGATGCTGAGAATAGGAAAATAGTCATAGCTATGGTTGAGTGTGTATGGCTCAAACCCCTTATGGTTGATTTGGGTGTTGGACAGGGCACTGTTAGCAACATCTACAGTGACAATCAGAGTGCATTGGCAATTGCGAGGAACCCAGTTTTTCATGCTCGCACAAAGCACATTGAGGTTTATTATCACTATGTCAGAGAGAGGCTCTCAATAGGAAAGATCAGCTTAGCTTATGTGCCGACACAAAGGATGACCTTGCAAATCTATTCACAAAGGCATTTGCCTCATGAGAAGTTTGAAGCTTTTCCCAAAGCTTTGGGCTTACTTCCCTTTGTGGATTGATCATGTGCTTAGGCATTAGGAAAATTTTGAGCTCATTTTTGGGCCATTTAAGGGTGCCGCATCATCAAAGCTGCAAAAAAGAGAGCAACCCAGTAAACCCCTCTAAATATTGCTCAGAACCCCCTGATATGACCTATCATTGTAAAGCTCTTGAGAAATTATGGACTCTATAGAGCAAAGGTCCAGAAATTTTGGATGAATTCTATGAAAGTTATGGCATTTTTTTTCAATCCGCTAGTTTTTGTTACCGTTACACCACTACTAGCCATAGGGGGGGTTTGCGAGGGACTAATAATTGACGAGCGTCATTTAACTGATGACGAATGCGTCACATAGACGAGGTTTCAGTCGTATAAGCACGGATATTTTTATAATAAAAAAATCGGCCGTCGCATAAACAACCATTGCCGTTGCATAATCGACGACTTGAATTTGTAGCCGTTGCATAATCGACGATTCAAATTGGGCCTTGCTTAAACGATGTTGTGAAGCGAGGCTCCTAGCGACACCTACACACTGCCCCTTCTCTCCTACGAAGAGGCATAATATTGTTGCAAAGCCTTTGAAATGTGACTCGCGGAAAATTATACACAGCAGCGAGCTCCAGGGCAGCGCTACAACAAAATACGCAAAACGAGAGCAGATACTCTCCCCCCCCCCCCCCCCCCCCCCCCCCCCTTCTTCTTCATCACTTGCCTCTTTGGGTGTGAGAGCAGTGAAAAATGCAATACCACAGGTTTATGTAATCCAAAGGTGTGACCAAACGGGTAGAAAAGATAGGGATTTCTGTTAACGATAGTGAGTGGGAGAGGAGTCTGTAGCGCTGAGTGTATGTGTGTGTCCTAAGAGGCTCCCGGAGGGTGAGAGGAATTTATCACATGGACTACGTGCATCCGTGCTACGTGTGTGTGTGTGTGTGTGTGTGTGTGTGTGTGCGTGCGTGCGTGCGTGCGTGTGTGTGTGTGTGTGTGTGTGTGTGTGTGTGTGTGTGTGTGTGTGTGTGTGTGTGTGTGTGTGTGTGTGTGTGTGTGTGTGTGTGTGTGTGTGTGTGTGTGTGTGTGTGTGTGTGCTTATGCATGTGGGCATGCACAGAGAGAGAGAGAGAGAGGCACAACAAGCTCCTGCGACGTGGATACAAGAAGAGAGGAAAAGAACCCGAAGAATGGCCATGCCTCTCAACCTCTGCTTCAATTCATGGGCTTAACATGTGAAAACTGAGGCACAAAAAATGGAGTCTCCAAGCTTGGGTTTGAATATTGCACTTTGTTAGTGCCTGCAAAATAGGTTCAGAGCTATGTTTCAAAAAAACAGTTCAATGTGTGAGTGTGCATGTGTGTAGGCGTGCAGGTTGTGTGTGAAAGAGACCTTAATACTGTGTGCATGTACGAGAGTGTGTGTGTGTGTGTGTGCGCGCGCGAGCGCGTGCGCATATGCAATGACAACTCAAAAGCAAACCTCTATCATCACACAGCTTCACCAGCATATAAGTAAGAGTGCGCATTGATACAGACAGAAGAAGCAGAGCGCAATATATAAAGGGGCAAAAGCTAGCTTCAGCAGTGTATGTGTATACACCTGCGTGCAGCTTGGCAACAACTAAGCTGCAGGTGTTGCTGTGGTGGAAGGAAACACCCACATCTTGAGCTTGAGACGACTGGTTTTCCTCTGTTTTGGTAGGGAAGACCTCCTTCTTATCTTTAACAGGCTCCTTTGAAGCCTCCGTTTTTGGCACATGGTAGAGGCTCGTCTTGCTATCAAAGCGAAGAACGTATGCCTGATTACATCCCTCATAAAGCCTCTCCCCCAGTGTGTCAATAATGTAGTAAGCTTCTTTGCATACCTTCAATAGGAAAAAATGATCATTCCAGCTCACAATGTAGAGCTGAATCCCCCATTGGGCTGCAAGCCTACACTCTATTGATCTATTGTTGCCCAAATCTCTTCAAAATACTTCGCGCCTTGCAAGAAATTGTTGTAGGTGTCATCTAGCCCCTCAGGTTGGAAAAAGCCAATGAAGGAACGCTCATGATCCACTGCTAGTGGTCATATTCTTGCGTTTATGACAGTCTCAAGGTCAAAGTGGCCATCCACAAACTTGCTTCTGTAGGCCTCAACATCAAATAGCTTCCGCCACTCTGCAGATCCTTCTCGGATGAGGGTGTCATATTTGGCCTTGATGGGCATACAATTTGGGTTCTTGTGTAGCCAATCAGCAATACTGCAACAAGGGCCGTGCACGCACTCTGCCAGCTGCTCTTTCGCTCCTCTGATCAATAGAGGCAAAAAATACAAATGTAGAGAACTTCATGTTACCATCCCTACTCACCAAATCTTTATGTTCCCAGCTTCCTATAGTGAAAAGCTCCTCTCCAAAGTCCAAGCATTCAGATATCGCTGAAGAAACCATTTCTTTCTCCTCATTCTGACAAACACAAAAAAAAAACTTATTTCCATATACAAGAGCTTTTGGACAAATTCCTAAGAATTCTCACATTGTGACCTACTATAACATCATGGGCTTCTATTAGCAAGGGTGCCGCATACCTAGTTAGGTGCGGTTGGGGGCAGGGGATCGTCGGCCTAGTGGGCAAGCCGGTGGTCCCCAAGCACACTAGCTAGGTATGTGGTGCCTCCTGAGTGGAAGCTCGTGATGTTAAACAGTACATGCAAACAATGAGAAAGAGCCCATTTTCCTACATAAGAAAATGTCAAAACCTTCTTGTGATAAATTAGGTTAAGTTAGCAAAGATTTTGTGCATTTTTTACATTAGACTAGCCTTGGCTTTGCATTATTCAAGGTACCTCATCCATCAAAACAGATATAATCAATCCAAGCATATGACTCAGATAACATGATGGTGTATGGCATTCTTAAAGAAGTTGTGAACAAGACAGGCTGGGTTCCGTGCACCCCAAAATGCAAAGATGCATCGACGGAGAGTCACCTTGCACCCAGATCATCAACACCGCAAAATACAACTCCTCCAAAGAAAGGCATAAAAATGGTGTTGCCTCTACATTGTGCTCTGCCCCTTCAAGCTCATCATTAACACCCGTAGAGCTTGCCAAGAGCTCCAACAAGAAGCATTACCGAGGAGTACAACGTCAGCAGTGGGGCAAATATGCAGCCGAGATCCGAGACTCTGCAAGGCAAGGGGCCCGTGTTTGGCTAGGGACCTTTGACGCGGCTGAGGAGGCAACTTTGGCATATGATCGAGCGGCATTGAAGGTGCGTGGGATGCGCGCATTGCTGAACTTTTCCGTCAATGTCGTGGCTCCAATGATAGAGAAAGAGGTGGAGACAAAGAGAAGAAAAGAGTGAAAAGAGAAGCACCAGTCGAAGATGGAGTTGGAGGCATCGAGCAACAACGTCAACAACGCAAGCGCATGCAAGAGCCATCATCATCTTCACCACCATCAAGTCTGGTAGTGAGCTTTGAAGGAGAAGGGGTGAAGATAGAAGAGCTAGATGATGTGTTTTCTTTGCATGAGCTACGCGAGTGTTTCTTGCCTTTCATCGCCTCCTCATTTGCTAGCGCCATGGCTACCCTGGCCAACTGCACTGCAGCCTCTCATTTGGCAGCCTCTCACATGATAGCAGAGTGCTTGTGCTTGTGTGTGTGTATGTGTGTGTGTGTGTGTGTGTGTGTGTGTGTGTGTGTGTGTGTGTGTGTGTGTGTGTGTGTGTGTGTGTGTGTGTGTGTGTGTGTGTGTGGCCGTTCTAAATCTATATATATATATACACAAACGAACACTAATTGTTCACAGACTAACAATTCTAGAAAAGTACAGTGGCTTTGCACAATAATTTATTTGCAGTTGAAAATAAATTTTGTACAAGGTAATGAAGATAACAAAATACAGCTCAAGAATCCATAAACCCAAAGTCTGGGAAATTTTGCGTCACACTAAGAGATCCACCATTTGTTAAGAACTGGACATTTTAATCAAGGAAGGTAGCCCTCACCTGCACCCATAGCCACAAGAAAACAGTTTGTTAGCACGTGACTGTACGCAGGTGATGCTGGGCATCCCAATTGTTATCCATGTCACCATAAAAAAAGCATAGTTCTTAACTTGTAATTTGTTCTTTTTGATAAAAAAAAGGTTTTTTTTTTTAAACAACGAAGATCCTTGGCTTTTCTGCCAATCTGATACAAACGGTACCCAACCCCATAGAGCAGCCATAAATTCTGATTTATTTTTTCTCAAAAAACATTTTTTTTACCAATCTTAAGGTTTTAAAGGAGTTTAAGTAGAAAAAAAAATTCCAGAACGTCATCCTTAACTAGATAAGAGTGACTTATATTCCATTTGAAGTAGTCTCAAGCCAGATCAAAACTACCCACTTCCTT
The DNA here is from genome assembly GCF_014529385.1 of Adiantum capillus-veneris. Classification (NCBI taxonomy): domain Eukaryota; kingdom Viridiplantae; phylum Streptophyta; class Polypodiopsida; order Polypodiales; family Pteridaceae; genus Adiantum; species Adiantum capillus-veneris. Next base: position 49,260,103 of record NC_140933.1, read on the forward strand.
GTATATCAACAACATTTGTAATAGAACCTTTTATTCGGAACTAGTTTTATAATCGGGCTGGGATATCCCCAAAAAAAACTTTTAGTATTTACCACTTATTACCTAACAGAGATACCCCTTTCTTAGAGGAATTTCATAACCATTATTCCCAAAAATCCTTACTATTATGTTATGTCACTCCTACTGCTGCCATATGCCAGCTAACAAATGTATACTACAATATATTGGACTACTTAGTCACAATGAGCCAACTTAGACTCAGTTCGAAAAAAATCCTCCGGTCATGCCCAGATAGAGGGAACTATATGCCATACTCATCTACCATATAATGCATTCATTCATATCAAATATCAGAAACTAGGGCAATAACTCTGAAGTAATCTATAAATTCAGAGTATCATTTTAGTTAAATCAATAAAATAAAAACGTATGTTCAAAAACATCAGATTAACTAGCCAGGATCCACTTAAGGTCACTATATGATTTACCCTATAGTATCGAGATCAAACCTACTAGCAAGATGGTAGGTAAGGACAAGTGCCTATATATTTTGAATGAGAAAAAGAACCCAGCGGAAGAAGGTAACCAAAAAGAATTGAGTAGCCAAGGTTCGACCTAACCTCAGCCATCAGAAATCTGTCACCACATTGAACTAGTGATAGGTTAATCAGAACCTACCGCTATTCTTCCTAGCATATGATGATGATGAAAAAAACCAGTAAATTAGAAACTTGCTTTTATTCAACCTCAGTCCGGTATGTGCAGTCAGCATATAGGGCACCATACCAGAAGCCAGTACTCAGTATATACAAAATACCCTTTTTAGCCGATTCAGTCCAATAGGCAACTGGTAAAACAGATCAGTCTAACTTGTAAAAAATGGTCGAGTTAAGTTGAAAAAACATTATTTACTCCTACAATCGGGTATGCAAAACCTTACATAACCTTTTGACACCAGTAATCAGTAATTTCAGAATAACCTTTTGTCGATTCAGTAAGAACAACCAAATCAGTCCAGGATTTGTTACCTTACCTAGAGCACTACATCACATCGGTATTCCAACTTACCAAGGTAACAGAACCATCAGCTCACTGTTTTGTGTTTAATTTATAAGTATACTTTCAAGCTTATTTTTTTGAATTACCCAAGGTCAAACAGTCTCAGCCAGTAGAAATCTGTCAATAGGCTGAATCTGTGATTAGCAAAGGAAACTTTCACTCATCTTCCATCTTGTGCTGTAATACGAAAAAAACGAGCGAGTAAAAAACACATATAATACCTCCAGAGTATCATCCAATATGGCAACAAATCTGAAAACAGTCTTCAGTTTATTCAAAGTCTCTTTAGACAATTCCGAAACTTCGATACCAGTACTATGAATTGAATCAATCTGAGGTCAGCCCGTGTACATAGTGTACTCCGACCTCCTTAGTATTACAGCTGACATAGGTCTCCGACATTACTTGCTCACTGTTTTTTAGCTTTTTTTAATATTTGTGAATTTTTGGCTCTATGCAAAGACCAACTATACATACATCAAGTAGATTTTTTTTATATAAAAATTGAATAATCACCAGCTAACCTTACCATTTCCAAACAAACATAATGCAGTCCGATCCTAAATCATGCCATATATTTAGACATGGTCAAGTCATATTATTCCTTAGCCGATAGGGTCAGACTTATCCCATCCAAAAAAAACTAGCTTACATAACCAGTTTTTTATTTCCCATTCCGCTTATTTCACGGACCCTTACAACATTAGTCAAAGAGAACCATAACTTGCATCATTCCCAAAGAAAACCAATCTTACAGCTCATATTACACCCCATACACAAGAAAGGTCAGTATCCGGAACAGGGTTATTTTAAAAAAATAATTACTGGTTTTTTTACAGCTTCTCAAAATAGTCTCAGCAAAGCTTCACAGTATTTTTAGACATTCTCGAGAGCAAGAAAGAATTTTTGTTTAACCTGTAGATTAGGAGACGAAGAAGCTTCCACAATCTCCTTCCCATTATTTTTCGGCATGATTGAGCACACAGTAGAAAATAGCTTCTAACCCACACGGTATAGAATGCACTCACAGGTGAATACAACATGATGCTAAGTGAGTAAGAGTACTCACTTTTTAAGAGGCATTTATACTTGCTGAAGCAAATCGGGAGCAGATCCGCCACTGACTCGGACCAGCTACCGCACTAGAGGGCGCCTATATGGGCCAGATACTCCGCGATTATCCCCAGCAGAAGATCCGGTTGATCTAGACCAAGTCGCCCCAACACTCGCTGCTACAATCACCTGCCAACTCAACCCTAGCACAGGCAGTGGCGTGTTGCAGGAAGCCCGTCACAAATGCAGAGAAGCTTTAAAACGCTACTGAGTGTATAGAGAGATTTTTTTAAATTTAAAGCAAGGTCAAGTCCTATAGTACCAAGTCACACTATGACTACCAACTTAACCAAAAAAACTTATGCGATCGATACCCGGTTCGAAACACCTTATGAGCTTTTTGTACCTAGCCCAGGTTGATCACACACACCCCGTTATCAATTCAACAGAACCTTACAATTAGCTTAAGTCATGCAGCCTTCCACTAGGGTACAGTATACCTGCCATGATCTTAACGGTGTGAGATACACTACATAGAAACAGCACTTTTTTGTGATCATTTATTATTTCCAATTCTGTCTCGAAGTCAAAAGGTGGGTCTATAAAACCCAGATGACATTTATACATAACCACGTCCAAGGTAACAGTAAGGAGTAACTGTACTCAAGTAATTTACATATCCGTTTATTTTCTCCTCAGGTGTGTTTATCCAATAATGGCCTACAATCGAGAACTGGTTTTTTCCATAGCAACATCACACCTTTATCAATATGGTGAATCTACTCGGAGAGCTACTTTACTCCATTATGAACTTCATCTATTCCCGCAATTAGGAACCTCTGTTTCCCAAACTAAATGGTGGTCATATCAGAACCGAGTGACTCGTGTAACCCTTTGGGGTCGCGAGCATTTTAGGAACAATATCAAATTGGCGATGGTAACTGAGGCTCTGGGCCTAGGGCCACAGTATTATTACATAGAACATTCATTGAAGCCAGGTTTTTCTGAGCGGTTATACCTGCTAGCCCAATTCCTTCTGACGAAGGAAATTTGGAATGGCAGCCTCTACACCAAAACAAACTCCATTGCGCCACAAGGGAAATGAGATGAGGGCACCACCTAGTCTTGGAAGCGTGGACTAGGACCGCTACACAAAGAGAGAGAGAGAGAGAGAGAGAGAGAGAGAGAGAGAGAGAGAGATCACTATGACTGAAGCATTAACCGTGGTGTGTGTACAAGGAATGGATGACTTCAAACACTCCCAACACAAATAGCATATAGATTACCAAATAGTCACTCAAGGATTAGCCAAGATCACATCAAGCACTCTCACACGCATATAAAACATTTCTCTTAATTAACATAAGTAAGAGGAGGAGAGGTTACTAGCATGAAACAATTTGCAGTCTAGGATGTGCAAGAATAGAGTGAATGAATGAGCTTATGGGCTCATGGTGAGTGATACAAAGGCTCAATGAGCTGAGGGAGGCTTTAAATTACAAAGGGGAAGGCCTCTTTATATAGGAAAGAGAGTGATTAGGAGTGAGGTTAAGATACAAGTGTAATTTGTACAAATGAAGCTTGATTAGGGACATTCAACCAATGAAGAAGCTCCTTCCAAGTGATTTGTTGACCAATTAGCTCCATCATCACTTGTGTTGTCTTCACTCCTTCCTCCATAGCTTGAGTCCAAGAGCTTTCTTATTTTAAAATGTAAAGAATCTACATAAAATCAATACTTATCTAGTAATAATAGAAAGGGGTTGAATGAGAACTTATGAATTACAACAAGATTAAGCATGACTTGAGAGGTGATTAGAAGAGGAACTTTGATGGGTTTTTGAGCTGGAGAGAGAGGAGGAAGGAGAGGAGGGTGAGAAGACTAATAGCTGATTTTAAAGAAGGTCTCAATGTGGAAAAGGAAGGGTGTGTGTGTGTAAAGGTAGGGGGGTGGTCTCCACCACAGTTGAAAAAATTGGCGTCCACCATTTTGGCCATATCTCCTAGACCGTAGATGCAAAAATTATAAAAAAAATATGGCCAGAATCTTCAGCTCGTCAGTTACAACTTTGATGAAGACAACTTTTCTTGGATCGGAGTGGAAGTATTTTTTAAAAATTCAACAAAATCATGTGCCTGGTTTCTTCCTTTACCAAGTCTTCCACTTGGGTCCCATTTGTTTGAATCATCATATGGCTCCAAAGCCATGATGATATGAGCCACTCATGACCCTTGAATCATGGGTGCATGGCTCCACAACCACATCATATCTTTTCTTTTCACATTTACATATTTTCCCTTCCCTTTACCACTAGGTTCTCCCTCTACCTTTCACCTCCGGTGAACTAGTCAAGAAAAAATCTTTTTTTTTTAAATTTTTCCAAGAGGTTGTTCTCACTCTTTCTTTTATTGTAAACCTCTAGAAGCAAGGAAAACCAACAAAATATGATAAACAAAAATTTGTGATAGGCTCGGATCATAGCCCCCCCAAACCTGGCTAGGGGTATTTATGCCTCTAGCCTACTTTCTTTGATCTTGAGCTGACCTTATCCTGATGTGATAAGGCTTTAGACGCCATCCATTTGTCCTGGTCTTGTGCACTTTACCGTCAATGTCTTGAAGTCTGTAAGAGCCATTTTTGAACTTTTTGGTGACCAAGAACGGGCCTTTCCATCGGAAAAGAAACTTTCCATCCTTACGAGTGTCGAAGCGATTGTCATATCGAAGCACCAGAGATCCCTTTTTGATGTCTTTGGATGCTAGCTTTTTGTTGAACTTTTCTCTGCGCTTCTCTGCTTCTTGAGAATAGTGGTTGATGGCTTCTTCACGATCCAATTGCAGCCTCTCTAGATCCATGATCCTTTGATGTACTTTCTCCTTTTGAGAGCCTACCTGGCTACCCAATATTCGAAGACTTGTTAACTTCACTTCAATGGGAAAAAGCGCCTCCTTTCCATAAACCAAATGAAAGGGTGTGTACCCTAATGTGGTTTTGAAGGAGGTTCTATAGGCCCATAGAGCTCCATTCAGGTGTTTGTCCCAATCTTGGCGCCTGGCATGTACCTGTTTGGTGAGAATTTTGCAAATGATTCCATTTACCTTTTCCACCAAACCATTGCACTGAGGGTAGTAAGGAGTAGAGTGTTGATGCTGAATATTTAGCTTCTTCATGAGTTCTCCTACCAAGTCTGCTCTAAACCCTGGTCCTCTATCAGATAGCATTTCAAGAGGGGTGCCAAACCGGCAACAAATGTGGTCAAAGATGAACTGACTCACATCCTTAGCAGTAATTCTATTGGTCGGCATAGCCTCAGCCCATCTAGTCATGTAGTCTACTCCCATGATGATGTACTCTTTACCTGACTGAGTGCGTGGTAGAGGCCCTATGGCATCAATTCCCCACTTCTCAAAGGGCCCATATACCTTTATTGGGTTCTGAGGTTCAGCTATGAGCCGTCGTGGTCCTGCTTTCTGACATTCATCACATGTTTGACACCAATATTTGACATCACGATGAAGACTTGGCCAAGTAAACCCAGCTTGTAGAACCTTTCTACTAGTGACGTCGTGTGCAAAGTGTCCTCCGCACATATCATCGTGACAAGCTTTTAAAATCTCTTCAAAGGAACTCTCCTAAGCACACTATCCTTACCAAGACAATACAAGTCATCATTTACTATGCGATACCTGGTAGCCTTCCTAGCTAACCATCGCCTTTCCCCTGCATTCAAGTGTTTAGGAGCCTCTCCTTGCTCCAGAATGTGCATAATATCTTCCAAGTCCTCCTTGCCTTGCTGAAGTGGAAGTTTGATGGCCACTGCTCCCACTATTGACTCATTTAACTTTGATGATGCTAGGTGGTCTGCATCCTTGTTCTGGTCTCTTGGTACATGATGTACTTGTGCCTCCCTAAATCTCCTCATAAGAGCTTTTGCTTCTCTCATTTTAGTAGAGAGACGGGCATTTTTGCAAGCCCATGTACCTTGCATTTGCCTTACCAAAAGCATAGAGTCACCAAAAGCGTTTAATCTCTTAATTGAATTATCGAGGCACCAACAAAGGCCATGAATTAGAGCATGATATTCTGCTTCATTGTTGGAGTGGACATCTTCTAGAGTGATCCCTCTTGTATGCTCCATCAAAGTAGAGGCTATAAGCATTGACCAAAGCCTCTACAGCTGGAGGTGGTGGAAGTTCCTTTCTCTTCAAATGGCAAACTTTTTCATAGCACTTGTTTGTTAAAATGTCGGCTAAGCATGCTCGAGTTGTTCTTTCAACCTGTATTGTATAATCAAACTCTTGAAGTCGCACCACCCACTTTGCTATTTTGTCAGAGATTTCCATATGTTGTAGTGCATAGGGAAACATATCCTCCACAGTGATAATTACAAACCTCTTCGACAGCAAGTATGGCCGAAATTTGGTTACCGCAACCATGAGAGCTAACACTAGCTGTTCCATTAGGGTGTAGGCCTTCTCTGTGTTTTCCATGAGGCGGCTAGCAAAATACACAGGCCTCATAAAGGAGGTTTTTGGATCTTTTTGTAGGAGGGCAGCACCAATGGCTTCTTCTCCCACACTAGGGTTTACAAAGAATGTTTCTTCCCAACAAGGTTGGAGGATTACAGGGAGTGACCCTAACATTTTTTTAATCTCTCTAAAATGCCCTTCACTTTCTTCACTCCAAATAAGCGTCTCTTGACGAGTCAGCTGTTGTAGAGGAAATATCACTTGGGAGAGTAAGTGTATGAATCTACTCAAATATCTTAGCTTTTGCAAGAAGGAGATTAATTGTTTGATGGAAGTTGGGGAAGGTAGATTTAGCAATGTTTCTATCTTTTCAGGATCTACCTCGATTCCATCAATGGACACTACATGCCCTAATAGTGTAACCTTGCTTTCCCCAATGTGACATTTGTCCTTGTTTAGTTGTCCACCCAGCTTAGCTAAACGAGTAAATCCTTCATCAATCTTGCCGAGATGCATACTTTTGGAGCTGTAAATACAAAAGTCATCTATGAAAACCCTTATGGACTTACCAAAGTAAGGTTGGAAGACCATGTTCATGAATCGTTGAAAGGTGGCTGGAGCGTTGGTGAGACCAAAAGGCATGACCCGAAATGCAAAACATCCCCATGGTGTGATGAAAGTAGTCTTTTTCTGGTCCTCCTCTGCAATGCGTATTTGAAAGTAGCCAGAGTAGCCATCACACACTGTGTATCTCTCATGGCCTGCTACTTCATTTAGAATCTCATCTTGAAATGGGAGAGGGAAGTGGTCCCTCTTTGTTGGAGCATTTAGTGGCTTGTAATCCACGCACACTCGCCATTTACCATTCTTCTTTGGCCTCACCCCTACTGGGGAGACCCATTCTGAATCTTCTACTGGGTATATGAATCCTGCTTCTAAGAGTCTCTTCACCTCAGACAACAGTGCATTTTGTTGCACAACTCCTAATCTTCTTAGTTTTTGTACTACTGGCTTGCTCCCTTCTTTTAGATGGATATGATGCTTCACTGCAGTGACACCTGTAATGTGAGTGTAATCAGAAATAAACAATGATGCATGCTTCTTGAGAACATTTACATAACCCTCCTTTTCTTCTTCCTTTATATCCTTGGATAACATCTCCTCTAGGCTGGCATCCCACACATTCTTCATTTGGATCCTTGGGTTGTCTTCTGATGAGGTAGTTTCCTTTATGGTGACGCCCATGACTTTGAGAGTGCTATCACTCTCTTCACTTGAACTCTCTTCCTCGTCCATGGATGAGGAGCATCCACTTGAGCTCCACTCATCAGCTGACGTCTCTAGTTCAAGGTTCTCTTGTCGCCCATTCTTTAGGTTATAAACCACCTTCCGACTATGGCCACCCATGCGAGGCCTCAACTCCAAGTCTCCTGTTGCCCAATCTTGCCTAGCTCCTATACCCATGAGCCAAGTTCGTCCTAAAATAAGGGGGTATCCTTCTCCCTTTACTGGCATCACATAAGCATCAACCTCTGTAGTGATTCCAAAAACAGAAACTCTCAAAGCTTTCACTACACCCACACAAGTGACAGAGACATTATTGGCCATTTTTGCCCTAAAGTTTGATGATTCCATTACCTCTAAACCCAATTGATGCATTAGCTTTTCTGTCATGACACAAACCTCTGCTCCACTGTCAATGTAAGTTTTTGGAATCCGTTGTCCCTTGATTTGAGCCTCCACCAAAGTCACTATATCCTTGAGACCATATGCTTTGATTACACTTACTAGCTTACTTCGCTTTGCCCTCGTGCTCACCATTTTTGACCATTGTCGTCGAAGCTTTGGGGAGATATGAAGTAGTTGTGGCCAAGTAATCTTTGGTCCTTGAGAACTCACATCAGCTGTCAAGTCATAAGGTTGTGTCCGAGATCCCATAGGGAAATCAGAGATGTCAATTTGAGACCTAGTACGGGTCTTTCTCTTCTTGGCTTCATCTTTAGTTGCCCGAGATGTACTTGCTTCATTGCTTGCATCCTTGCTTGTTTCTTTACCTACTTCATCTTGGACACGCACACATTTGATAGGCATTGTAGCCACTTCATCTATCTTCATCTTCCCTTTAGCTATTTCTTCCTGGTTGCTTCTGCCCTTGAGGACCTCCTCCATCCTTATGATGCTCACATTTGGTTGAGTAGCAGGGGCTTGAGCTTGAGCACGAGGTGGCTGCAAAATTTGAGGTTGCGGTTGCTCTTGTGCTTGAGCTCTAGCACGGGGTGGACTTACTTGTTGTCGAGGACCTCTGACAGGGTAGTCATATCTTCTGGGATGAGGGCAATTATACATGCCGTGGCCAATTTCCCCACAATTGTAACACAACATTTCCCTTGCTTGACGTCGCATTGGTGGCCGATTCCCACCATTTCCCTCAATAGGCCTTCTTGCACCCTGCACAAGATTTACTCTCAACCCCTCTAGCTGGTTTGTGAGATTGTTTATTTGTTGGAGCATATCTTCTTGTTGACCTCTATTGAGGTCTGGTGCATTAGGCACATTTGGAGGTATGTGAGAAGCTTCCATAGTTGTGATATTGCCTCCCAAAGCTAGCTGGCCAGCTTGGGCTTGATAGAGAATCTTTCTATTCTTTTCCCTAGCAATTCTTAAGGCATCTTCAAAAGCATTTGGAAATTTGCCCTTTACCTTCTCCCTTAGCAAGGGGTACAAACCTGAGATAAATCGATCCTTTTGGAGGCAATTGGGAGCTCGCTCACCAGGGTTTAGTGAGTCTGACCATTGCCCCCAAAGTTTCAGAAAACCTTCCTCATAGGTTGCATAACCATGAGGGTCAACTTGATGAAGGGACAGAAACCGTTGCCATAGTTCTTCTGCCGAATTGGCTCGTTGAAATCTTCGTAGGAAAGCCACCTTCAATCCCTCCCAATCAATTCTTTGGGTTGGATCTAGAGCCTGGAACCATACCCTAGCTTCTTCTTTGAGCACCAAAGGAAAAGCTCTCAATTTCAATGCTTCGTCATCCCTCCCGGAGACAAGGAAAGCCATCTCCAAGTTATCCAAAAAATCCCCAGCATTTTCCCCACTACGCCCAAAAAAATTTGGGAAAGCCATCATAAAAGTGGGTTGCCTTCCTCTCAATACAGCACAAAGATGAAAACGTCTAGGCCCAAATCATATCTTATTAAGGGTAGAATAAATGGATTGATAGATGCATTAATCTCAGCTAGACGACGAGGGCCTAGTAAGTCCCTTATGATGTTTTGGAACCTAAGCTTTGTGCTAGCTATTATATGCACAGTTTGTCTAGCAAGAGGTTGGAAAGGTCCATATAAATCCCTATTGTCATAATAATCAATATCTAATTCTCCTAAATGATTTTCTCATATTAAACTGATCATTTAATGTGGGGAAGTGCCAAGGGAGAAAAAGCTAGAATATTGGTTAAGTTAGCAGACCGGCCACAGTAGGGATCCAAAGGAGGGAAAATAGGGATCCAAAGGGGGGGCCATCTGCAAAAGATCCATGTGAAACAATGGGCCAAAAAGACCCTAAGGTTCAGCCCATTAAGACTTCCAAAATGCTAAGGTTCCAAAATTCAAAGGTTGTGTCCAAAGGTCAACCCTAGGGAAAATTGGATGCTTAGTGTGTGCCCAAAAAGTCTTTCTACATCCCTACATGGGAGGGGGCGAGCCCCAAAGCTAGGGGATGAGAGAGAAAGCCACACACACACACACAGGCTCCCTTTACACAAAGGGAATGAGGGACACATGTCAGCTCCCTAGGCCAGATGCCCACAAGATGTGCCCAATTCCTATTGGAAGACCCTTGAAGTGGACCAATGAGAATTAAGCTAGAGTAAATCTAGTTTAATTAATTTAAAAACATTTAATAAAAGAAACCAATGAGAATTAAGTCTCCTAGAAGACTATTGGGCAGTCTCCCAAGGGGTCCAATGAGCATTCAGGAGCCCCATGGCTTGCCTGATTCCTATTGGCCAGGAGGCAAAGGGGTCCAATGAGAGTTTAGTTTAATTATTTAATTACCTAAAGCTCTCACAAAAGGGGAAAGGGGGACACATGTCTAAAGGCTATCACTTATGCTGCTTAATTCCTATTGGCTTGACCTGGGGAGGTCCAATGAGGCAAAGGCAAGACTTATTTAGCAGCTAGGGCTCGCCCAAGAGAGAGGGGGGGCTGATTTTTGCTTGGCATTGACACACACACTCTCACACTTGACCATGTGTGAAGGGAAAATACTCTATCTCCTCCCAAGCTTTAATGGAGAGCTCATCACCTACTCCAAGCTTGTGAGATAGAAGCCTACATCAACACTCTCTTGGCATGTGGATGCAAATCCAACCAAGAGCCAAGCTTCAATGCATGCTCATCTTCTCTACCAAGCTAATTACTAAGCTAAGCTATGCTAATATGAGTGATTATGTGAGGAGATGTACTTCTTTCTCGTAAGATACTTCTTTTTTTTCTCAATCTACTCTCATACCCTGCTAGCTCTCACCATCTTCGAAGGTGTGTGAGGTCTTGGGTCTGAGAACGGGGATAATTCAAGTTGTGTTTGATTAAGTGTTTTGCTTGGTGTATGAAGCTTCCATCTTCATTGCACTAGCTAGTCTTGAAGGAACACAAAGAATTGTATTGTACAATGTCTCTCTTGATGGGAGAAACCATAATACAAAGCCTTTTGGAGGGGGGACCGGCTCCATGCAAATCCGGTCCTCAACTGTTGTCAATAGTTAATTTCTCTCTCTTTTGAAAGTATTGTCGATGCTATCTAACTAGGTGTTATGCTTTTTGTTGCTCTCTCCACCCAAGCACTCTTGTAATTCTCATTAGGAATCTATTCTAATGAAATGCCCACTATGTTCATGCTAATTTCCGCTACACATAAGATTTTAGGCCATTAAATGTTACATTGGTATCAGAGCTCAAGGTTTCTCTTTTCTTGCTCAAGAAGGGAGGTCCTCAAGCTAGCTACAAATGGTTGGTATTATTAATTGCCTGTGAGTAAGTAGAATAGGGATTTTTCAGCCTTGCAGTGCGCCTGCCTTTGTGCAGTTAACGGGGCATCACCGTCGAGAGCTATGGTCTTAATAGTGGAGTCCTACGGGGCTTGCCTACGGCTTAACCACTATTGAGCTATTAGAAGCTTGACAGGAGCCGGTGTTGTTTTGGTGTCGAAAGACCCTCTCTTCTATTCCTTGCAATTAATGGTATTCGAGCCGCGGGTACAGTAGCTTGAGTGCTTTTTCTAAAGGGGTAAAGAGGAGTAGCAACTAGGGCTTGAAGTGCCAAAGTACACCTAAAAAGTTTACACCTAAAAGTTGTTAGAATGGCTGACAATAGTAAAGAGAGTGAAATTAATGTTGATAACTTTGATTTTGCTCATGAGCAAGCTACTAATGATGCTTCAATGCTTGTTAACTATCTTGTTTCTAGGCTTCAACAAGCCATGGGCAATCCATCTCTCCAAAGTGAAGTGCAACGGCAGCTCCGTGCTCACGGGATTCTCCAAGCTCATCACCATGACGAGAGAACACCTAGGAAGCCTCCTTGTGAGACTACCAAAAGAGGTCTCTCTCCGATTCGGGAAGAAGAAGAGAATCCATATGAAGGGCTCAAGAACTTACTTCTTGATGATGCATCTCCTTCCCAAAGGAGAACTCAAGAGCCTCCACCGAAGGAACGAGAAAGAAGCGAGTCTCCCGCCACCTCGGCGGAGATGGCTCCACGAAGACGGCGGGCTAAACGCTCTCCATCACCACCAAAGCGGAGAAGACCATCACACTCTTCTCCACGCCATAATTCAAAGAGGGATGATAAAAAGCAAGAGAAGAAAAAGGCGAGAAAGAGGACACCCTCTTCTCCATCTTCTTCATCCTCTTCCTCTTATGAAAGCTATGGTGAAGACGACAAAGATCAAGACAAGAAAAAGGCGAGAAAGAGGTCACCCTCTTCTCCACCTTCTTCAAATTCTTCATCTTCTGAAGAAAGTGATGGTGCAACTTTTGAACCATCAAAAAGAAGAGGCCATAGGAAATCCTATGCCGCATGGAAGAGGTCGTCCAAGCTGAAGAAATTCAAAGAGGGAGGGAAGAGCATCTCTTTCCTTACCTATGATGGCACCTTCGGTGCTACAGACAAAGTTTTGGCCTTTATCCAGCAATTCGATGCGGCGTTTGGAGATGAGGGCTTCACGGAGTCCTCTAAGCTACGCCATGTAGCTATGCACTTTCAAAAGTCCGCCAGACAATGGTGGTCTAGCCTACGAGCCAACGGTGAAGCTCCACGAACATGGAAGGCTTTAAGAGCTTCCATTATGAAGCAGTTTTTGGCCACCGATGCCAAAGACAAAGTACTCACCGAATGGCGAAGCTTAAAGCTCTCTCCCAATGAATCCATCCACAAATATGTAGACAAGTTTTGGGACCTACAACTCAAAGCCACTGTCTTCAAAAAGTTGGATTTTGGAGAGCAAAAGCAACAATTTTGTGCGGGCTTAACCGAAGAAATGGCGGAGTATGTCAACTCCCAAAGGCCACGTACCATATCGGCGGTAATACACCATACTATGGTGGCCTCGCGAATCAATTTCCAAACGGGGGGTAAAAGAAATAATAAGCCCCCGGAAAACAAGGGTTCCAATGAGCCTAAGGGGAAGGACAATGTCCAAAAGTCTCCTAAGGGCAATTCCAACAAAGCTAAAGAGAAGGGAGTTTACAAAGGAAAGAATAAACTCTCTCCTGAAGAGCTTGAGCGTTATCGTAAAGATAACCGGTGTTTCAAGTGCGGCGAACAAGGGCATGCGTACCGCGCTTGTCCCCAAAAGAACAACCGCCAAGATCCTCCTAGAGCTTCTTTGGTTGAAATCCAAGAGGAGGAGATTCACCAAACTCACCACAAAGGATCTCCTCTATGCCATGCTTGGGGAAAGGTAAGAGAACATGATGCTTTTATTCTCTTTGACCCTGGTTCTACTCACAATTTCATATCTATGGAGTTAGCCACCAAGCTAGGCATACAATCCTACGAGATGGGAGATATCCTACCCGCAGACAGTGCCTTCAAGGGGCAAGAAGCTTCAGTCACTCCCTTAATCGGGAAATTGAGGCTTCATGTCCAAGGCTATGTGGACAAAGAGGACTTCTTTATCTCTCCTCTCAAGCATGAGGATGTAATCCTAGGGGCACCATGGTTTGACCGTCTGGCTGCCCATGTTAAATTTCCTGAAAGGAGAATCTCCTTTAAGTTCAGGGAAAAGGACATGTATATAGATGCTAAGGAGATGGGTAACACCATCCCCATTGTACATACACCAGCTTTCAACAAGTCAATAAAGAGCTCTATTTCCGTGTACATGATTTTTGTTAAAGATTCTCAAAATGAACCTAATGCTTTAGCAAAAGAAAATAAAAGCAACCAAAAGGAATTAGAGTTATCCAATTTTCTCAAGGGGTTTCAAGATGTCTTTATTGACGACATCCCTTGTGAGCTACCTCCTAAACGAGGTAATGACGACCATGCAATTGAACTTCTTCCAGGAAGTTCACCGCCTAACAAACCTCCTTATAGAGTTTCTCAAGCTCAACAAGAGGAGATTATGCGGCAAGTGCATGAGTTAATTGAGAAGGGCATGGTTAGGCCTAGCTCATCTCCATTTTGCTCACCTGTGCTATTAGTGCAAAAGAAAGACGGCACATATCGTATGTGTGTCGACTATAGAGCACTAAATAGGATCACTATCAAGAATAGGTTTCCCGTTCCACGGGTAGAAGACCTATTTGATAAGCTACAAGGATCGACCTACTTCAGTAGGATTGACCTAAAAAGTGGCTATCATCAAATAAGGATAGTTGATCAAGACATTGTAAAGACCGCATTTCGTACTACATTTGGTCTTTACGAATACATTGTCATGCCTTTTGGCTTGACTAATGCACCAGCCACATTTAACCGCTTGATGGAGAAGCTGTTCAGGCCTCATCGAACCTTCACTGGAGTGTTCTTTGATGATATTATCATCTACTCTAATTCATTGGAGGAACACAAGCAACACCTCCAGGTAATATTTCAAGTTTTAAGAGAGAATAAACTTTATGTTAATCGAAAGAAAAGTGAATTTTTCTTGCAAGAGATTCAATATTTAGGTCACATTATCTCTCAAGATGGAATCCAAATGGATCCATCCAAGTTAGAGGTAATAAAAGGATGGCCTAAACCAAGGAATCTTCATGAACTAAGAAGCTTTATAGGTATGTGTGCATACTATAGACGCTTCATAGAAAAGTTCTCACAAATTGCGGGACCATTACATGACCTAACAAAGAAAAATGTTAGGTATACGTGGTCTGCTAAGGAGAACAATGCTTTCGAAAAGCTTAAAGAAAAGCTTATCTCTCAACCTGTGCTTACACTACCGGATCTCTCAAAACCATTTGAGGTCCAATGTGATGCTTGTGGTGATTGCCTTGGGGCTGTTTTGCTCCAAGAAGGGCACGCCATAGGCTATGAGAGTCGAAGGCTCGACCCTGTTGAGCAAGCTCTAGGCATATACGAAAAAGAACTCCTTGCAGTTCTACATGCCTTAGACTCATGGAAGCACTATTTATTGGGGACTCCTTTCATTCTGCGAACGGATCACCAAAGTCTTAAGTACTTCATGACGCAGACCAAGCTCTCCGACAAACAAATGAGGTGGGCAAATTTCTTTCGCAATTTCATTTTCATATTGCTCACATTGCTGGCAAGCATAATCAAGTAGCCGATGCACTCTCAAGACGACCGAGAGTGAATGCGGTTTCCATAGCAACTCACAATGATCTATCTTCAATGATAGATGAGTATGCTATTGATCCCGATTTTAGAGATGTGATTTCAGCCCTTGCATTAGGGAAGAAAGAAGAACCATTTACTTTACAAGATGGTTATCTTCTCTATGGCAATAGACTATGCGTTACTAACTCACTACGTGAGAAAGTAATGTATGAATCTCATGCTCCCCCATATGCGGGCATAGAGGGATTCAGTCTACCCTAAAGGGAATTGAAACATATTTCTATTGGCCTACCATGAAAGTGAACATACACGAGTATGTTTCCAAATGTGTGGTATGTCAAAAGACAAAATTTGATAGAGGGAAGCAACTTGGATTGCTTCAACCCTTGCCAATCCCTAATTCACCGTGGGAGAGCATATCCATGGATTTTATCTTTGGATTGCCTAAGTCTATCCATGGGAATACGGGAATATGGACGATAGTAGACAGGTTCAGTAAACAAGCTCATTTTATACCTGTCAAAAAGACTATCAAAGCCCATCAAATGGCAACCCTCTTCATTTCACAAATTTTCAAGTACCATGGCTTGCCAATGTCCATAGTGTCGGATAGAGATCCTAGAATGACCAGTAATTTCTGGAAGGGTCTCTTTGAGAATTTAGGAACAAGGCTAAACTTCTCTTCGGCCTATCATCCACAAACTGATGGCCAAAGTGAAATAGCTAACCTAACCATTCTCGATCTACTAAAAGCCTATGTAACGGAAGTAGATCAAAGATCCCAATGGGAGAAGTACTTACCCTTAGTAGAGTATGCTTACAATAACACTGTACATACTTCTACAGGAAAAGCACCTTTCGAGGTAATTGAGGGAAGATCAAAAAGTCCCTTGCTACTTAAGGTACATGGGAAGATCTTCGCTGCAGATGAGTATAGCCGAGACCTACAAGAATCTTTCCAAAAGATTAAGGATGCTATCTCTATCTCACAGCAAAGGCAAAAGGCTGCTGCTGACAAGCACAGAAGAGCCCAAGCCTTTAAAGAAAACGATTGGGTCTTGTTAAAGTTTCCCAAGGCTCGATTAAGGCACACGACGGGCAAGAATCCTACGGGCCACCAAAAGTACTATGCTAAACTAGCAAAAAGGTATTATGGTCCCTTCCAGATTCTTAGGCCAATCAATGAGATGGCCTATCAACTTAAGTTGCCCAATCATTGGCTCATACACAATGCTTTTCATGTGAGCCTCTTAAAGCCTTACAAAGGAGAGCCACCTCAAGAACCAACTATTGAAGACCCACCGGAGATCGAGGACCACGAGGAGGTGCTGCAGCCCGAGTCCATTCTCCGACATGAAGACAAGGTATTAAGAGGCGGTAAGACTATCCGACGATATCTTATTAAGTTTAAGAATTATCCTTTTGAAGATGCTAGATGGATGCAAGGCATACAATTAAAGGATAACCTAAACCTTGTCAATGCTTACAATGCTTCCCAAGAGTAAGCAAATGTACAAAATGTTAAAAAATGAACAAAAATTTTTGTCTTATAAGACTCTCTTTTTCTTGATTTGTGCACAAAAATGAAGTAGTATGCATGCTTAGATCAAGTTTGTAGAGACGAAGTCTCCCAAACACCAAGTAGAGCTTGTCACTCAACTATGGAAGACTGATAGGACTAATGTGCAGACATGCTTGCGGCAGCCTCAGGCTCTCAAGCGCCAAATGGACTAGTCATCCATTATGGAATGATGTCGTAGGGTAACATAGGGATCCTCTACCCGCTAAGAAAAGGACTCATGCATATGCTTTATCTTCTCTACACCATAGTCGAGGACGACTATGATTTCAAGAGAGAGGTAATGTCATAATAATCAATATCTAATTCTCCTAAATGATTTTCTCATATTAAACTGATCATTTAATGTGGGGAAGTGCCAAGGGAGAAAAAGCTAGAATATTGGTTAAGTTAGCAGACCGGCCACAGTAGGGATCCAAAGGAGGGAAAATAGGGATCCAAAGGGGGGGCCATCTGCAAAAGATCCATGTGAAACAATGGGCCAAAAAGACCCTAAGGTTCAGCCCATTAAGACTTCCAAAATGCTAAGGTTCCAAAATTCAAAGGTTGTGTCCAAAGGTCAACCCTAGGGAAAATTGGATGCTTAGTGTGTGCCCAAAAAGTCTTTCTACATCCCTACATGGGAGGGGGCGAGCCCCAAAGCTAGGGGATGAGAGAGAAAGCCACACACACACACACACAGGCTCCCTTTACACAAAGGGAATGAGGGACACATGTCAGCTCCCTAGGCCAGATGTGGCACCTTGAGGGCATGTGGTAGTACACAAGATGCTGATATGGGCAAAAGAAGTTATGATGATATTGTTAGTGAGTGGTTGTTGAAAGAAAACGTTGTGCTTGGCACTGCCTTGGTCGACATGTATGCCAAATGTGGTGCACTTCATAAAGCGGAAAAAGTGCTTAATGAGCTTCCTGTCCAGGATGTCGTCTTTTGAAATGCACTAATTTGAAATGCATGGTTGCCACGCACAAACCCTCTCGATCTGAGCCGCTAGAAGAACCTCTTGGATGCTAAGGAGCCAATCCCATCTTCAAACCACAACATGGATCTGAGAGTGCCACTCGAATGGGGCTCCCCTGCCCACTGGAGCCACACCCCCTCCCAAACCCAACAGAATGCCAGGAACCGAGGCTTACATGTTGATCTCTGAAGGAGAAAGGAGCGCAAGCCAACTCCTGCTGTCAAAAAATGAAGAGCCAGGGCAGGCGAAGAGGATTCTGTAGCCAGGTGCCCCCACCCAGGGCGGTCCTCCACATCGGCCTCAGCCCACAATCCACCCTACCTCCACTGCAAGCCCACGTGCCGTCCGTCAACCCACCCAGCGAGCCTTCCCTGCTCTTAGTGGTGGGCGAAACGAGTAGAATGAGCCTGTAGGCGAAGGCTCTTGAACTCTTGTCTTGACCTCAGCCCACAATCCACGCTGCCTCCACTGCAAGCCCATGTGCCTTCCGTCAACCCACCCCAGCAAGCCTTCCCAACTCTTAGTGGGCGAAACGAGTAGAACGAGCCTGTAGGCGAAGTCTCTTGAACCCTTGTCTTGAACTCTTACTTTAAGTATACTTTTTGTGATCTATGGACTGCACCACATTAGGCATACATGTCGACCAAGGTAGTACCAAGCACAACCACTGACTAACAATATCAAAATGAATTCTTTTCTCCATATCAGCATCTTGTGCAATACCATATGCTTGCAAGGTGCAAGTGTACTTGATTGCATTTAGAGAAGAAGAAAAAGAAGAAGAGGATTTTAACGTCGTAGGAAACTATCCCAAGAGACCTCAAAGATCTATCCGACGAGTTAAACTCAAGATCTGTTATTGAAGAGAGATGCCCTCTCTCTGGCATCTGTTGAAAACAAATCCCTCCCTTCCTGACCTGACAATACTGCAATCAATGCACTCCTTGAGATAACATTGCATTTCGAGAGATGCCCTCTCTCTGCATCAACTGAAAACATTCTAGATCATATGTGATTGCATCTGGAAGAGAGCAGGAGCGTAGGCTATCATAAGCTGGCAGATGTAGGTGAGACATTGAGGAAGACGGCCTAGCCACTTGTCCTAAAAGCTCGAGTTGATCTGCTCGATGGCCTCTCATTGCTATTGCTCATATGTGACTGCGTCTAGAGAGATATCCTCGCTTTGTCCAGTGAAAAATGACCAGAGCTCCTTGGCCCTGCCCACGTTGGTCATATCCTGCAGTCACTGCATTTCAAGAGACATCTCGAACATAAAGCTCCAGTTAGGTGCAGCAGATGATTGTTTGCGCTTTGCTCAAGATGAGTGCTCCGAACTGTGCTCAAGATTCCTTTTGTTTTTATGGAAGGTAGAGTCCTCCGTTCGTAATGAGAAAATGTTATGATCACAAACAAAGTGAATGGACATTGTGCGTGCAAGTGAATGAGACTGAGAGATAGAGAGAAGAGAGATACGACACCAGAGACGTTGTAAAACCCTCCTCCGAAGGCCCCACTCTCGTCGGCGAGAGTGGTCTACTTTTTGATTGCACAAAGTGGTACAATGCATATGCAATGGACTGATGCAACCTTGGACCTGCCGATGACGACGACAATGGTGACGATGATGAATTCAGGGCTGAAATCTGTGGTCTTCTAACTACTAAAATTCTGCAAATCTTTGGGCTGTTTCGGGTGGCTGAAAATAACTGTTTTGTTGCGTTTTTATGGCTGAAAATGGGGGTTCTCTGCAATGCTTCAAGGGGTTGATCTGGTACTGAGTCTAATGCTGAAAACGTTGCTGCAAGTGCTTTATCAACGACTGATCTGGGGTAATCCCTTCAGGGGTGAGAGAGAAGGGAGTAGCGATGGCTGGGGTAATCCCTTCGGGGCTGAGAGAGAAGGGAGTAGCGATGGCTGATTTAGCTCCATAGCACAGAAAACGCAGCCTGAGAGGTGAAAACGCTGCTGTTTGTAGAAAACACAGCCACCAAGGGGGAGCGATCTCAATTTTGAGGGAGTTTTTCGTGATGACGGAAGCAATCAACAAGGGATCGTCAGCTTAGGAGAAGAACCTCAGCGTCTGATACCATGTGAGAGTAAGCAGCGAAAGCGAAAGCGGAAGCGCTTCCAACAATAGCATATAGCTCAGGTTGAGTCCTTTCCAGGAATACATCCAGGTCTGCTTCATTTTGTCCACATCTGTCATATGGTTATAAGCTCGTGCTGCATTCGACCACAAACCATCAAATCTCTCATGTAGCTTACTCTTGCATTGAATTTGTTACTGAGCGTGTTTCTCTTTTAGTTTTGCTACCTGATCTTGCATTTGATTCATAACCTTTTGAAGCATCTGTAGCATTTTTGTTTGGTCTATTTTGTTGTAGTCCACTCCATTCATGGCTGCTTCGACCTCATCTGTAGATTCTTGATCTATTAATATTTTTACTTGCATTGATGTTACATGTAGATACGATGTTTGTGTTAGTTTGACATATGGTTTGTTTTAAATATACAGATACGATGAGTGACCAGGGTCATAGAGTGAAGTTGACGTTCATCAAGACTTTGCTACGTACCACTGGACTATCAGGAGAGGCTTTGACGGAGGCTATGTCAGATTATATGGAGATGGATGACGCCAGTTTAGAGAGCTCCATCGAGTTTCTTGGGCGATTCAGTTTGCCCGTACGTCTAGAGAGGGTACATCCTCCCAGCCACACGCAGGAGTGGAGACTTCCTCTCATGCAAATCAGACCATAGCACATCGGTAATCTTCTCGATTGATAAAGTAGTAATGTTATTCTTTTTTTAATATAGGAATCTTAATATATGTATTCCCTTGATGTCTTTGTTTGCTGAGGACTCATATTCCAGGTACATCACATCATGAGAGTCAGCGGCTTACTCCTAATGTACCTCCTAGTACTTAGTTGACACCTGATTCACAGGCTAGTGGCCGTCAGTCTCGGAGGTATATCTATTATGGTGATTATGGATTAAATATCAAGTAGTTTTTAAGAACTCTCATCTAATCTGCCGTATGTTTATATTGCATGTAGGCATCACCGGCAGAGTAGCACGCCACCAGGCCAATCGACTCGTGAGACACCGCCTCAGTCGCCAGCTCCCCCATCAGTGCCTCCACCTCCACCAATGCGCACGTGCATTGGCAGCTTGGGTGTCACATGCGAGATCTTGCCTGACGGGGCTATCCTCCAGCTCGGAGCCGGCATCGCTCTCAAACGTCGGATGGGAGACCTCTGCTCGTCTTATCTAAAGCAGGTTCATATACGATGGGAGTAAGTATTAATTAACATAAAAAATATAAATTTTAGTTTTTCAGTTGAATTAGTAATTGGCTTTATTTTGCACTGTAGTGATCAGCATGAGGATGACAAGAAATATGTTCTCAACACAATAGAGATGGAGTATGGGACAGGATGGAGTCACAAGTGGAAGGTCAAGCAAATGTGCAAACTCATGGGTCATCGATGCGACGCAGCATGGTAAGTAGAAAGACAGAAATATTTTTAACATCTCTCTCTCTCTCTCTCTCTCTCTCTCTCTCTCTCTCTCTCTCTCTCTCTCTCTCTCTCTCTCTCTCTCTCTCTCTCTCTCTCTCTCTCTCTCTCTCTCTCTCTCTCTCTCTCTCTCTCTCTCGATCTGTCAAGGTGGAAATCGGTCGAACCTGCTCTCTGAGTAGGTGTAGCGTATAGTAGAGGCAGGCTGTACGCAACTTTCGCAAGGGTGCACCATGCACTGTTGGGGTGCATGATTTTTCCTCTCTTCTATCATGCCCGCCGCTTGGGACCATATGAGACAAATCAAATGTACCTGGTGTCCAGCCAAATGAGCATCCTCAACACTTCCAGCTGTCCCAGAATTTTCATGTGTTGATGGCACAAGGTCTAGAAAAGGTGCATTCGTTGCAGCAGCCACTCCTCTTAGATCAAAATCTTTATCTTCCCAATGCTCAGGTCCTTGAACTATGGCACCTCCTCCAAAGATGCTGCAAGTGCTTCTTTAGTTCATTTTTCTTCACTTGTTTCACAAGAAAGTCCACAGCTCCCTTTGACAAGCATTTGAAAATGGAATTTATGGAGTCATGAGAGGACATCATGATAACCGGAATGTGCTTGAGGACCCCATGGTTCATAATTCACCCCAATAGACCTATGCCTGATAAACAGGGCATCACGACCTCCGTCAGAACAAGATCGACTTGGTTTTTCTGGTCCATCAAAAGCTCCCATGCTAGTAACCCATTGGAGGCAGGTGTAACTTCATAGTTGAAATCACGTAGGAGAGCACCAACTGGATCAAGCTGAATGCATGGAACTGATGCAAGTCTAGGCTATGTCAGCAATGACGAAGGGGATGACGACACCGTCCTGTAAATGAGTAGGTAATGGATGATCTCCACCCATCTTAGCCTCCAATAGAGGAGGTAGAGGATGTCGAAAAACCTCGAGCTGCAAACTGACAAATGACCTGTCCGTGCCGTGTGCGAGAGGCATGTGCACCACTGGTAGTAAATTCATCGTCACCATCAAGTGAAGATACCTACATATATAATCTAGTTACATTATATATTTTACTCTTTGATTTTTAAAACTCCAATATCAAACAAAGGGAGATCAGAAATATACCATAGTTCGATGTCGCTCCTCAGGTGGTGGTGCTTGCTCAAAAGTACCATAAGTCATCTGATGTGAAAAGCACTCCCGTCCTGGCCTGCGATACGTGCCACAACAACGAGCACACCAGCATATAATAGGCTCATCATAGTAGAAATCATCGTAAACGGGTTCATGTGCAGTATCGGAACTCTGTGCACCCCGGCTACCACTAGTAGGAGGTGGTGGTGTACCCTCTGATTGATTCGAATCTGGATTTCAATTACCATAAAAACATGAGACATTTATCAAATGACCAAAATAAAAAATTCAATAAAAGTAACAAAACATTGAAGTCTAATAGCTATATGGTATATACTGACGCTTATTGTAATTTAAAAAATAAACAGGCGCTATTGTATGGTGCCGTCAAACAAGAGAAAGGAAACCATTTGCATGGAGACATGGCAATTCGTCCGCAAGGAGATGCGCCTACGCATTAATTTTCCCCAACAAAAGGTGTGTGCCTTTGGTAATATATATTAGAATTAATATGAACTTTCCTAGTTTGATTCTAACTTTCTCTAATCCATCTTATTTTGTTTATTCAAATTTGCCTAGGAGGCACCACGAAAGAAAGTAGCTTTACGTCACACATCTAGACTAGGGTGGATGGGACAGGATGGATTTGTGGCCACATTTGTGAGTATAGACCATTCACATTTTA
This sequence comes from Adiantum capillus-veneris, assembly GCF_014529385.1. Classification (NCBI taxonomy): domain Eukaryota; kingdom Viridiplantae; phylum Streptophyta; class Polypodiopsida; order Polypodiales; family Pteridaceae; genus Adiantum; species Adiantum capillus-veneris. Next base: position 49,283,373 of record NC_140933.1, read on the forward strand.
AATTTTAAAGGTAGTATTATTGAATGCAAAAATTAATAAGTCTTTGGTTGTGTCTTAATGTAGATGAAAGACTATGGTCATGCACCGACGGCACAGGAGATAGAGTACGCCACATACTGCGGCTATCGTGCTTTGTGTCAGACACTTATTGACACTCCACATCCACTTGTACGTATCTTTGTTTTTCTTTGTAGTTTTTTTCATGGTAACTGTAATATATTCTTTTTGTATTTCACTAACTAATACAGGAGCACCATGGGGAGGCTAATATGACAAAGGTGGCTCGACAAGAGGCCGAGGGGCAACGTCGAGAGGTTGAGAGGAGCAGCGGCCCAATCACTGGCCATGATGGTGACGATCGCGGAGATGGGGACAGTCGTAGTCCCACGGTTCGGACCACTGGTGGTGGCACTAGCGATCATGAGACCGATGATAGTGATTCTTCCAGTAGTGATGGATCACATAGTGATCCTGCATAGAGATTTCTTTTGCATATTTGGAATTGTTATATATGTATTTTTCAGTGTGCATTACTACATCGTATGTGATGATGAGATTTGTTTTGTATATGTGAGGATTGATCACCACACATTTTGGACACGTGTACATAAACTTACTGATGATATATACTGACATGTGTTTGTTGCATCACTGAATTTGTCTATTGTCAAACAATTAATTATTTGTCGATAAGATAATTAACCTAAGTAACCATCTCAATGTTATTTATTTGTCTTTATATATATATATATATTTTTAAAGATGGATTGAAATCATGGTCATTGTGCTACCAAATGATGATGTGGCATGTGAAACCTAATCCTTAGTTTTCTGTTAGTTGCTCTACTTCTCAAAATTAAGGCATTTTGATCTTATAGCACTCTTGTGCAAGTCTTTAAGAATATAAAATAAATATCGCTAGGGACGCTAGTCTTTCTGTCCAGTTGTTGGTGTCCTGGTTTTGGGTCACCGCCTGTGGCTTTTCGCCTGGTCAGTTTACACATTGTTAAAAAGGCTTCTAATATTTTTTTGAAGATGAAGATTTCAACTATGACGTTTCAAAGTACCAAGCATCATACGCTCCAAGTTTTAAGTTACGTACCATGTACCATGCACCAACTATAAGCATCATACGCTCCAAGTTTCAAGTTACGTACCATGTACCATGTACCATGCACCAACGACAATTATCAAGTTTCATTATGGAACCTGATACCAAGCTCTAAATCAACTGCCAAATCTAACACTAACAAGTTTTCTTGGTTTCTATGCCAGGCTCTAGTATTAACAAGCTTTTGATTTTCATATTTTTTGTAAAGGTAGCAGATTTTACGCTAAGTGTCAGATTCTACATATCTTGTACCAAATCAAGTACCAAGTTTCAAGTTGCAAGTACTAAGTACCAAATCAAGTACCAAGTACCAAGTACCTTATACCAAATCTAACACTAAAGAGGTTTTATTGTTTTCATGTTAATTTATTACAGTACCACAAAGTTACACCGACCAATTAATACCATGGACCACGTACCAATTGCAAGTACGAAGTTTCATTATGGAACCTACAGCCAAATTAAAGCAAGGACCAACTACCAAGTACCGACATGTACCAAGTACCAAGTATCAACATGTACCGAGTACCGACATGTACCAAGTTTTCTTTATTTTCATGTTAAACCCACATGTCCCGAGTTGTATGAAATAGGGACAATTAATTTTTTTTGTGGACTTTAGAAACAGGAGCAGTTGGAGCTCTTGTGAGCCCGCATGGATTTTCCATGTACCAATGAGGCATATGGGCAAGCTATACGGCTCGCTAAGAGCTCAAACAACTCGTTGATATATGGATCGTTCTCAAAGTCCTCTAGCAAAAAACGCTCAGAAACAATACATCGGTCAGCTGTTTGAGCTCTTGACGAGTCCTATAGCTTGCCCACATCCCTCTTTGGCACGTGGAAAAGCTATGTGGGCTCGCAGAATCTTAAATGGTTCGCCAATGGGCCGTTTCCAAAGTAGTCCGTGAGCGTTTTTTTGGTCGTGGACTTCAGAAATGGTCGATCGGCGAGCTGTAGCGCGTGGAGCCTACGTGCCAATGAGGCATGTGAACAAGTTATACAGCTTGTTTGAACTTTGAAAATGGCCCATTTGCGAGCCGTTTGAGCTTTTGTGAGCCCACATAGCTTGTCCACGTGCCAACGAGGCATGTTGGCAAGCTATATGGCTCACGAGATCTGAAGCGGTTGGCTAATGGATCATTTTAGAAGTTCGCAAGAATTATTTCTGTTATACATTAAGAACGTTTTTCTTAACTGAACAAAGGGAGCCCATTTAGGACTTATAGAAATGTCTGCTACATGACAGAAATCATGGGTTTGAGATTTGATATTGGCTTGAGGGCCTGCTATTTTATTTAAATATACATTTTTAATAAACAAACATAATCGTCTATTTTTTATTTTATTTAAAGTTCTAACTTTAAAAAATAGCAAAAAGAGAGAGAGAGTTGTTTACCATAATTCATCTTGAAGCCGAAATTGTAAATTTATATCGCTTACGTACGCACCGGTCCGATCAACGTCCGCACTACTATGCGAAATGCCAACAAATATATGAGCAACGAGAGCAATCACAAATGCAAGAACACCGGCGCGAGAGAGAGAGTTAGAGTTTGTGGGTGTGTGTGTTCCACTCAAGTGCTAGAGTTTGTATATGTGTGTAGAAGAGCTAGAGAGAGAGAGAGAGAGCATTAGAGCTAGATTGTTGTATGCAATGTGTGTGTGTGTGAGAGAGGGGGAGCGGAGAGAGATTACTTATGAAACCTTGCACGTCATATAGTCGTTGCGTGTTCAAAGCGTCGCTGATGCGGTCTTTTTTTAAAAAAAACAATTCGTCGCTTAAGCATCTCGCCGCTTATTCCACGCATTTTGTCACGCGTCGCTTATGCCACGTGCCGCTTATGCGACAAAAAGTAAACGTCTTATTTTTGTTGCTTATGCGACGGTAACTCGTCGTTATAGCCCTCGTTAAATGCCTCATTTATGCAACGTACAGTAGCGATGGCTACAACGATGCCTTTTTCCCTCGTTAATGCGACAAAAATTCGTCGTCAGGGGGGCAAATGTAGTAGTGCACTACAAGAGGTACTTAATATTAGTGACGCTCGCAGTGCAACGCTCAAATGTGAAAACCCACGGCATCGTTATAGGCGTCGCTATGGGCGTCGCTAAGTTATAAGTAACTTAGCGACGCTCATAGCAACACCCATAGCGACGCCTATAGCGACGTCGACAGGGGTAAAAAAAATACCCAGAGCGTCCGAAAAATCAGATCTCAGATCTGAGTTTTTGATGCGCGCTCAAGCAAGCAAAGGTAACGTGCGCTCTCCCTCTCTCTCTCTCTTTCTTTTCCACACACACACACACGAGGAGAGGAAGGAGAGCCAGGTATGCTCCTTCCCTCTCCTCACTCTCATGTTCCCTTCCCTTCTCTCTCTCTCTCTCTCTCTCACACACACACACACACACACACACACACACACACACACACACACACGCACATTGTGTTTGAGAGAGAGAGAGAGAGAGAGAGAGCACATACATAAACAAAAACGCACACACACATGCATAAACAAAGAATGCACACACACACATTGAGAGAGAGAGAGAGAAAGAGAGAGAGAAGAAGAAGAAGAAGAAGAGAGTCTTAACGTCGTAGGAAACTATCCCAAGAGACCTTAAAGATCTAGTCAATGAGGAGTTGAACTCAAGACCTGTTATTCATGAGGGAAATGGCATAACCAATCTATCACACTTGGGTGATAAAAAAGTTCTACCATTTTATTCCCATTTTTACTAGCGTGCACACACACCCACACACACACACACCCAAGAAGAAGAGAGTTTAATTTAACGTCGTAGGAAACTAATTCAAGAGACCTTAAAGATCTAGCCGAGGAGGAGTTGAACTCAAGACCTGTTATTCAAGAGGGAAATGGCATAACCAATCTACCACACTTGGGTGATAGAAAGTTTATACCATTTTTCTCTTTTTATTGGCACACACACACACGAGAGAAGAGAGTTTTAACGTCGTAGGAAACTATCCCAAAAGACGTTAAAGCTTAGGTTAGATGTAGACTTACGTTAGATTAGATTTAGGTTTATTTAAGTTAGATTAGATTAGATTTAGGTTTATATTTAGTTAGATTTATGTTTGATTAGATTTAGGTTTATTTACGTTAGATTTAGATTTACATTATATTAGATTAGATTTAGGGTTATTTTGAGTTTAAAATTAAATTAGATCTAGATTTATATTTGATGGACTAGCTTTTTTTAGATTTAGGTTAGATTTTAGTGCATGTCAATGAAGGTGCGCTCATGATGGTAAGCATTGTATGAAAAACACTTGCTCATATGAAAAACACTGAAAAAGACTCCGCTTTCCTTCGTGAGAAAATTTTTTGCTCTCACAGCCTCGACAGTCCATGCGGATGAGCAATTCCACCTGCATGTTCGACTGCTGCTACCATACAATATGCATCATGATCAACCAATGGAAGAGCAAATTGAGCCTACACAAAAATTAGTGATGCAAGATGACGATTCCAAGGGTCACACACACACACACATACACACACACACACCACAACCCGTCAAATCTAGATTAAGAATTAAGTGCTTCGAGCAAATATCAGCTACACTGCAAGAATGGCGTACCTGCATGCTACAGACAAAGATCTACTTTTAAAAGATGTTAAGATGCTGTGAAATGCTACAGCTAGTGAAGAGGCAAAGGGGTTTTGTCCACTACATGCACTATCATGTAGACATGGGTGTGTAGATTTATTGTACCCGCAAATATAGTCATTGACCAATAAAGACGAGATTATAACCCGGTGGTTCTGATGTCCGTGCACCTCTAGACCGAGGTGTACGGGGATTGGACATGACTAGAGAATGTGAGGTAGTTTACAGTGTGACCAAAGAGAGAGAGAGAGAGAGAGAGAGAGAGAGAGAGAGAGAGAGAGAGAGAGAGAGAGAGATAAAAGACGAAGAATGCCAATAGAAGATTAAATTTGTTGTCTAGGTTATAAGATTTTTACCCTCATTATGAGTAGTGACGAGGATGTGGGGCCATCCAACCAAAACACCTATCTCTCAACGAGGATCTTATGTCCTTGTAATCAATGCAAGCATGCTGTGCAACGGACAAGACGCCTTTCTTTGCAGCACGTTCGCAAATTTGGCGAGTTCAATCCATCTATTATAGATCGAGTTGTTGCCAATTATAACTCATCGGGCTCTGACACTGGCCAACAGGCAGCAATCTTGCAACCCAATAGACATCGCAGGCGCTTTGGTCAAGCAGTATATGTGAGGCCACAAGATGTAGCCTCTGACAGCTCGGGGGATGATCATGCAGACCACATTCCCAACGAGGCAATGTCCGAGATTGATGAAATGATCGAGACGATCGTGGATTCAAAAAGGCTTATCTATGATGATATGAAAAGTGAAGCCGATATGCTATTGTATAATGGAGCACGTGTGTCTAGATTGAAAGCGCTCCTGGTTCTTCTCAACATGCAGGCAAAGTTTGGATGGAGTGACACTAGCGTCAAAGCGCTTTTCAGGTGATCTATTACAATTAGTTTACTTTAATAAAACTCTAGATGAATAATGACCTGATAGGTTTGTACACAATTGTACCGTATTTTTATGTTGTGTAGATTGCTCAAAGAGCACATACTACCAGCTGATAATGTGATGCCAGATTCCCGTGAGGAAGCAAGAAAGATTTTGCGAAACTTGGGGATGGATTACAATTCGATCCACGCTTGTCCTAATGACTGCATTCTTTTCAGAGGGGAATACATAGACATGGAGAAGTGTCCGAAATGTGATTCCGAGAGATATCGAGTAGATCTCCACGGAACAAAAATTTCATAAAAGGTTTTGCGACATTTTCCTCTGCTTCCTCGCATCAAGCATTTCTTCGAATGTAAGTCCATGGACGCCTTAGCATCATGGCATGAGGAGAATAAATCTTTGGATGGTGTGCTACGGATTCCTGCAGATTGCGCAGCCTGGAAACATATAGATGAAACATGGTCGGATTTTGCCAGGGAAGCTTGAAATTTGCACTTAGGCCTGGCTATGGATGGCATAAATCCATTTGGTCAAAGATCAACATCTTACAGTGTATGGCCCGTTTTCATCGTCAACTACAACATTCCCCCGTGGTTGACTACGAAGAAGGGGCACCTATGGCTAAGCTTGATTGTGTCAGGGCGATAAAAAGTGAAGAATATGGATGTGTATCTTCACTCGTCTAGGCACCGGCGCTCTAGTGGTGGCGGTGGCGATTGTTGTGGGGATGCTGCCGCCGATGCTTCGACACCGCCTCGTGTTCGACGAGGCTCTTTATCCTCCCCTTCTTTTCCCGTCCTTACGCCAACCACGTCATCACCATCGACACCAGGTTTTGTGCAGGTGACGGCCGTTCCTAGCGGCTACACACCACTAGCTACTCCTCCAAGAGTCACTCCAATGGACACTCCTCGCTTCAGGGCCCAGACTCCAGTGGAGACACCTGACGTCCATACCCCGTCGACACGCCGCTAGAGACCCCTGCCGGGACACCAAGTTCACGCGTCAGCGGCGAGAGGGCTTGCCTTACTCCGTCGACTTCAGCGACGGCATCATCTTGGATGATGAAGGCAAGAAGGTGATTTTGCGCATGCGCGGTCTTTGCTCTCAGGTGTTTAGACACTACATACTAAACACCTGGAGTGAAGTACCAAGTGATATAAAAGACAGAGTCATCAGCATGCTTCATGACGAGTTTCCCGTTCCAACACGGGATGACGGCTTCAATGAAGACCTCATGAAGGTTCGAATGCGCGAATACTGCAAGCACAAGCGTTCCAAAGTGCAAAAAGCAATCAAGCATGGGTGGAACAGACCAGATTGGCTGGCCAAAGAAGATAGGAAGAATGCGAAGCAAGCAACGCGCAAGAATCCCAACAAGTGGAAGCAACAAAAGGAGGCAGCCAGAGCGCGAATAGAGGCAAGGAGCTCACACCACTTGGGGAGCGGCGGGTGGGCATCATTTGAGGCCTATTTTGTAAGTGTTTTCGCATTGCTCTTTATGTTTGATAGTTTAGGGTTTATGGGTTTTTAAATTCTAACATAATAAAATCTTTGTATGTTTTCACAGTGGTCAATGACAGGACGTGATCCCACACCGTACGAGCGCAAGTACGCATGCACGAAGGGCTTAAACGCCCTGATGGACGTTCTGAGTTCTCGCGGCGGCATGGTTAGTATTAGGGTTTACTCTTTTCTATTTGTTGTATTGTTTTATAAACATCGCTATATGTTTATACTTACAGAAAGCTGTCTATTGTTTTTTTTGCAGAATCTGATAGATACCCTGCTTGGACGCGATGAGACGTTTAATTAGACGACACCAATCTAGCCGTAGCTAGATAGAATTAGTTTCTTTTTGTCATAGCTTATGTATCATGAGATGAATTTTATACGTCTTTTCAAAAACCATGTATATTTTTTCAATAATGACAATGGTGTTGTAACTATTACATTTGCAAAGTTTAACAATCAAGTGATTTTTCCTATGATGTGTACAATTGTCATTGATTTACTTTCATCAATTCACCTGTGAGTTTTGTATCTTTATTTTGCAAACAATAGGTACTATGGATGATGGAGTTAATGGTTATATTGTCTTGTGGGTGACTATTTTGGGTCTATACCTACCTTTGCACTTTTTTTCAAAGGTGAATCAATTAATGAAAGATTCAATATGGTTGCCACCAAAAAAATTTCCTCTCACCAAAAAATTTTCCTCTCGGGCGTCGCTATATAAGGCCCTGCAGCATCGCTATAAACGTCCCTATAGATGTCCTACACACATCACTATAAACGTCGCTATAGATGTCCTGCACACGTCACTATAATCGTCACTATAGACGTTGCTATATAGCGACCTTTATAGCGATGCATATAGCGATCGTTATAGCGACGCATATAGCGATTGTTATAGCGACGTTCCCGTATCTACGCTATTAGCAACGATTTTAGCGACACCGGGGGTTCTAAAAACCCAATGTATTTCCGTCTCTAACAACATCACAAGAGCACACAACCTCTTGTAGTGTTACGATAGTCTAAAATTACCTTTTTCTAGATCTATATGAAGGCAATGTCCGATACGTGCTTATTATATATCAATAGATAGCATCTGTGTTAGGAAATAAGACATAGCTAAATAGATAATTGAGTAGATTACTTAATGGAGAGAGACAGATTTATATACACGAGATTATAGAGTAGAGAGAGAGAGAGAGAGTACACACGATATACGTGGTTCACCCAATGTGGGCTACGTCCACGGGAAAGCAGCCACTCAATGGCTTTAGTACTTCAAAACAAGAAGTAGTTTACAAAGGGATTATACCCTTAATGGAGCTCCCGCCTTGCTTCACTCTCACCACCTCACACTCACCTTGTTGCATCAACTTCACACTATGAAATGTGTGTAGAAATGGCCTCCTTTTATAGGCCAAAAGGGCTGCCCTCTCTTATGAGAGACAGCCATGTGTAGCCGCCCTTGTGCGAATAAGGCCAAATCAGACCCTACAATCCGCCCATGTGTGGCCGCCCTTGAGAAGACAAGTCCGCTTTTGAATTCGGCCACCGGCCATTGACTTCCGACCACCGGCCATCGGCCATTGACTACCGGCCACCGGCCAACCGACCGGTTGTTTTCCGACCACTTTCCGGCCGCCGTCCGGCCATAATATTCCGGCGAAAAAAAAGTCTCGGGGGCCTCTGCCCCCGAGGCCTTTAAAGTTGCCCCTGATTCTTGTTCGTGAAAATTTTGGTTTCCAGTGAGTGATTTTCCTTCACGCACGATGGCTTCTCCTCATAATGGGGGCCTTACAAATGTGCGCTCTTACCACAGAAAATTACAAGGGTAAATCAGGCTCCATACTTAACAATCTGGATATTAGATTCTAAATATCCAAACTCCAACAAATTTGGATCTTATTTGCAAAAATTTATCGATTCCCTCTTTTTGAAAGTTGTGCCACATCAGCAATGTCTTACAAGGCCCAAAAATGAGCTCGAAATTTCCCTAATGGGCATGAAAATTTCCTATACACTAAGGGGGTGGACAATGATGGTGTAACCAAATTTGGTCAGTTTATAGACGGGTCACAAGCAAGTACAAGGTAGTTTGCAAGCATATGGCAGAGTGCTTGGGTAGATATTAGATGTAGGGTGGATCAGGCACCATTGGAATGTGTATGCCAAATGAGGCACTTAGCATGCCAAATCTTTACAGTTGGAGTCATGCCAGAGCAAAGTAGCTTGTTGCAGATTGATGATCAAAGCAGGCAATGATATCATGATGTGTATACCGAGAGGTTGCTCAAGTTTGGAGAGTTTAAAGTTCTTTAGGTATTTTAAGGTCAATGCCTACCAACTCTCCAATTAGGGGCTATGGTGGCTCCAGTTTGCCGGCGATTGCGCTAGTTGAGAAATTATGCTCAACCCATTATTTAGATATAAAAAAACTACACAAGAAAAAGATGATATATAATAGCTATATGAATAGTATTGGCTAATTTTTCAAACAAATGTATGAACACATAGTTAAAAGTTGACTTATTCTCTGCTCAGAGGTTAGTTTTGTTGTAGTTTTTGACACCATAGATATCCAAGCCTCTCCTTGCACTTGTAGCCCAAGAAATAGGCCACTCCATTAGCCTTTTATAGCATTGTCCTTTAGCACCATATATCCACGACCTTTCATACACATTATAAGCATACATACCATCATTTGAACCATCGGCATTGAACGTAATCACCCAGCCACCTGCTGGATAAAATACCATAACATAATCCACACCAAGAAAAACTTGTAGGCGGTGCTACACTACCTTTAAGGAAACCTTCAAGATCATGTCCATCAACAACACATAGCATATTGGGTCCTTGCCGCGTGCCCCGACCTGCTATCTAGCCATGCATACCTACTCCCCTTGCAAGTCTACATTCAAAATCTCCATACCTCACTCGGGAGTTGATGCCATACCAATTCTTTAGCCCCAAGGATATGACATGATAAACCTTTAACATGTTCAACATATACTGGATCAAGTTGCTCAACTAATAGCCCTAGATGTGCTTATTCATCTCTAACTTCTCTTCAAACACCTGCTTGATCACCATATCATTGCACAAGAAAGACAAAAACTCACCCCATACCTCATCACCTGTAAGGTTGGCAGCACCTTCCTCTTTGCATGGAGTCTCACTCTCATAGGTTGCACCCATATTTGTCTCCATAGTGACAATTGTTGGAGTCACCTCTTCACACTAACTCTAGAACCATATAGTGCACCTCTACATCCCCTCTTGGACAAGATTTCCCAACCCCCTGCATAAGTAAACCATCACCACATACCTTTGTTTTTTCTACTCCAATGGTAGTCCACTTCAAGCACCACTTTACAGTCTTCACTTCCTACTTCAATTAGCTACAGAACCTCTATGTCAAGCTTGATAGCCCACTCTACACTTTGGCCTTTAGATCTTGCCACAATGTGGTCTTCATGCATGGCTACATTTGTCACAACTTCAAGGCATGGTTTCTCATTGAAGGAGCTTTGTCCATCTTCCTTTGTCCATCTTCCTTTGTCCATCTTCCTATATAGTTGCATGATAAGAAACATAAGGTAGGAATATGTAGCTTGTCTTACCCCTTGATCATCTATAATCGATGTACCTCTTCCTGCTTGTCTCCACCTCGGTTGCTCTTTGCATGACACAGTAGCATAGTCTTCCAAATTAAGAATGGGAACACACAGAACACACAACCTGGATGCCTCTTCATAGCTCAAGGTTTCCACAACACCCATATCCCCTAGTAAACACACACACACACACACACATACCCAATTTGCCAAAATCTAGTGTCTGTGCATGTACCCAGCCAGCCCAGACCATACACACCTAGCCACGAAACATGGAATCTTAATTTCAACTTTTAACCCTTGAGAGCACCCTCACCCATGGATACACAATTCAAGGTGAGACAACACACCAAAATGTAACGGCACACCAAAATGTTTTTAGGACATGCATCATACACTTGATCACCTGCAAACATATACCCTCTTGGCATACACAAAATCTAATAGGAAACCCTTACACTTTTGAAGCACACAGGTACCTGAGGCGCCATTGAACACAAAATCAAGAGAGGAAGCTAAGACTGATTTGAGAGAAGATTGAACTAATATCGACTAATATCAGTCAAAACATTGATTTGAGAGAAGCTAACACAGATTTGAGAGAAGATTGAACTTATCGAGTCAAAATATCTCAAAAAAGTGGATACAATGATGATACTTTAGACATTTTTAGAACCTTCCTATGTATGCACCCGAAATGGAAAAAAGTTGTTTTTTGCATACATGTAAAGTTATGGTATATGATTGATCAAAGTGACATGGCTGTTTTGCATCATGATTAAGTTGATGGAATGATGTCATGTGATGTATGGATCCTCATGGATGGATGTGGACACCTCATGTGAATATATACATAGTGCTTTCCACCCTTCTAGGTCAAAAATTAGCTTTATGTGCTAGGGGAGTGAGGTGCGATCGTAGTGTTAGGAAACGGGACATAGCTAAGTAGATAATAGAGTAGCTTACTTAATGGAGAGAGAGTTTTTTTGCATACAAGAGATTATAGAGTAGAGAGAGAGAGAGAGAGAGAGAGAGAGGGATCACATGATATACGTGGTTCACCCAATGTGAGCTACATCCATGGGAAAGAAGCCAATCAATGGCTTTAGTACTTCAAACAATAAGTAGGTTACAAAGGGATTATACTCTTAATAGAGCTCCCGCCTTGCTTCACTCTCACCACCTCACACCCAACTTCACAATGCACCACAATACGTTTTGTGTGTAGAAGAGTCCTTTCTTTATAGGAGGGCAAAAGGATTGCCCTCTCTCATGAGAGGCCACCGTGTGTAGCTGCCCTTATGTAGACAAGTTCAAGTTGGACTCTCTAGTGTGTCCATGTGTGGCCGCCGTTGAGAAGACAAGTCCACCTTTGAAATTAGCCACCGACCATTGAATTTGGCCACCATCCACTGGCCATTGACTTTCGACCACCGGCCAACCGGCCATCTGACTGTCCGTTTTCCAACCACTTTCCGGCTGCCATCCGGCCATAATATTCTGGCGAAAAGGGATATTCTGGTGAGTGGCCATGGATTTTGGTTTTGCGGCAAGTGATTTTTCTTCATGCACGATGGCTTCTTTTCATAATGGGGGCCTTACAAATGTATGTTTTTAATACAGAAAATTACAAGGGATAAATCAAGCTCCATAATTAACACATAGTGCATCACTTATGTATGGTTAAACATTGTCAAATGGGATTTTGAAGTCATGTTCAGTCACACTGGTTGGACTTCTTCTATGCATAAAAAATTCATGTCTCAAGGGCCATGTGTGTGGGGTCAGTTTGATTACATTGGATATGTCAAACTCCAAGTGTGGAAGTTGGTTCATTAACACTAGAATGGTAACCTAACAGGACATAAAAGTGTCCTTTCAGGGTTTTGGGAAAAATTTCCAAAACCATAGTAGATCCACTCATTTTGAAAAATCCTTTCATGAGCTTATAGTTCAATAACTACTACATATGGAAAAAATAAGAAACTTGTAATTTTTCCCATCCCTTGGTCACTACAAGCCTCCAAAGTTGATGGACCAGTGCATTTTGCCCAAAACAGCAATTTCTTACGATTGATTGCATATAAATAAGAGTGGAGATTTTTGTAGGACATGAGATAAAATGCCCCGTTAACTTCAATGGGTTGGTGACCAAAACATATGGTTGCTTTTACCTCACTATTTTTTTTTTTGGGCAAAAAAAATAGGTACAAAAAAGTTGCATTTTTGCCATTCTGCGGACCTATCATCAAAGTTTCTATAGTCACGCTCAATACAGATACTATATACATGTTTTCTTAGTTCCCTTTGGGCCTTTGGATTCAAAAGGAGCCATGGAGCATGTCAAAAGGATAATGGATCTCTTACAATTGTAACCTTGGGAGCAATGATAAAGTGCTAAATACAGCAAACATGAAAAAACTAGGTTTAGCATTATGACGTCTAGAAACCCATAGAAACTACTCAATATCTAGCCAAGTTTGTATTCTATGATTAGATATGGTCACTACCTACAAAATGCACACAATTGACCTAAGAAACTAGCAATATTGAGAAAGTTATACTTGCACTCTAAAATGTATCGTATTCTTCAGCAATCAAAAAACTCAACCATCATCATATACTATGCTATATAGCATATTAGGTCCCCCAAAACTCAAGGAAGATTAGCTTTATGTTATACATTACACTTACACAATCAAAATTGAATTTGGATATCAAGAAGGCCACCAAAAAATCATAAAAGTGCTAATTTTGACCAAAAAACAGGATTATGCAATTCTTGTAAATTGGTCATAACTTTCAATTTTAACACTTAGCTCTCCCTACAAGCATCAAAACATGTTGAGAACTATGAAGGCCTAACCTCTAGCCATCTAAACCTCACAAACATGAAGTTTAGAGTGGTATAGTTGCCAAAAATTGAAAAAAAAATCCAAAAACAGGACCCGTTTTTTCACACAGTTTAGGTTCAAAAATGTTGTGCAAGAGTAAGATTAATGGTGAGATCGATACTCAAAAAAAAATGCTAAGTTTTTTTCAGCTCATAAGGCAACTTTGTGGATATATAGCACCTAGAAATTCATTTTCATACTCTTCAAATAATTCAAGCAAAATGGTCACTTAACAGTACACAAAAGTGTCCAAGGACATAAAAGTGTCCTCTTACCATTCTAGTGTTAAGGATTATGGTTTATGGTTAAGGGCTAAGATCCCTCATGGATTATGGTTGTGATTTTGATTGTGGAAGCCGGTGTGGCTCTTGGATTCTTTTTTTGGGATATGGTTGTACTGCCAAAATTTTTGTAGCCATGTTATGTGCTAAAGGGGTTTTGCAAGATTGGATGTGCATCACCCTAAGTCAGGTGGAGTGCTCACCCATGTGATGAGATTGGATTATAATTTATGGTTTTGGATTGGAGCATGGAATGATTTTGATGGTTTATGGTGGACGTGTAAGGGTAGAGATCCTATACAATCTGACTGCTTGGAAAAGATTGTTTGTGCATATGGGAGATGTGTTATGTTTCTCATGGCAGCATCACAACAAGGCTAGGATCACCTACACCCCTTAGCCTTAGAGAAAAGGGTCGATGATATGTGGCTTTGCTAGATCGGGGGTGTTTCTTAGGTCTTCTGTTTTGTTAGGTCCATCTACACAATTAGTGCGTCAGGGGTTGAATGACCTACACAGCTAACTCATCAGGGATCTTGCCTTGTCTTTGCCTAAGCACCCAATGTTAGGAATCAAAGTGGTGTGGTGCCTAAATTGGTATGGTTGTTGATAAATCCCCTACCACCTACTGGTATCTGGGATCCTTTCAGAGCACGGGTTCATGAAGGAAGGGAAAGCAGTCTCAGTCTATGTCTCGATCAGATAGGTTGGAGGTGTTCTGGATCACTCTCTGTAAAGTAATTTTCTATGTCCATAGTCGAGTGGAAGTGGATGGGTGGACGGGTCGATCCCTACACAGATGCCAGTGCTTTTTTTGTCATTTATATTTTTTATGTTATGGTATACCCGCATTTTTTTATTGCATTAATTCGTTGTTACTTGTTTTATTTAGATGGGGCATTTAACGATTCTCTTTGTCATTTTCTTTTGTCTTTGAGAACTCTATTTCACCCTCCACTCTTCTCTCTCTCTCTCTCTCTCTCTCTCTCTCTCTCTCTCTCTCTCTCTCTCTCTCTCTCTCTCTCTCTCTCTATCTATCTATCTATCTATTCTCACAATGCGGTGTACACACACATTCACCCTCCACCTTGTTATTTTCCGAGTAAGGTTTCACTCATACCACCCATTCAGAGGTAGCACTAGTCACTAGGTGCCTCTGGATATGTAGTGTGGCTCATAGCTTAAACTCCATGCTAGGTCGGGTGCTGAGAACTCCTCCCCCATGCAAACATTTCCACACTCTGATGTATATTGAAATTGTCTAAAATTATAAATTGTATATTTTGAGCATAGACCCATGGGAAGGGGTATCTCTCAATAATACCACTCCACACAATCATGGCATCAATTTCTTTAACACTGGTTTGCTACCAAAAAGGACACTTTAGTGTCTTTTTTTGTGAATTTAAATAAAATGGTACATGAAATCTAGAACACATCTCAAGAAATGCTCTTGCAAACTTATAAAATGTTATCCAAAGTACTCATAGAAATTATAATCCCTCACTTTTGATCATAACCTCAATAGTAACTACACTCATGAAAAGAACCTACGCAAAACAGCATTCAATGTTTCATTAAAACTCTCATACTCTATCCTAAGAAAAAAAATTGCAGGGTGCATGCATTAATCCGTGGTAACTACTTATATATGTGTTTGATATTTTTGCAATTGTCATGTGAGAAAAAAATTCTTTGTGATTAGAATTAATATAGAAAGTCATGTGGATCAAATATACAACGTTCACAAATTCAATTAACAATCACAAAAAACATTTAGTTCATCTAAATTTACAATGTCTTATGATGCATTTATACTAGATCTATGACTCCATTACATAAGGTGATGATTCTTAATGGTTATGCAAGCCACATTTGGTGATTTATGGCATATCCAAAAAACTGCGCATGTTATAATTATGATTTTTAATCTATCAAAGATAAGCCTTAACACTAGAATGGTAACCTAACAGGACATAAAAGTGTCCTTTCAGGGTTTTGGAAAAAATTTCCAAAACCATAGTAGATCCACTCATTTTGAAAAATCCTTTCATGAGCTTATAGTTCAATAACTACTACATATGGAAAAAATGAGAAACTTGTAATTTTTCCCATCACTTAGTCACTACAAGCCTCCAAAGTTGATGGACCAGTGCATTTTGCCCAAAACAGCAATTTCTTACGGTTGATTGCATATAAATAAGAGTGGGGATTTTTGTAGGACATGAGATAAAATGCCCCGTTAACTTCAATGGGTTGGTGACCAAAATATATGGTTGCCTTTACCTCACTATTTTTTTTTTGGGCAAAAAAAATAGGTACAAAAAAGTTGCATTTTTGCCATTCTGCGGACCTATCATCAAAGTTTCTATAGTCACGCTCAATACAGATACTATATACATGTTTTTTTGGTTCCCTTTGGGCCTTTGGATTCAAAAGGAGCTATGGAGCATGTCAAAAGGATAATGGATCTCTTAGAATTGGAACCTTGGGGGCAATGATAAAGTGCTAAATACAGCAAACATGAAAAAACTGGGTTTAGCATTATGACCTCTAGAAACCCATAGAAACTACTCAATATCTAGCCAAGTTTGTAGTCTATGATTAGATATGGTTACTACCTACAAAATACACACAATTGGCCTAAGAAACTAGCAATATTGAGAAAGTTATACTTGCTACTCTAAAATGTATCGTATTCTTCAGCAATCGAAAAACTCAACCATCATCATATACTATGCTATATAGCATATTAGGTCCCCCAAAACTCAAGGAATATTAGCTTTATGTTATACATTACACTTACACAATCAAAATTGAATTTGGATATCAAGAAAGCCACCAAAAAAATCATAAACGTGCTAATTTTTGCCAAAAAACAGGGTTATGCAATTCTTGTAAATTGGTCATAACTTTCAATTTTAACACTTAGCTCTCCCTACAAGCATCAAAACATGTTGAGAACTATGAAGTCCTAACCTATAGCCATATAAACCTCACAAACATGAAGTTTAGAGTGGTATAGTTGCCAAAAATTGAAAAAAAAGCCAAAAACAGGACCCGTTTTTTCACACAGTTTAGGTTCAAAAATGTTGTGCAAGAGTAAGGTTAATGGTGAGATCGATACTCCAAAAAAAATGCTAAGTTTTTTTCAGCTCATAAGGCAACTTTGTGGATATATAGCACCTAGAAATTCATTTTCATACTCTTCAAATAATTCAAGCAAAATGGTCAATTAACAGGACACAAAAGTGTCCAAGGACATAAAAGTGTCCTATTACCATTCTAGTGTTAAAATAAAGTCCAATTTTGGATTTTTCCATTCATCTCACTTATTTGTATACAAATACCTCATATGGACACAATTGGGAGATTTATATACACACTTTCATTAGTTTTTCATAGCAATGTCTTTTTTGGAAGAAATTATGCACTACAATTTTTTTAAAATGAGCTTAAATTACAAGATGCCTATGAGTTTGAACCCTTGAAAAATGCTTAGTTGATGGGTTTTGACCTATAGATACATTATGCACCTTAGGTTTTGTCCCATAACCTTATCATGTTAATGAAAGAGGCCTTAAAAAACCAAAATTTTCCTCTTTGTCATCATTTTCAAGATTTTGGTCTTTTGGCTATAACAAAAATCTAGTCCCATAACTAGGTTATGAAGCACAATTTCTGGCTAAAATAAGTTTTTTTCCTATCCATACATCTTGAAATCTATGCAAAATCTTATTTTGATGAGAAGTTATATTCAATTTATGAAAATTTTATTAAAACTGCACTAAATTTCTATGATTTTTTCATCTTAAAACTTATCATTATAATCGTAATTTTATATTAATTTTGGAAAAAGTAAAATTTGTCTATGTTCTTCACCTCATAGCCAACCTAAGATATGAACGTGACCTATGAATTTTTTTCTAGATTCACCAAATAATTATGACAAGTTGCTAGAAAAACACGACACTTTAGTGTCTCAGGACATTTGAGTGTCCGATTACAGAACTAGTGTTAAGATTGGGCTAATTGCTTTACAGGAAGAAGAGAAAAAAGAAATACTTTCCCTCATTGGTAATGTGGCTGATTCTAAAAATGGCATTATTTGATACACATTTCCAAAGTCATCCTCAAAAATTATAACTCTTCTACCAAAACTTTGTCTTTTCAAGAAGTTCTTTATTTATGTCACCAAACTTGATGGCAATGTAGATATGATCCTGTCTTGTAGTTGGCACATATTTGTAGTATCTTGGAGGAATCTTCTCAAATAATAGGAGCCTCTAATGGTTAAATGTCCAACCTACGTGAACCAAACTAACTAAATTTAGCAATCCAAAAAAATGTTGCTCTATCTAAGTAGTACTTGAAATTTTCCAACCTTCTAGTAGTTGGACTTGTCATATCGCACTCCCTGAGCTATGCAAAGCTACATTCTCATGTATGGATTGACTTTATGAGCACTTCGATGAGAGATCCATGAGCGTGAGATGAAACTTGAGATGATCTCACTTGACATAATCGCATGCTTAGTAGATGTTTTGATATTGTACATACTGCTTGAGAAATGAGTTAAAGACATATTTTTCACATTAACTTGATTCATCTCATCTCTTTCTCCATTGATAAAGATAGAATGACTCATAAGGAGGCAAAAAACATTTCCTCCTCAGGATATATACTTTTGCTTAGACATATTTCCTATGTGGTCTACTATGAAAGACTCTTCCTACTCTACATGTGAGACATACGGGCTCCCAAAATGGTAGATACATCCCATTACTTCAAAGTACATGTCACTAAGATGTATACAGCTTAATCTAATGCTTTGTGGAAGACCCTCTTGCTCATCCAATATCTCATATGGTAGCATGTCTATGTCTACAACACTACAACTGTATATATAGATAGCTCACATGAAATATTCATAGAAATTAGGACGTGTTTTAATCTAGGTGATTTGTACAATGGAACTCAATTCTAAAATCATCTCAGATTTACTAAAGAGGTTTTCTTGGGCACCTTTGTAATATGGCAAGTTTTCGTAAAACCTCTAAGATAGAGCATGGCATGCTCTTCTTATAATGTTTTCTGCACCACTGAGGTACTTTGAATTGATTTTTCAACCATGGCTTAGTCTAGCTCAGAAGAGAGATGCAAAGTTTCAAAATGAATGCAATCCCAATGATCGACACGCTAATCCAAAAGATGCAATCTTATGTCATGTTTCATGCACTTGAAAGTATGCACTCCAAATGGAGAGCAAACACTTTCACAATTAAGCCAATTGAGTCTCCGCATTAGGAAGGGAAAAGGGGGATAGGAGGGCCTCTTTATTTGGCAGTTTAAGGAAATATTTAAAACTTAATCAAGCTTTGACCAAGGGCTAGAATGGTGGGGTAGATAGCCTAGATATGCCTTTATAAAAATACTTTTGCTTATTTTCTTGGAGAATATATGCATATTTTACTAGGTCTTGTTGGAGTTACTCTCCCCCCAAAAGCACCTTTTCAATTTTCAAATATTAAAAGTTTCCCTCTCTTGTCCCCTCTTTGTCTTCTCTCTCTTATTATTTCTCCCCCGCCAAAAGTTTCCCAAGATGTCTTTCTCTCCCCTCAGCTACTGAAAAGTGAAGATCTGCAATCTTTATCCCCACTCTCTCTCTCTAAAATGTCCTGACATCTCTCTCTCCTCCTCTTCTCATGCTAGGGAATCCTTTTGTAAAGTAGCCTATCACACATCATTCTACCTCTGTAACATCTCCTTCTAGATTTGCAACCTCTTCCTCCATAGCTACAACATCTCCTTCTAAACCTGCAACCTCTTCCTCCATAGCTACAGCATCTCCTTGTAAACCTGCAACCTCTTTCTCCATAGCTACAACATCTCCTTCTAGATCGGCAACCTCTTTCTCCATAGCTGCAACATTTTTTTCCAAACCTGCAACCTCTTTCTCCATAGCTCCAACATCTTCTCTTCCAAATCTGCAACCTCTTTCTCCATAGATCCAATAGCTTCTCTTCTAGACCTGCAACCTCTTTCTCCATAGCTCCAACATCTTCTCTTCCAAATCTGCAACCTCTTTCTCCATAGCTCCAACATATCATTCTAGATTTGCAACTTCTATCTCCATAGCTCCAACTTCTAGGTTCCCATTCCACTTTGGCTCTCTTCCCAAGCTTGCATCTCTCTTTCGAGTTCCATAACCTCTTTCTTGATGTGCAACATCAACTTTCCTACTCTAGCTCCTTATCTCCTTTCAAAATCCTTTTCACAGTTGCTGCAACATCTCCTTCTTTATTGTGTGTATGTGTGAAAACTATGCACTATGCAAGTAATTTCTAGCAAGAGTGTACTTGCTCATAGCTACCTGGCAAGGGATTACAATGCAGTAGAGATCTACTATACATGGTGCCAATGTAGCAGAATGCAAGGGGTGTATGTAAGGCTTATGAAGGGTCACAAGTTTTCAATGTTGGCAAAGGATCCTAAGGTAAGTGTCAGTACTTGCAAAGCATGTGTGGTTAGTGTATTTTTTCGATGAATGACTTATAAGAGCTCTTTCTTCTTTGAAATTAGAAGGATTCTGTATTAATCATCTCTTGTTTTAGCAGATTCTCCTATATTCAACAACATTGAAAACTGGTACTAGTGCCTCCAAAATATTTATTTGAAAGCTGATGTCAATGGTTGGAAAACTTGACTCCAATGCATTTCAGCAATGTAGGCCACAATATGGGTTGGTCTAAATTCAACAATGTTCAAATACTTGCTCTTGGAAGAGGTAAAGTTGTAATGTTTATATTGCAATCAAATTCACCTATGGATTTAAGAAACTCACATTGTATTTAGATTCTGATATTGTAGATGCATGTATTCACTTTTGATATGCAAAAGGTGTAGCGCAAAAGTTAATAACGTGGAATTTCATGCCTATAATATTTGAAAAGTCAAGCCCTAGCAAGATATAATCAGTCACTTTGTGCAGACCAAGAACCAACCAAGCCAAGATGGACATTCAAGTGTGGAACCAAATCTCAACAACCAAGAATCGGTTGAAAGTGTCTGCTAAACTTACAGTTGCAAAGAAAGGTGCTGCAAATGGAAGGCAAGACGAAGGGGCCAAAAGACGGAGCAATAGAGTGGTAGTCACAGAGAGCCTAGCTCTGTTTCCCATGTACGGAATATTTAAGTACACCACTCATATGCTAAGCGAGTGGGCTCATGTAATTAATTAAGACAATACATTTTTTACCATCTTATTGTGTCATCTCTTTACTTGCACTAAACTTTGTCATTGTTTTGAAGTTACTTTATGTTGTCATTCAAATAGTGGTTAACTATGTGCACTTGTCTTGAAATACTGTTGTTTCTCTCATTTTTTAGGCCCCACAAAAATTTGTGCTGAGAATCAAGTTAGCCAATAACTTTTGTAGTTGATATATTCTTGTACATAATTGGATATCAATAGCGGCTGGTGAAGGGATGGTCAAAAGGCACCATAAAACAGAGGAAAGATCATATTCATATTTCTAAATAAAGGACATCTAAATCTAAAATGTGAACAAGAAACATACAGCTGCTAATAGTACAATCAACCTTTATAGAAATTAGGAAGAGAATGGGATATAGGAGGGCCTCTTATTTGGAATTTTAAGTAAGTACTTAGAACATAACACTAGAATGGTAACAAGACACTTTTATGTCCTTGGACACTTTTGTGTCCTGTTAAGTGACCATTTTGCTTGAATTATTTGAAGAGTATGAAAATGAATTTCTAGGTGCTATATATCCACAAAGTTGCCTTATGAGCTGAAAAAAACTTAGCATTTTTTGTTTGAGTATCGATCTCACCATTAACCTTACTCTTGCACAACATTTTTGAACCTAAACTGTGTGAAAAAACGGGTCCTGTTTTTGGCTTTTTTTTCAATTTTTGGCAACTATACCACTCTAAACTTCATGTTTGTGAGGTTTAGATGGCTAGAGGTTAGGCCTTCATAGTTCTCAACATGTTTTGATGCTTGTAGGGAGAGCTAAGTGTTAAAATTGAAAGTTATGACCAATTTACAAGAATTGCATAATCCTGTTTTTTGGCCAAAATGAGCACTTTTATGATTTTTTTGGTGGCTTTCTTGATATCCAAATTCAATTTTGATTGTGCAAGTGTAATGTATAACATAAAGCTAATATTCCTTGAGTTTTGGGGGACCTAATATGCTATATAGCATAGTATATGATGATGGTTGAGTTTTTCGATTGCTGAAGAATACGATACATTTTAGAGTAGCAAGTATAACTTTCTCAATATTGCTAGTTTCTTAGGCCAATTGTGTGTATTTTGTAGGTAGTAACCATATCTAATCATAGACTACAAACTTGGCTAGATATTGAGTAGTTTCTATGGGTTTCTAGAGGTCATAATGCTAAACCCAGTTTTTTCATGTTTGCTGTATTTAGCACTTTATCATTGCCCCCAAGGTTCCAATTCTAAGAGATCCATTATCCTTTTGAAATGCTCCATGGCTCCTTTTGAATCCAGAGGCCCAAAGGGAACCAAAAAAACATGTATATAGTATCTGTATTGAGCGTGACTATAGAAACTTTGATGATAGGTCCGCAGAATGGCAAAAATGCAACTTTTTTGTACCTATTTTTTTTTCCCAAAAAACATCTAGTGAGGTAAAGGCAACCATATGTTTTGGTCACCAACCCATTGAAGTTAATGGGGCATTTTATCTCATGTCCTACAAAAATCTCCACTCTTATTTATATGCAATCAACCGTAAGAAATTGCTGTTTTGGGCAAAATGCACTAGTCCATCAACTTTGGAGGCTTGTAGTGACCAAGGGATGAGAAAAATTACAAGTTTCTCATTTTTTCCATACGTAGTAGTTATTGAACGATAAGCTCATGAAAGGATTTTTCAAAATGAGTCGATCTACTATGGTTTTGGAATTTTTTCCCAAAACCCTGAAAGGACACTTTTATGTCCTGTTAGGTTACCATTCTAGTGTTAATGAATCTTTGAACAAATTTCAGAATGGTGGGGGAGGTGGTGGACTTTAGGACATATGCACAAAAGTTCCTTGGATCAAGTTAGTGGCTTAGACCACGTAGGTCATGGTAGATTTTGATAATCTCACCATAACTTATGTATACAACATGAAATATTCATGAAGGTATAGTAAGTACTTAAAACTTAATGAATCTTTGACCAAATTTCAAAATGGTGGGGGAGGTGGTGGATTTAGGACATATGCACAAAAGCTCCTTGGATCAAGTTAGTGGCTTAGATAGACCACGCAGGTCATAGTAGATTTTGGTAATCTCACCATAACGTATGCATACAATATGAAATATTCATGGAAGTATAGTTTTAATATGTTAAAAACATGATAAGACTCATATTTTGATTTCAAAGGACCCAAAAAAATTATTTTTTGAAAAAATAGAAGTTTATGCAATAGTTGGAGTTTATTGCTGAGCTTAAATGAGTATTGAATTCCATCAATCTTTATTGGCATATCGTAGAAGCTTCATATTTTGTACTACATACCTAAAAATGGTATTTTTTTAAAAAATTGAGCTAACTTAAGAAATACCTAACCTATATTCATGACTTAGTGAAAATTCTTGCGATTTAACTAATTATTCCATTGAAGATGAACATGGGAATGCATTAAATATGGACCTTGAATTACCCTTGTAATTTTCATTTTAGAAAATCACATTTTTAAGACCCCCTTAATGAGGAGAAGCCATCGTACATGAGAGAAATCACTCACCGAAAAACTAAAATAGCTCGTCAAAAAACCAAAAAGGCTCACCGAGATATTCCCATTTGTAAGACTATATTTGTTGGATTGTGGCTGAAAGAACGGAACTTTCCATGCGAGGTCATGTTCTCGGGGTAGATTACGGCCAAATCACGCCTATTTTGCACCAAAGAACCCGACCGGGTGGGTTTTTGAGACCCGAGGCCCCCGGATCTAGCCCCGTGCGCCACAGCGCAAAAATGGCCGGGTTCTTTGGTGCAAAATAGTACATGCTACATTTTTGGAGAGAAAGAATGGAACTTTTCATGCGAGGTCATGTTCCCGAGGTAGATTACGGCCAAATCACGCCTATTTTGCACCAAAGAACCCGACCAGGTGGGTTCTCGCATGAAAAGTTCCATTCTTTCTCTCCAATAATTTTTTGTGAAGAAGATAAATAGAGAATTAAACTTGTGTACTTGCACAATAATACAACTCTTGGATGTCATTCTCTAAGACTTAATCACTTTTAAGATTGAAACACCTAGAACTTGAAAAATTCATGAAATACCAAAATAATCACACCAAACTTGAATTGAGATTAAAAGAACTTAAATTAAACTTTACAAATAGTTATGCACAAAGTTGGGATGTGATACAAGTTTTCATTAAGATAATGCCCTATGGTTGATCTTGTACAATGATACATCATGGGAATGAGATGCCCTTACAAGTACAACCCTTCTCTTCTCCTGACCTTAACAATTTTTCTATTCACACAAAAGGAATACTATTCAAGGACTGAGATACTTGCAAAAATTGTAAAGATGTCAGTCATCATTGACACAACTGGCACAATATCAGTGTGGGGGAATATTTGAAGGTCTGCAAGCTCTTCAAAAACAATATTGGAGTCGAGCTCCTCCCATACTCCCATTGTTCGCTTTCTTCAGTATGAAAATTTCATTGACAAGCCTTGATTTACAGATTGGTATCTGCATACTAATTTTTGCCAATAATAGAGCATTCGAGGTGGCAAAGCATGGCCATATAAGAATCTCTCTTGTGAGGGAATCTCTCAACGTAAACACTCTGCATATAAAAACTTGCCAACGCCTGTATGGATAGATTCAAAGCCACCTGCAAAAGATTCCATTGGCTCCCACTCTGCAAAGTTAGATGGAAAATATATGAAGGAAAAACAACCAAATTATGCATATATTGAAACAACCTAAGAGGTAAAAGAATAAATGGTACAATCCAAAACATTTAAATAGAAGCAGAACATGTACACTTTTCAAGAAACTTAGGTTGAGGCAAAGACATATCAAGTACCAACAGAGAAGCTATATACACATGTTGTACCTTTGTAGACGCTTGCCAGCTTGAGTTTGCTTGAAACCCACAATCTTTCCCTTCCAATGATGTGTTTGATAGGCCATATATTTTCTTTACACCTTGTGTAATCTCCATAAACTTGGCTACATTTTCACCCACATAAATCATTTGTAGTCATGATAGCAAGCAAGAACCTCTATCGTCTTGCATATTTCTGCAGTCAATAAAACTGCCACATTGATGAGCACCTAAAGAATCCATGAAAGCAGTGTAACACACTGTGACAAAAATGAAGATTAATTTATATACACGATTTTTATCATTGCAAGGTAACAAGAAATGCTAAGATATATACAAAGGCAGACAATGACATCACCACAAATCTCTACAAGAAAGATGGAAACAAAAATCAGTATGGTGAGTGAGCAAAGATACAAGAACATTGAAAATAGGAATGAAGCTCATTGTTCTTGCCAAGATATATGCTGAAGAAGCCTAACAATCTTACCCAACAATGCTCCTATGCAAAATCTCCAAAAGATGTGGATGAGTGAAGGGAGATCATTTTGGATTTAGATGAGGAACAAGGACCGAGGAAGGTGTTGATGAAGATACTCAAGTACCAGCTACTGCTTCAGATCTATACTTTCATGTCGAGGTTTGAAGGTGAGATTAAGTAATTAACCTCACCTTCACACCTAGATGAGGAAGAAGGATCAAAGAAGGTGTCGATGAGGATACTCCAAAAGCAGTTGTGTTGCAGATCTGCAGCTTTCCATAGAGGTGTGAAGGTGATCAATGGAGAAGAGATGTGTTGATGAAGATATCATAGAAGTATCCAATGTTGTAGATCTACAGCTTTTTGTAGAGGTGTGAAGGTGAGGTTGAGTGATCAATGGAGAAGGGAGGTTTCAAACATGTGCTGCAAAAGGTATTTGGAGGGAAAAGTGGGCTTGAAGAGAGAGATGCAGGTCTCATAGCTAGAGGGGAGAGAGAGAGTAGATGTAGCAATCTTAGAGACAGTAAATAGGAGAGAGAGAATGTCATCATGTTTTTTAAAAGACCCCCCTTTTAGGGAGGAAGGTGGGGGAAGTCAATAGCCTCTAGAGAGATAAAGAGTGGGTTTTTACCCCAGCTTTATAAAAAAAGGTTCAAATTTTCTTATTTTCTTATTTTATTAGTAAAGAAAAGACCCCTCCACCTCTAGGCCTATAAGTTTGACCACTCACTTTTAGAACCTGCCACACCCACCATTTCAATCCACATGGCAGTCCTCCGTTGCTCATTCCTTAATCTCATTTTTAATCCCATGGCAAATAAAGAGGCCCTCTTCTACCCCATTCCCTTCCTAATGGCAACATAGGTGTTTCTATATAGAAACACATCCGCTTGGTTGGAAAAAAAATTGGCAGTGTAATAGTGTGATTTCAAAAATTTCCAAAAGATTTCCTTTTCCACCAGTTGATGAATGAGTTCAATAAGAAGTTGACGAAAAATGATGTTTCACAAGTCTGCTAGTGATTGGTAGATTATTTCAAAACTTTCTAAAAATTTTGCAATGGGCAAAGAGTCGAGATTTACTCACATATAAATAGTTTCCAACTATCAAATCTTCTCAAGAAAATTCACATATATATAGTTTCAAACCAGAAAAAACGGTCAAGATTGACTCACGTATAAATAGTTTCAAACTATCAAAGCTTCTCAAAAAGTTGATGTTGAGTTTGAGGTTCCCATGAACTACAACTCCGACAAATCTTTCTACATGCGCATCACTCAACCAAGAAGATTACAGATACTGGCAGATCAGAGTGACACAGAAATCCTCTAAATAAGCAAATCTTATGATGAATGCTCACAGAATCTAGGTGAAATTAGTGTTTGGATCAATAGGTTGGTCAGAGTTAATAAATGCAAACAAAAATACTAACATAATATGGGATTTTTGGGTCTTGTTACATATATACATCTCATCCAAGCCTTACTAGCTCACATCACACTTAGCTGACCTAAAACCAACACCAAACATCTCTGATTCTGCTTACCTACAAATTAACTAGAAACTAGCAAAAACATAATAACAATAGATGCAATCCTAATCACTTATCAACTCCTCTAGCTTGGCACTTTGATCCCCACCGGTGCAAAATGTTGGGTATCATGTAGCCTTAGTATAATCCATTTGATGAAAACGTCAATCCATGAATCAAAGAACTTGACTAAGACATAGAGACATCACACAAGAGGTGTAAGAGTCTAACTAGATTTTCAGAATGTGAAGGGCCTTGAATTCAAGAGTCGCTATGAAGTGAAAATGCCACATTTCAAGGCATTCACTGTTATGCACTCAATCCCTCACCACACTCTGGCAATCAATGTCACTCTCACTCAAATCTCACGCATATACATACATAATCTAGTCAGAGAAAATCATGCATAATCTCGTATGGATCTACTCCAATCATTTACAAATATCCACACACACACACACACACACACTACTACTACTACTCAAATTTCCACAACACACATGTAGCAAAAACTTAGGATAAATACAAAATACAACAATTTATGAGATGTTTATCAACTAATTAATAACTAATAGAAAAACAAACACCACCAATTAACTCAGTAGATATAAAGAGAATATAAGGTGAGCTATGCTATGCTACTCCATACATCCTCGCTCATCTCTTGTCTTGGATTTCATGCCTTCCCAAAATCAATTCTTTGAATCTTGTTTTCTTCTTATCCGCAAATTGACTCAGCTCGGCCTCTACACTTCTTGACCTCCTTTTCTTCACACTTCAGCCCCTGCTACTCTTTTCCACAATTTGGACTCACACAACTCTTTGATGTACTTTAGCACCTCAATATCTAAGCTTCAAGCCTGGCCAAGCTTCTTCTCTGTTTTTCCTATCTTGGAAATGAATTTCAGCCCTTAGAATTTTAGCTTATGAATTAGCCCTCTATATTCTCTCACAGATCAGCCCACATCCTCTTTGCTTCAATCTGACACTTGTGCTTTTGCTATGGCAAGGCAAGTGGCTTCTTGTGCTAACATGATGGCTTCCCTACTTGCTCTTTGACTGCTCTCAACTCACAAATCAATCTTTCACGTCCCTTTCTACACCCCTTGGCTCAAACTAAATGATGTTTTCCTGCTTTGTCTTTGGCTCGTTCAATCTTGGGTAGTCATCAATCATTTTGGCATAGCCTCCTCCATTTAATCTTGGGTAGTCATAACTATTTTGCTTGCTAGAGTTGCCTCCATCCAATACATAAGTTCAACAATGATGTCTATAGATCAAACGTCAGCCCATGGCCTACACTTGCACTTTTCTTTGTTATGCCCACACGTAGCTCCCCCACCCGGGGCTCTGGAAAAGATAGGTTCGCTTTATCCAAAGCCTGTTCAAAATGAAAAATGGCCGGTTCAAATTTGAGCAAGAAGGTTTTCAAACCGGTTCAAATTATGGAATTTTTTAGTTATAAAATGAGATTTTTAGTGTGATTATCCCTCTCAAATTTGGAGTTAGTATGCTCACATACGTGTGAAAAGGTTCCAAAGCCGAGTCCACAAAAAATGTTTAACGAGCCCTGCCCCCACCTACTTTTGATGTCGATCAAAGATAAACGTACATGCTAATGAAATGCCCCCATTAGATACATGGTTTATTTTCCCGTTGCATGCATGTATGGTAATATTGTAGCTGCATTCCAGATCCACTTTGTTGGCCCCAATTTTTGTGTCTTCAAATTGCACTTTTTGAGCCTAGATCTTTCCCTTTTGTGGGACTCCTCTTTACTCTTATCTCCTTCTTGGGTACCAAAATAGGACAGTAAAGTATCCTTTTTTTACAAAATCATATTAAACTCTACTTGCATTAGACCATGTATTTATAAAAACCATCTTGATATGCTTAAATATATCAGCTAGAGGGTCTTTTAAAAATATAACTTTGCATTTTAGAAGCTATCATGATCAAGAACTATACTCATCAAGTGGACTCCCGTAAGACTATGATTTGTTACCATATACACGTGGTGGTGATGTGTGTGAACACACTTAGAACCACCGGGGCATTTTTTCTCTCTTTACGAGGTTGCATTGTATATACGCCCATCACTCTAGGGCTATCTATCTTTCCATTGCACACTAAGTAATACACTCTCTATTGTGTGCCTTGAGCTTCCTTTGTCTTCTCCAAGCTGTGTGTTTTCCTGCAACCCTAATTCCATCAATTGGCATCAGAGCAGGTTGCATCCTCCCGGGCTTAGTCGCAAGCTGCTCCAGCACACGCCTGCTCACTTTCTCCGATTTCAGTGAGCTTTGGTAAGCATTCGCAGGTCGACAAAAATTTCGGGCAAGCTCGAAGAGCTAAGTCTGCTCAGATTTGTGATTCGGGCTCATTTCGACCTCTGCTTCCACTACAACCAGGTTTGCATATGCAATTTCGTCATTTTGTGCAGAATTTTTGTCAGCACCAATTACCGCATAACAGGTCCCATACAGTCTACTGCGGGTTGTACTATATAGCACGTGCTGGTCTCACTCAGTTTCTCCTCATTTCGGGCAGTTTTCACATCAGGTGCAGGCATTTTCCATGGTTGACAACAACACATATGTGTTCAAGATATTTGTTATAGAGGACAGACTGGATGGGGACAATTACCCTATGTGAACATGTTCGTGTGTCAAAGAGCGTATGGAATATTATGTAGGGCATTGATGTACGTCCTGGTCTTGAGGATGTAGGCGATGTTGAGGATATTGCAGGTCTTGATGCAAGGATTGTTGTTGTTAGAGTTGTTTTTCTTACGGCAAAACAAGCTCGTTTGGGATGTAAGGATGCGCAGGCTCATGCGTTGATTGCGTTGTCTGTGAAGCGCACCGTTACTCCTTTCGTTCGGTAAAATCTGCAAACAGGCTTGGGATATTTTGGTTAGTCTTTATGCAAGCCTCAATGAGGCAAAAATTACATTGTTGCGTAAAGAGCTAGAGTCGAAGATTATGCATGAGGAAGATGATATGGACACTTTCCTTGCTGGTGTCAAGGACATCAATGAGCAACTTATTTTTGCAGGTGAAGTCATTTCAGACAGTTTCCTTGTGCAGACTGTTCTTGATGCCTTACCAGATTCTTACCAAACTTTTGCTAGGTTTTGGAAACTTATGACCCAAGGAAATCCTAGAGTTGTCAAGTTTGATACATTGTGCACATTGTTGTTGCAAGAGTCACTTTCCAAAAAAAACAGGACTAGACAACGTACAATTGAACACTGAGGATGGTTTTGTAACGAGGCCCAGATACATGGACACCCACTTATCTCATGGGATACGATGTGCCACGACATGTCCCCTATGTCACATGGAGCCTGAGACAGAGTTGCACTACACGTGCCACTGCCCAGTTTACTACAAGATTCGAGGCCGCTTTCACTGCATGTTCAGAGAGGGCTTTGGACCACTCTCTAGAGTCATGGGGTATAAGAACCAAAGATGTCTGGGACTGTTTTTGTACGAGCTGCGCAGACACAGAGAGAGCTTGATGAGAGGAGAGGCTAGCCAGTCTCAAAGACGGATCACATACTTCTTTAGAGCGGACACTGCAACTACCACAACAAAGCTCACATTCTCCTCACACTAAAAGGCACGCTCATTGATCGAGTGACCGAGCTAGGGAGATCCATACATCCACGACTGCAGAGGACTACACGGCATTGATGGAGGCTGCATCAAAGAATTCGGATCACTTTGGCTCGACATGCACGACGCCCAGTCAGACTACTGACCATGGAGGTGATTGATGAGATCCGCCAACGGCCAATGATGGAGCTCATGTGATTTAGCTCTTTTGAAGATTGTACACCTTGCTCATCTTCTTTGTATCAACTCTTACCTATTGTATCCCTACACACACACACACATTGTGTTGTATTAGCCCTCAATCACTCCTCTCACTCCCCCACTCATATCCTACAAAGTTCCAGCTAGCTGCTTAGTTCACATCTAGCAGTTTAGAATTCTATAGTACCCCCTTTTTCAGTACCTTTTTGTTTTTGGTACTCAGACATTGTATCAGATTCACAGCGTTGTAACTTTTTGGTCTCATAGGCCATTTTGGCCTTTTGAAGAAGTTAATAAAACATTTCATTTCATTTCTGTCTCTCTCTCTCTCTCTCTCTCTCTCTCTCTCTCTCTCTCTCTCTCTCTCTCAAATCTTTTTGTCAATTTTTGTGGTTGATGAATATATATCCTATAGCATCTCCGGTTTCGTGTCCACAGATCAATAGCTACAAATCTGCTGACAAATCCAAGGAAGAAGAAACATTCATACACAAGTCGAGCATATGAAGGAAGAGCATGATAAGAAGTCAAAATCAACAACCTGAGTAGACTATGTGTTTAAAACAAGGATCTATGCCAAGTCAGTAGAAGTTGAGGTTGGGAGTCAAGGGTTGTTGGACAAAGATGACGTTCATGAAGGTGCTTTGGTTGATATGTATGGCAAATGTGGTGCTTTTTGTCCAGCATGTCATCTCTTGGAACGCATTGATTGTAAGATATGCCCAACATGGCTGTGGCAAGGAAAGTTGTTCACAGTATGTGAAGGGAAGGCCTCTCTGTAGATGCAATCACCTATGTTGTTGGAGAAAGATGGTGTTCATGGAGGTGCTTTGGTTAATATGTATGGCAAATGTGGTGCTTTCTGTCCAAATGTCAGTTCCTAGAACGCATTGATTGTAGGATATGTCATTCATGGAGGTGCTTTGGTCAATATGTATGACAAA
This sequence comes from Adiantum capillus-veneris, assembly GCF_014529385.1. NCBI lineage: Eukaryota > Viridiplantae > Streptophyta > Polypodiopsida > Polypodiales > Pteridaceae > Adiantum > Adiantum capillus-veneris. The sequence goes on from NC_140933.1 coordinate 49,315,228, forward strand.
TGTGGTGCTTTCTGTGTGACATATCGTCTCTTGGAACGCAGTGATTGTAACATGGCTGTGGCGAGGTAGCATTGTGTTGTTTTTCACTGGATGCAAAGGGAGGGAAGGCCTGTTTGTAGATGCATCACCTATGCTTGCATTTAGTCGGGATCGTTGGAGAAACATATTGTGCTTGCAATGCTTTGGTTGATATGTATGCAAATTGTGGTGCACTTACGAAAGCATGAAAAGTTTTTGCTGAGCTTTTCCTGCGAAATGTCGACTCTTGGAGCATCTTGATTGGAGGATATGCCCAACATGGCTGTGGAGGAATCTTTAGGTTGTCTTAACCATATGCAAAGGGAAGGCCTTTCTCCAAATGCAAGCATCTATTCTTGCACCTTGAAATTTTGTGGCCTTCACGCAAGACCTCCACTTGGGTAAGAGAACGCTGAGATTGCTGGTCATGGGCGGTTGGAGAAACATGTTATTGTGCTTCGGCATTGCTTTGGTCGGCATGCATGCCAAATGTGGTGCCCTCACAAAAGCACAAAAAGTTGATACTATTTTACGTTGATTGTAATGCTAGGCCTTCTCTCTAGAGGCGGGTTACCTATGCTTAGACTTTGACAAACTACTTACAATTATGTTATCTTCTTACAAGAGCTGAGACAACATAAGAGGTCAAAGGTAAATTATGTGCATCGACGAGGGACAACGGAACATGCGGTGAGTAAGCACTATCATAGTTTTCTCTTGAACGCTGAGAACGCAGTGAACTAAAGCAGCCAACTTTGCATGTTGCAGTGGGAAAGGCACGTTCGCACATTTTATATAAAATTAGGGAGGACTGTGCGAACTCCTCCATGCAAGGGAGCTTGCATGTTCTCTTTTTTTTTCAAACATAAATAATGAAACAACACTCAGTGGTAATTGTATCATATATGCTTCAAAACATCTTAACAAATGTATTCTAACCATTTTATGTGCGAGGTGAATTTCAAATGCAATGATCGCAACATGCCAGACACTCTTTGATCAAAAGGAAGGTAACATGCTTGATAAAGGACAAGTAAAAGTGTGCATTCCCCCTCCCTTCCTCCCATCCAAGGTTCGGGAAAAGATAGGTTAGCTTTAGAGTAAAGGAGCCAATAAAAAACCACCCCCCAAAGAAAGGACAATGACACCCCCAATAATAAGACAAAGCTGAACCAACTTTGTGCAATTCAAAAGAATGCTCAACGTTCATCTTTTTTGAAATGCAACCTTTTCATTGGGCAATGGATGACTTTAACCCTTGTTGGCACCCATGTCTTTCTTTTGGGGTTGGTGTGTCTTCTTTTTCACACCCATTTTTGTTACACAGGAATGCATAAATGGATTTATAACTTTCGGCTCCGATCATCAAAAAAGTTGAGATCAAATTTTTCGTAAAGCTCTCGACGAAACGAATCAAATGAGCTACTGACTGGTTATAATTGAGCTCGGAGATCGGAGATCTAAGCTCCCTCTCTTAGGTGGCCTTAAGTTGGGGGTTTTACCCTATTCAAAGCCTGTTCAAAATGAAAAATGGTTGGCTCAAGTTTGGGCAAGAAGGTTCTCAATCCGATTTAAATTACGAAATTTTTAGCTATAATATGAGATTTTTAGTGTGATTATCCCTCTCAAATTTAGAGTTACCTTATTCATATGCGTGTGAAAAGGTTCCAAAGCCAGGTCCACAAAAAATGTTTCACGAGCCTTGCTCCCATCTCTACATGTGCAATTGTTCATTTTTGGTTTCTCTTTCCTCTCCCTGATCTTCAAAGTAATTAATATAGTAGACATAATATAACCGTCGAAGGATTCAAAGGGAGTAGAAACACGCAATTGCTACAGGGCAGCACGCCTTATGTATATACTGCACTCTACTTCGAGAGAGGTCAATCATGGCAAAGAGAAGCTCGCAAGCACACACATTTACACTCTTCATAGTACATTATCCAGCACAGCACAGTACGCACTACACACAGCAATAGTGATACATTATAATAGGATTCGTATAATTATGTCCACAAGCGAGAGTTCTAGACTGGCTGACTGCAAAATGTGATTACACATAGACTAATGAATAGAATTCATAGGAAATTAAGTGTATGGCAAGCAAGGACGGGCAAGACACTAACATGAGGAGGTAGAATGCAACAACTACGCAGCTAATTCGACGTATAAAAAATAGACTTCAGAAGAAATAAAACAAGCATAACATCTAAAATGAGGGGAGTGCAGTGGGATCCTTGGGAGTGGTTTTGGAGAGACCCTTTCTCTTTAGCCGACCACCTAGGGGTCCCTTTCTTTCAGTACACTGTTCGACTCGGGCGTCACATACTGGCAACACGGAGAGAGGCTCGTCCTGCTCTGCAGCACTTCATTGGCAGGAGGAGGGTCTCACAGCTGAGTTCTTGTCATACTTTTGGGCAAGGTTGTGGGACTCCAGACAACCGCGGTGAGTCACTTTGTTCCAGTGGCTAGTTGCACACAGAGCTACAGCAATGGGGAGTTGGCTAGTACATAGTGGCCTTTCGGCAGCATGTGCAGCTTGTGACCATCCTTTAGAGAGTAAGCGTCACTGTCTATGGGACTGCCCTATGGCACAGCAGGTTTGGCTTCGGGTCCTTCGGCTGATGCCAGCTCTTTCCACAATGTGACAGTACACTTGGGGGGCAGCTGCTTGGTCCACCCTCACGGGCCCTGCACTACAATTTGAGCTATCTTCCACCAGTAGGATGATAGTGATCCAGGGGGATCGACCTACACTCTAGCCTGCTATAGAGCTTCCCCCCAGGAGTGGTGCAGTCAAAGAGAGGTATGTTGGGAGCTCGTCTGTGGCTTGACACTCTGGTTCATTTGGCGGGCCCGTTGCTTTCGCATCTTCGAGGCTCGCTCTGTCCCACCAGCAAAAACTGTTTGTAACTTTTGGCTGGAGTTGATCCATACTCTCAGGGGACAGTTCGAGAGACTTCAGGGCAGCTCCGACCGCATGCGGGAGTGCAGAGAGGCATTCCTACAACTCTGGCACCCTGGGCCTTTCTTCACCATGGTCCAGGGTGAGCCCAGATGGCACTACCGTCCATCTGTGTGGCTTTTCCCTCCTCCCATCTCTTGATTTAGCCCTCATTGTACATATGTTGTTTTTTCATTGGCAGAGTCTCCCCTATGGTAGATGTAGCCCTCTCTCGTAGAGGTGATTGTAGCCCTATGGAGTTTTCTCAACTAATGGAAGGATCTTTTTCTCGGAAAACAAAAAAAGCCTCATCAGGTTGGAGCATTGAGTTCCCCAACTCATCTAAAACCTTCTCTTGAAAGTCGCCTGGTCTGAAAGCTTCACAAAATTGTTACCTTAGTGTTGCCCAATCTGCAAAGTGGTTCTCAGCAAGCTGACTATACTATTTGTCTGCTAAGCTATCCAAAGTTGACGGAAAGAGCACTGGGTAGGCATCTTCTCTGTTGAGGCCACGAACTCTGCAGAGAGAGAAAAACCTCCTCACATTGTCATCTGCAGCCTTTGTGGAGAGTCCCTTCAAAGTCGAAAACTTTAGTTGACCGTGGCCAGAATGCTCGTCAGCTCCTCCAATGCGGCCTGCTCAGGAACCGATTGTAACACAGGTAATGGCAAGTGTGCTTGAGGAGGTGATGAGGGTGGTGAAGAGTTGGTAGAGGCAGATGCATGAGTAGGTAGCAGAAGTGGGGGTGGAGAGCTTCTACTAGGGAAGAAGGGCTGACGCTTTCTGTGGTAGTACTACAGAGAACTCCCTAGGGCACTAGATCTGTCTTTAGACGGTCTTTAGACTGACTACCTTGTATGTGTAATGCAGCAACAGATCTACACAACCTGTGGGCAAGAAGACACTTGAACTTGTTGGACAAACTACACCAGGCTTGACGAAACTGAGAGGGGACTAGACTGGACTAGACCAGACCAGACTAGACGAAGGCGAGAGACTAGAGTCCACTAGACCAGCTAGCTCCTCGACTAGGTAAACTTAGCAACAGAGTGAGAATTCAGTTGAGGTCCCATCGGGCGTGCCAAAAATGAGAGCATCTATAGCAAGAAATCTACGTCATGCTCTTCATTGTGGGTGCTCCTCAATGCGATATGCAAGAAATCTCACTTCAAACACTGTCGAGCAATATGAAATGAATCGAGATAGCAAGATTGTACTCAGAATGACAACAGTAGACTCCAAACCCAAATGGAAGCTCGACTATACCCAAGAACCAATAGAGGCTCTGGCTGGTAGCACACTCAGCTCCAAGCCCAAGACTCACATGTACAATGGGGGTCAAGTATAATGGAGGTGTCAAGGCTCCAGGTGTGCAGGGAGAGTGCAAGTGTGCAAGTGCTAGACTGAGGACACAAGACTCTAGACTCCAATGACTCATACATCTCCCAATATCTCCCATGTATACAAAACATAAAGGGCAACCAACAGCTAACCCAAATATCTCTGACAACATAGCTACACCTATCTCCGGATTGTGGTGCCAGTGAACTAGCAACGGTGTCCTCTCAACCACCACTCCCTCTACATGCCACGTGCAATGGATTACTAGTATCACTGCCCAGGCGAGAGTCCATGTAGTGGGAACCCAAGGCCAACTCTAACTGTTGTCCATGTCCTGTGACACTGTATCCTGCTACAAATCCATTTCATTTCAGCTCTCCTACATCACACCCAACACCCTGTACAAATTCTCTGCTATACCAGCCCTAAAAGACTACCAACAAGACAGTATGGACTTGTTTAGTCCAGTCTCTGTAAGGAATGTTTTATTAATTGGTCTATTATCTGACACCTTTTTTGTGATTTATTGAAGTTCTATAACCAGCTTCCAACAGTACTTAAAGTTTGAAAATTGTTATTCTCCCTCCAATCTAGCATTGTCTTTCATGCATGAACGAGTGTTTACTCTTAAAGTTTAGCAGTCAAGCATTGCAATTCAACACACAATGTGGTCGTACTCGACAGCCTCCAGTCTGATTTTTTTCTTGAGTGACAAAAACAGTAATCAATAATTACTTTTGCCTCATAACCAACTTTTAAAATTTGTCCCAAGTGAATATAACGAGTACTTCCAAAGGTTGTCTCTCATATGATTTATAGCTCTACCACGTTTGTAAAAGAAAAGTGATAATATATTCTATTAATGAAATGGGTGTCTTGATCACCGCAAAAGTGAGCTCGACAACGACAAATTAAAAAGATACGCTGCCTCTTATATCCAAGGTTGATGGTACAAAACCCCGGTAGGTGGGCCGATAAGAGGTATATCTATATGAAAAACAAAAAGCAAAAACCATGTATCGCTTCAGAGTCAAAAACTTGTAAAAGTTGTGTGTCTTATTATGTAATGCCTTAGTATAGTGAGAAATTTTTGAAGCCAACAAGCACACTCAACATTAGCAATATAACATGCTTGACTTAAGGCAGTTGACTTAAGGCAGATGGGAGATGATATTATCCTAAACCATCCAGTACATATGACGGAATGTATGCTGAGGATAATGGCAGCCCAAAAGAAGGAAAACTGGCCTTCCAATGACGCCATTATTCTTGAGTGGCCCTTCCAATGACGCCATGAGCCCTGGAGAGCTACCTGTGCGGAGTTGTAATGAGGCACTTAGAATTGTTGCTTATATGCTTGAGGATAAATTCAAAGCAAAAGACTTTAGGCAGATGGGAGATGATATTATCCTAAACCATCCAGTACATATGACGGAATGTATGCTGAGAATAATGGCAGCCCAAAAAGAAATAAAATTGGCCTTCTATAAAGATAGGAAGATCATTATTCTTGAGTGGCCCTTCCAATGACACCATGAGCCCTGGAGAGCTACCTGTATGGAGTTGTAATGGGGCACTTAAAATTGTTGCTCATAGCTTGAGGACAAATTCAAAGCAAAAGAAACGCTTTACACACCAGCCACCTAAATGGCAAGGTTACAAATGGCTCTCTTCCTGTAGGCAAGAGGTATGGCCCTCCTTTGGTGAAAGGGGCTTAAGGGTGTTGCAATACTAATAGAGATGACCCTGTTAGGGTTCAGGCATCTCTCTTGGTTTGTCCATTCGGTCCCAGTTTCTCCCAGGGACAGGTGCTAGGGAGTGAGGGCTGTTTTGTGGCTCCCAGCAGTGTGAGGTAGGTCTCTCATGTCGGGTTGTGTCTAGCCATGTTTAGCTCAGGTTTTGGCTTAGTTCCATAGCCATACAAGCTCCTTCTGCCATAGGGTACTTCCCACCCTAGGATCCCTGAGCCCTCTAGAGCCTACTTCCCCTTTTTTGGTATTTCCACATTTATGCCAAGTGTAGCGCAGATAATGTGTCGTGCTCTCTACAGTGTGGGTGCCCCTCAGTGCAATGTGCGTGACAATCTCACTCAAACAAATGAAAACTCTCTCAACAGAATGAAACACAGAAACAATGGATAACAACAGCGACACAACAGTGGACCAGAACATGTGGACTCGACTAGCTCAAAGAACCATGTACAGACTCTGGCGTGGCAGCACACTCAGCTCCAGCCCAGGACTCACAGGTACAAATGGGGTGTCGAGGCTCAGATGTGTAGGGATGGTGAAGCAGTGCTCTGTGTAAGACCCTCTAGCTAGACAATGAACCGACCACCTATATAAGATAATGATAATGACCCAACGGCTACTGCTCATAGATACAATCATAAAGAGCCACCAACGGCCCATAAATGTCAGCCAGCTAAGTGTGACCTGGCCACATGTCCACTAGGCCACCATCCGTATCCCTGCCACGTGTCACTGCCCAAGTGTCCGTCCAGTGTGAACAAACCAGACCAACTGTACTAACTGTAACTGTGTCCTGTGAAAGTGACACTGTAGCCTGCTACAGGTTGCCCGCCACAAGACTGGTCACCGTCTCGGTGAGCCAAAACTGAATGAAACTACAAAAGTAACTATATGTACAATGAAAGGTGGGGTAAGAGCACAGTCCTGTCACCCAAGGGAAAGTGTCGTCGCCACTGCTGCTCCAGAAGTATCCGGATCGGGAGGAGCCATCAGATCGATTGTGTAACTATGCTATTGTTGTACTGTGCTCTGCATAACCTAGTTTCCTGTGGTTGTAGCAGCCATCTACTGCACAGTGGATGGGAGCACCACACCTGAAGTGAACTCCGGACGCCTAGTAACGCAACCATGGCAGTGTGCACCAGCAACACCGTCACAACAAGGACCACTCTGGCTTTGCATGTGTGGCATCTGGACCTGAGACCCCTGCTGAGTGAAGTACTGGAACTGGGGTTGTGGGTAGTGTCCCATGAACTGCTGAGAGGGCTGAGAGGGACCTACTGGCGCTGCAAAGCCTGCTGGATTCTGGACATGTATCCCTGGCCCAGTCCATCCATATCCCACAGGAGCCTGGGTAGGCCTGTTATCATACATAAGCATTTCTTGAAATCCCTGCACCTGTGCTTTTAGGTCATCTATAATCCTCGACTTTATCTTCAATGCTTGCTGTAGTGCAAAAATCGTTGCATCTCGATCTGCAATGGCACTCTTGGCAACTCGCAGAGATCCCTCCATAGCTGCGTATGTGGCGGAGTGATGCTGGTGGGTTGCAGCTAGCTGCTCCGCGCCTAGCTCGATGGTGGCAATAGCAGCTCTGGAGTCCTGAAGTAACTTCTCTGAAAGCTGAAACAGAGAAGTGGAGTCGGTCCTACCTGAAGATCCCTCAGATGGATGTGATGCTGGAGGGCGTACCTGTGGCACTGCCGACGAGCTAGAAGTGGGTACACTTGGTGTAGTATGTGCCTCGGAGATTGTTGTTGTAGGTGGAGCGAGTGATATGTTGACCAGTGTATGAGTGAAGATGGGAGAAGAAGGAAGAGAATCCTGTATGGGTGAAGTGACCATCCTGTCCTGAGGAGCGGCAGTAGACACTAGTGCCGGCACTGCACAACTAGGTGTAGAAGTAGACGTATGACGCTGAAGATGTACCCTAGTCTGCTGGCTCTCAGAAACTAGCAAGGAGAGTAGAGACTTCCCTATATCCTTCACCACTTTCACCTTGATCTTCTTTTTCTTGGTGACTGTGGGGTCAACCTGTATGCTCATGGTTTTTCTTTTCCCTTTCGAGGTTCCCTGTTCCTCATCCACTTCATTTATGTTAATAGGTATGTTTATGACCCATGCCAAAAGAGGTGCCGCAAAACATCTAAAACTTAACTGCACAGACTGCACTTGGGCCCGAAATCTTTTAGCCCTAGATTGCAAAGAGCTGAAGAGAATTTGGTGGAATCCACATGGGATAGTGTGGATTAAACAGTATAGCCCGTCGCAGTGGGAGAATGTAGTGAGAATATCTGTTTTTACCTTGTCTTCTTTGGCATCCCGAGCCAGAAAGTAATACCTAAAGATTGCGAGAAGCCGTCTGTTTCGCTCATAATTTGGGTGATCCGAGCTCAATAGCTCTTGACATGCTTGAATTGTCGCATCCTTGGACAACAAAGAGAAAGTGCGAGTAGTAGACTTCACAGCTGGAAAGTGTGTCATACCCATGGCATGGCCAAGCCTTGTAGCTGTTAGCTTGTGGCCCCTGACCTTTGGAAAGTTTTTCAACAGTTGATGTATCAGTTCTGCTGGAACCGTATCAGGTAAATTTGCATCAGCCAATGCTGTGAGACCCAGAGTCCGTAGCTCAGCAGTCGAAAGCACCTCACTGAGAGATGGTCGAGGTTGCTGCATATGAAAATTTAATGAGAATGCTATGCGACTTTTTGAAGAAGCAGGCCCCTTGATTTCATAAGTGATGATTTGCTGCTTTTCTTTTTTCTGAGCCACTTTTGAATGTTCCTCTTTATCACTGGAAGCACCTGACTCGGAATTTACATATGAATCATCAGATGCTGCTGAGTCTGCTTTGTAGCTCTCATCACTTGGGTCACTGGACGTAAAGTCATCTATGTCATGGCTACTGCTGCTTGCAGATACTTCCTCTGCTTCGCTCTCTGATTCTGCAACCAGAGGTTTCCTCCTCTTCAACTCTACCTTTTTCTTGCTACTTCGCTCTGGCAGTTTTTCCTGCTTGCTACTTCCTGCCATGGTGAGGTCGGATGACAAACAGAGCCGCTGAGTAGCCAAGTGATGGAAAAGCACTCAGACAGATACAGACCAAGTTGGATTTTCTGCAAAACGATTTAGGCTGGGGCGAGTAATTTAGGGTAGGGGTAAATTCGAACCAAAATAGGGCAGGGCAAAATTCGAACAAAATAGGGCAAGGCGAAATTGGGTGGGTAGAGGGTAGGGGCGAAAGTGAAATTGTAGAGGGTAGGGCGAGAGGGGTGCTGAGAGACGGTAGGGGCGAGAGGGGGTATAGGGTAGGGGCGAGAGGGGTGCTGGGAGAGGGTAGGGGCGAGAGGGGGAGGGTAGGGGCGAGAGGGGTTGCTGGGAGAGGGTAGGGGCGAGATTTAGAGGGTAGGGGCGAGAGGGGGTGCTGGGAGAGGGTAGGGGCGAGATTTAGAGGGTAGGGACGAGAGCAGGGTTGTCCACGTTCGATGTACGGGACGTTCCGTACCGTACCGTACCGTACGACTCGTACGTTCCGTACATGAGTCGTCCGTTTTTTTTTGTTTTTTTTTTCGCGGGGCGATTTTTGGTGTGGGAATGTTTTGCATCTCGACTGCATTTGAACAAGAGCCCAATGGCTGCATTGGCTCAAACCACCATGACCTATGTGCGACGAGGCTTGGGTAGCGGATCTACTATGGCCGCCACCACTTTGGAGATCATGATTCTTCTTTCTTCGGACATTGCCGTTTCCAATGTCCATGGACAGATCTTTCATGTTCTAACTTGTAAGACTTAAGTTACAAGTATTTAGTACTAAGCAGTGTTAGAAAAAAGCCGGGGTCTAGTGTATTTTAACCGGTTGAAATTATAAAATCCCGGTTAGATTTTGAGCTTGCCTCTAAGAAAACCGGCAAATTTACACAAGTTTTAGTGTAATTACCGGCAAAAGCTTCAAATTTTGACCTGAAAACTCAAGTTTTCCCTTATTTTGATCGGTTAGGAAAAATGTTTGTTTCTAGCCCTGGTACTAAGTACTAAGGTCGATGTCATGACTCATATGATCTATCATGTGTAAGACGCATGATTTTTTTTTGCATCGTACGTTACGTCACCGTACGTCTAATTTTTTTTAGTTCGATTAGTACCGCACGTCTTCGTACGTGTACCCGTCGTACGTGACCGTACGTGTCAACTATGGGCGAGAGGGGGTGCTGGGAGAGGGTAGGAGTGAGAGTTAGAGGGTAGGGGCGAGGGGTATAGGGTAGGGGCGAGAGGGGGTGCGAGGGCGAGAGCTGCAAGGGAAGGGGGCGAGTTCTAGGTAGGGGTCAATAGGGGGAACGATGGGAAGGGTTGATAGTGGGTAAGATGTGAGGGAAATTACGAATTAGGGGCGACTTCCACAGTATGGAAGAGACTTTGGGGATGGAGCTAATTAAGCAAGGAACACCAGAAAGAGGAGGGATCAAGGGCTAATAGGGGGCTCATTAAGCAAGGGACAGCGCGAAAAAAGAGAGTCAAAGTCTCATTAACCAGAAATAGCTATCGACTAGATGGGTTGCCATGAAAGGTGAGTTGAAATTCCCACCTTGCAGAAACTAAACTTGCATGTGTGAACGATAGGGAATAGATAACCCATTGAAAGAATGAAGAACTAGGGATTGAAACAGATTGAGGAATATTTTAAAGAGATTGCTCCAGAACGGCAAGGATAGAGATGCGATGGTGAGAGTGCATTTAAAAAATTAGAGACGGAAAAGAGAGATGCAGTTGAGCTGATTTAATCGTGAACCATAGCCAATAATCAAAAGATCTATTCGATGAGACTTGAACCTCGGAAATTGCAGAGGGGAAGCAGAGACAAAGACAGAACAACAGTAACTGATGCATGCCTTGAAACAAAGGGAGTTTTGAAAGATAAGAGCTTCCATGAGGAAGAATTGAGAAGAGGGGAAATTCGTAAGCCAGGGAGAAATACCGAACTGAGGAGGGAAGAATCATATGGTGTTGGGATAGCTATCATCAATAGATGTGAAGATAATTAGGGCGAGTGATAGCTCTTAATCCTTGATCCGTTTACCAGTGGCAAAGGAACGCCTTCTAGAGTGACTAATTGGACTGCCCCCTGTGGTAAAATCTCTTCCACCACGAAGGGCCCTTGCCAAGCTAGAACCAACTTCTTTGCTTTTTTCAAATATTTTGCCTGATAGAGTAGCACCAATGTGCCTTGCGTTATTTTCGGCTTTCTAAGGTGGTGATCATGCTATGCTTTGCGACGAAGTTGCTCCGCTTGCAGAGCATGAGAAGCTAAAAGGCGGCTTTCATCCAATAAGGTAAGACGGGATATAGAAGCTGCTTCCATGCCCCAACTTGCACGCAGACTGCCCACCCTAGGGGATCCGGAGTTGAACTCAAATGGAGCTATGGCTTCCAAACCGAAAGCGAGTTGAAAAGGAGTGTGATTCGTTGTCGCTTTGAAAGATGTGCGGTATGCCCAAAGAGTGCCGTGCACAGCCTGAGCCCACGATGCTGGATGGAGATGACATGCTTTCCTCAAGAGTGCGATCAGAACCTTGTTGGTGCTCTCGGCCTGCCCATTGGCCCTAGGGTAATAAGAGCACGACTTGCGATGAAAAATCTTGTAATTTGCCAGTAAAGTTGAGATCATGTCATTGACAAAATGACTACCCCTATCACTGGTAATCTCTAAGGGACATCCAAATCTGCATAAAATATTTTCATATAAAAATTTGGCTACTGTATTGCCACGGCAATCTACTGTCGCTAGAACCTCCGCCAACTTTGTTGCATAGTCAGTAGCCACTAGCAGATATTTGCGATTACCTGGTTGAGCCGGGGGATATATTGGACCCACAAAGTCCAAGCCCCATCTCTCAAACGGTAGCCACGTCATCGAGACCTGCAGAGGATGGTTGGATTGCTTACTTGGCTTCGGCCCACAACGCTGGCACACATCACAAACCTTAGAATATGCTATTGCATCCTTAAAAACGTAGGGCCACCATAGACTACTCTGCAGAATCTTCTGGGCCGTGATGTGACCAGGATAATGGCCACCAGTGGGACCATTGTGTGCATCCTCCAGAATATGCTCCACCTCATGAGGCGAGACACAATGCTTCAGAACACCATCTGGTCCCGATTTGTAGAGCTGACCCCCAATCAGAGTGAAAGGCCTAGACTTCAACAGCAATCTCCTCTTCTGCAGTGGAGAGGCCTTCTCTGGGTACAGCCCAGTAGATAGAAATTGTAGGACCTCGCCGTACCATTCTGGTGTTGTATCGATTTTGAAAAGACTGCTATCTGGAAAGTCATCCGCAATCCCGGTAGCTTCTTCACCTGTGTGAACGCGAGAGAGGTGGTCAGCCATTACATGATGCTTACCAGGACGGAGTACCACTTCAAAATCAAACTCTTAGAATAGGAGGAGCCATCGCCATACTCGACCTGCGACCTGTGGCTTATTAAGTAGATAGCGCAAGGCATGGTGATCAATAATAATTGTGAAGTGGACCCCTAGCAAATAGTGACGAAATTTTTGTAGAGCATACACTATAGCCAAACCTTCCCTCTCTGTGGTGCTATAGTTGCGCTCTACTTTGGTGAGCAAGCGACTTGCATAATGTACAGGGCGATCCAAGTTGAACTCTTTGCTAGGCTGAGTCAGCACAGCACCCACAGCTAGCAGACTGGCATCTGTATGCACATGAAAAGGTAGGGCCCAATCCGGGGCAACTAGAATAGGCGCTTCAGTGAGGCGTTTTTTGAGGTATGCAAATGCTTCGGCCTCAGGTGTTGACCATTGAAAGGGAACAGCAGCACTAGTGAGCCGGGTCAATGGTTGAGCCACCTGTGCATACATACGTATAAACCTGCAATGATAGCCGGTGTGGCCCACAAAGCTCTGAACACCTTTGGGATTTATGGGAGGAGGTAACTTCAAGATGGCCACGATCTTCTCTGGGTCAGGTGCTAAACCTTGAGCAGAGACCACATGGCCCAACAGTGTGCCCTCTGTGACCAAAAAATGACACTTGTTCGGATTGAGCTTCAACCGTGCCTCTCTGCACCTGAGGAAGACTGCAGAGAGCTGAGCAAGATGCTCCTTTAGATTTTCTACTGGGGTCGAACATTGAGCACCCGAGAAGGTGGAAAAGTCATCCATGAATATGCGAAGGTGATCAGTAAGCAGAGGACAAAAGATGAGATATACTATGCGATTGAAAGAAGGCGGTGCATTTTTAAGCCCAAAAGACATTCTAGTGTAGATGAAAATACCCCAGGGAGTCACAAAAGCTGTTTTGATTTGGTCGTCAGGATGTATTCCTAACTGATTGTAGCCGCTGAACCCGTCCATAAAACTATACAGTACATGGCCCGCGACATCTTAGAGAACTCTCTCAGTGAAAGGTGTCGGAAATCCATCAGGGAATGTGACCTTATTCAGAGCCCGGTAGTCGACGCAAACTCGAATTTTGTTGGACTGCTTCTTTGGGGCAATAACCATAGGGGACAACCATTCTGAGTGCTCCACTGGTACAATAATACCTGCTTCTTGCATTTTTTCCAACTCGATTTTGACTGCTTCTGAATACTTGGGATTCAGTTTGTAAGCCCGTCCTCTGACCGGCTTAGCCCCCTCAACCAAAGGAATTTTGTGTACTCCTAGCTCTGCTGGGATTCCTTCCAAATCATGGTAAGACCAGGCAAACACATCCTTGAAAGAGCGCACGAAAGAGATTACCAGGTCGAGTAGAGCGGGGTGATCCCATAACCAAGTGGCTAACAAGATGGGCTGATGGTTGTCAGGGCCGCCTAGGTTGACCTCTCTGACTGGGTCAGGCCGTGCAGTGGGCGAGGCTGCGTCAGGGAGAGAAGACCTTGTCGCCTCTGTTAGCTTCTGAACATTATAAGCTGGCGTTTGATCAATGTTGAAATCAGTATACTCTTCTTGCAACCATCCTGATGGAAGCTCTGCAAATGGTAAATCTTCAGATACTTCAAAGTGCTCCAGCATGGGTGGAGAGTCACATGGGGTAGAGGCTAAGGAAGGAGCTGGGGTGTTGGCCAACTCTTGCAAGGGAGACTTTTTCCCCCTTCTATGGTGGGTTATAGGCTCACCCAGGCCGATGGTTTCCATTAAGGGACCCTCTGAAGGATGGGCACCAGAGACCGGTCCACTTGGTTCTGGCTCACTTGGCTGACTGGGATTACTGGCTGCATGTGTAGCTTCAGGTTTAGCTTCAGGTGTAGGATCAGGGGGAGAGGGTGAATCTGTGGGCAAAGGTTGAAGAGAGACTACATAGCATGGCATCGAAGAGGTAGCTTCTAACCATTGCAATAAGTCTTCATCGGACCCATCAGGAGGGACCAGCTGCTCCAAGTCAGGGTTGGACTCTACTGACAAAGAGCTGTGCTGAACGACCGGATCCATACCTCCTTCGAGACGAATTTGTTGCATTGGAGAGCCAGGAGTATGTATCCACATGGCGTCGGTTCCCCAGTCGTGAAGTGCTTTCGTATGTCGCAACCATGGCCTACCAATCAGCAAGGGATAACCTCCCTCTACCTGGGGAAGATTAACTACCACAAAATCCAAGTTAAAAGTGAAGTCTTGTACCTTCAGAGGCACCTTGTCGACTATGCCCACTGGGTAGACTGTTCTCTGATCGGCCAATGTAACAGTGAAAGGAGCAGGTCGGGTAGGCTTTAGACCTAAGGCCATCATAGTGAATTCGGGCATCAAATTGATTCCAAATCCTCCATCAACGATGACGCCGGATAGCTGGTGCCCAAGAATAGATACAGTGAGGCGAGGACTTTTATAATCGGTGAGGGGAGCAGATGGATAGGAAATCAAATAAGACTCTGAGGGCTGTACAGGGAGGTGCCCGCCACTAGGCCCAGCCCCCAGGTACAGAGACTGAATGACTGATAGGGTGTCACTTCTAAGTGTTGCGTCGAGCCTTAGCATGTCGTATAGTGACACCTGCTGAAAAGTATTTTTCAAGATGGCTTCTGCTGTGGGCTTGGCGCCTTCGAACTGGGCTCCCTTTGGGACCTTAATCTGTTCCAAGTCAGCCGCTGCTTCCAAGAAGGCTCCATCAATGTCAGATAACAGTGAAGTTGGTTTGCTCTGAGCAATTTCGAAGGACTCGTCCTTTGGGTCAAATAGACCAGCTTGAGGAAGTGGGGACTGGCGAGGTGGACCTGTGGGCAGACTGAGACCAAGAGCTGCTCTTTGTGCCCGAGTAAGGACACCAGCAGGCTCCTCCACTTGCAGTGGCTTAACCACATGAGTAGCAGGTGATGGTTGAGGCACGGTGTTCACAGTAATCAAGTTTATCTTCGGGAAGGTGAATTCTTGCTGGTTCTGAGTCGAGCTTGAAGACGGGGATGCCCTTTGCGTGGGACAATCCTTACTGTAGTGATCCTTCGAATCAGGGCAATGACGACGAGGGGACCCCTCAGGTAAAGGACACTTGCTCTGATAATGCCCATATTCTCCACATCTGTAGCAGAGTATGGGCCGATTGGAAGGACGAAACGGGGGACGAGGTGGTTGTTGCATGGAGTTGGAGGCTTAAGTGTAGAAGCTCTGAGGGGTTGAGGTGGCATTAGCATTATAAAAACTTTGAGTCGGGAAAGTACTTGACATACCTTGGACAGCAGGGGTATTGAGCAAAGGTGGCATGTATTTGTTATGGCTGTAGTGGGAAACCATGTTGGATGCTGGTACTAACCCTTGTTGGAGAGTAGGACCAAGACTTTGCTGTATTTTGTGCAATCCCTTTATATAGTAGCAATCCTTATCTTCATGACCCGATTTTTCGCAGAAGTGGCAATAAGAGCGAAGGGGACAGTCCTGTGGAGGGTGTCTTGGAGAGCGGCAGGAACTACACCATACCATAGCCTTAGTCTCCTGCTGAGACCTGAGCTCTTCTAACTCTCTTTTAAGTTGATCATAAGCCTCTTGATGTGGAGGCTTCTCCTGTCTGAGAGAGAAGGATCTCTCTTTGTGAAGGGCCCGCTGTAACTTTAGGGCTTCCAGTTCCCTTCTTAAAGAAGTCAAAGGGTCTGATGAACTGTCCACGAGTAAAGGGGCAGTATCTAACTGAGGAGAGTCAGTGAACTACCTTCTTGCTCCCTCTATTCTAGTAGCAGTAGCAACAAAGTCCTCCAGACTGGCTTCAGGACGGAGACTTTCTCTGAGCTTTAGTTGAGAAGTCTTAGGCAGAGCCTTCTCTACCCACTTCTTCACCATGAATTCCCCTGGTTGCTGAGGCAGCTTGGCGACCAGGGACTTTGTTCTGGTCATGAGCTCTGCAAATGTCTCCTTGGGCTGGAGCAACAGGTTGGCCAACTCATCTAGAATCTTCTCTTGATAATCCCTTGGTCGGAAAGCTTCACAGAACTGCTGTCTTAACATGGTCCAAGTAGTAAAGTGGTTTTCAGCAAACTGACTGTACCATTTATCTGCAAGACCATCCAAGGTGGACGGGAAGAGCACCAGGTATGCGACTTCTCTGTTGAGGCCACGACCTCTGCAAAGAGAGACAAACCTCCGAGCATGGTCGTCTGCATCTTTTGCCAAGAGACCTTTAAAGGTAGGGAACTTGATGTTCACCTTTGCCAGAACACTTGTGAGCTCCTCCATGGCCTCGTGCTCCTGAGTCTGTTGCTCCCTAGCTTGCTGTAACAAAATGGGGGAGAGCCTTACCGGAGAAGGTGACTTGGAGGATGTAGAACCGGTCGAAGGAATGGAGGTAGCCGTATGAGTAGGTATGGGTGATGAGGTTAATATGCTTCTACTGGGCACCAAGGGTTGACGCCTTCTGTGGTAGTACTTCAGAGGACTCAGTAGTGCACTTTGACGCTCCAAAGACCTCCTTGTATGTGTCATGCAGTAACCGCCAACCCCACCAAGCTTTGGGCAAGAAGACCTTCACTTGGGCAAGACAACCTTCACTCGGCTGAATATTGTTCTAGACTCTACTAGACCAGGGCGAGTGACTAGACCACCTGGTCTGGACCAAGACGAGGAAGGACTAGACCACGGACGAGAAGGACTAGACCAGGACGCACTGGGTGGACTAAGGCGAGAGAGGACCAGACCAACAAGGCGAGAGACTAGACCAGCTAGATTAAGCTGAACCAGACCAACAGGCTGCACAGGAGAGGCGAAGGAACCCAACTACTCAACAGAGTGAGACCAAGCTACTCAACAGAGTGAGACTTCAGTTGAGGTCCCATCGTGATCGCCAAAATGAGAGCACCTGTAGCGCGGATAATGTGTCGTGCTCTCTACAGTGTGGGTGCCCCTCAGTGCAATGTGCGTGACAATCTCACTCAAACAAATGAAAACTCTCTCAACAGAATGAAACACAGAAACAATGGATAACAACAGCGACACAACAGTGGACCAGAACATGTGGACTCGACTAGCTCAAAGAACCATGTACAGACTCTGGCGTGGCAGCACACTCAGCTCCAGCCCAGGACTCACAGGTACAAATGGGGTGTCGAGGCTCAGATGTGCAGGGATGGTGAAGCAGTGCTCTGTGTAAGACCCTCTAGCTAGACGATGAACCGACCACCTATATAAGATAATGATAATGACCCAACGGCTACTGCTCATAGATACAATCATAAAGAGCCACCAACGGCCCATAAATGTCAGCCAGCTAAGTGTGACCTGGCCACATGTCCACTAGGCCACCATCCGTATCCCTGCCACGTGTCACTGCCCAAGTGTCCGTCCAGTGTGAACAAACCAGACCAACTGTACTAACTGTAACTGTGTCCTGTGAAAGTGACACTGTAGCCTGCTACACCAAGTCGTGGAGTCTCGAGGCTGCGTCAGGCAGCCAAGGGCAGCACCTATATATGGGGCAGGGGGGGTCACCTCCATTGATGTGCAGTTCAGCCCCAGTTCAGGGGCACCCTCTCATGGGTACCCCAAGGGGCAGCATGAGGAGATCACCAGCAGGCAGGCCTACCGTTTTTCCACTAGCATGCCTAGTGTTTTTCATCAGCATGGCCAGTGTTTTCCCAACATTTTTGGTGGGCAGCCACGGGGAGGTTTGCAAATGATTGCCCGCTTCTTCTAGAGGTAATCCCTTGCTAGGATAGACATGGGCAGCAGATCTTCCCCTCTTGTGATCCTCTCAAGGCAACCCGTCCCATGGCATCTCAGTCAAAGGCATAGCACTATTCTCTTGTGGCCGCCTAGGAGTGCACGCATCTATCTCATGGGTTACGATGTGCCATAGGCCAGATACGCACATCTTCACACCAGCTTGGGATTGAGACAGGTAGATTCAAAGGCATACCAGCAGACAGGAGGATATGTCAGTTATGCCATGCAGAGCCAGAGACAGAGTTTCACTTCATATGTCACTGCACAGTCTACTATGAGATTTGGGGACACTTTCACTGTTTATTCAGAAATGGTTTTGACTCGTTAGATAGAGTCATGAAATAACACGATCAGAGATGTCTCGGATTATTTCTACTTGAGATACAAAGACATAGAGACTCACTATTGAGAGTGCACAGACAGAAACAGTCCCAGAGACGCATCTCAGATTTCTTCAGTCCGAGTACCACAGAGACAGAGGGGCCACCACCACCACAGAGCTCGGTTCCCACCCATACACACACCAGCGGTACTCTCATTGACCGAGCTATAGAGTTGGGGAGATCAAGAGGACCAAGACTGAGGAGGGGAGCCACGCAACACCGACGTAGATTGCGGCAGAGGATCCACAGGATTCTAGCACGACACCCAGAGTGTCGATCAGGATAGGCTTCATGCTATTGCTATATATGTATCGTGGTGACACTTATCCCCACTTTGTACCTTTGTGGCATTATACCATTGCTCAGATTACCAGCCACCCATAGGAGTCGGTAGCACTCCTATCTCAGTTTCTAATTTGTAGTTTTCTTTGTTTGTACCGAGACTTGGTACTAGACTCACCATTGTCATCAGTTTGGTCTCATAGGTCAATTTGGCCTTTTGTAGACGTTAATATATCATTTATTTCCTCTCTCTCTCTCTCTCTCTCTCTCTCTCTCTCTCTCTCTGGAAAAATCAGGGCTATATATTACTGAGTACAATATGATCCCCAACGGATGCCAAAATAGCCTGTCACGTGGGGTGTACAAACTGAATGTAAGGGTGAGAGCCACTATAGTGACAACTCGGCTAGTACAATCTCATGGTGGTCTGTGTGATGAGTGGAGTAGAAACCACTGAGGGGGGGCATAATGCCATATAATCTGACCACCTGTAAGTGAGAAAAAGAGTGGAGCTCGGGCCCAACGCCGAAGAAAGGCAAATCGTCGAGCCTCGGCTGCTCTAGATGTACCTGAGGAAGAATCCCACTGCCAAATCAGGGTGTGAATGATGTCCAGCCAAATGGCAATAAGGATACCCTGAAGGAGCTGTGGAGCCGCACTGAGAATGTGAAGACAACGAGCTCTCCAAATATTCCATAGTGTAATACTAGTGATGACTGAAAAAACTTCATCACGTGTCTGAGGATCCCCTTGCCATGCGATCTGTGGTAACATAGCCAAAGTTCCTCGCCGATAACCAGTCGAGGTAAGCATAAGAGCTGGATCTGTGTCTGAGCCCTCATAGAAAAGATGCGGTCCGAGCATCGGCATCAACCATGAGACAGAGCCCCAAGTGAGAAATCCATCCTAAACACTTGCTCTGCTAAGTAAAAAGCAAATTGGTAGCCACACTATATGAGAAGAGGAGCATGACCAAAGACAGTGGGCTGGTGACTCATGTAGTCGCGAAGGACATCAAGTGCATAACGGATCATGACCCATAGTAGCTAGCCAAGTCCCAACTGGAAGTCCTGCATGTGCAATCATCCACATGAAAAAAGAAATACGACGAGCCACATGTAAATCCCAGATGGCTAACCAAAACTGCTGTAGATAGGCATGGGAGAGACCTGAATGTAACCAGAAACGCATACGAGTGGGCTGCTCTTGGTGCTGTCTCATCAATGCTAATCTTCCAAGTCTGACAGTGTACTCAAAAAATGATACATGTGCACCAGTGGGGTTAGAGTGAGGCCAATGCCACTCTCCTGGGTCCCAATAAAGCTGAGATAAGGCACGACCCTCCCACACCCAAAGCCTCCAAAGGTCAAGAATGAAAAAAGCGAGAGGTTCAGAAGATGATCTGGCCCACTCTATTGCCTCATAAAAAGTGAAGATATTATCCAGTATGCATCGATCCATGACAAAGCCTGTCTGAGAAGTATGAATAATATCTGGTAAGAACGGTCGCAAGCGATGACTGATCAGTAACGCTAATATCTTATAGACCGAAGGGAGTAGGGTAATAGGTCTCCACTGGCGGAGCTGAGTTGTGTCACCCCCTTTGGGAATAAGAGATATGAGACCTGAGCAAAGATCCGGATGCATATATCCTGATGCAAAGATGTCCTGACAACCGCGAAGCAGTGGTATATGCAATACATCCCAATAAGTCAAAAAGAAAGCTCTAGTGAGGCCATCCTCTCCTGGGCAGGAGGATGGATCTAGACTCTCGATAGCAGCATGAAGCTCTGCAAGTGTGAAGGGTGCCAACAAGATCTCGGCCATAGTATCTATACAACGGCATCGAGTGTGATGCCAGATCTGCTCACAGGCAAGTAAAACCTCAGTAGTGCATACATCAGCAGTGAACAATGTCTCAAAATAATCTGCAAACATATCAAGAATAACATCAGGATGCATATGAAGTGTCCCCTGAGCATCGCACAAAGTTCGAAGGGTGGTGCTAGGAGGGCGCTCTTTATGCGCAGCGAAGAAGGCTTTATTCATTCGATCAGCTTTAGCTATCCAATGAGATACTGAAGCATGATGAGTGAACTCAGACCTAGCCTCTTGTACGCGACGAATTTCCTCTGTGAGCTCTGTCTGTCTAGCAGCGAGATAAGCATCCTGAGGCCACTCCTCAAGCAAGCGTTGTGTGGAACCAAGAGGAATGTGAAGATCAGACTCACGTACTCTCAATTGTCGATGAATAATAGCAGTCTGATCACGGCAATAAATACTAGACTGAGTAATGCAATGAGCAAGGAACTCTCCAAGGGGACCACAATAAGCACCCGTGGACTATGCATAAGTCACGAATCTGTTGCTGCAAAACTTCAATGGTGAGAACACTGTCAGGTATGCGGCAGCCCTGTCTCTGTGCAGAGGATCTAGTGAAGGAGATAAACAATGAGATGGGTAAGTGATCTGAGAGGCTGGTCCCTCTCCAAATAGTAGTAAATCCACCTAGAGCTGCTGCCCAAGGGCCAATGTAAAAACGATCAAGTCGCTCTAATAATCTCCCATGCTGTCTCTGAAACCCCCACGAGTAATGAAGTGTAGCAAGGTGATGACCAAAAGAGGGTATGTGCCATGCATCAACACCTTGAATAGCTAGAAGAAATCGATCCCAATCTGACTGCTCATCAGGAGAGATGGATGATAGAACAGGAGGAGTGATGGATCGCCAATCAGAGTCGCTTTCGACATTGTTGAAGTCGCCTCCTACAACCCAAGAGTCTACAGCAGGTAGAACAGTAGCCAAAGAGGCCCAAAAGGTAGCCCTCTCCCGAGGAGTAGTGGGTGCGTAGACTGACATAAAACCAATGATAGAGTCCTGAATCCGAAGAGACACATAGATTGCTCTGCCAGCGACAAGGGTGCCATGCTGATGAACTGAGACCAAGTAACGTGGCCCCACTGAAATGCATACACCGCAACTCTGTCCATGAATGCCTAGAGCAGGCTCCCAAAAAGTGTGAGCGCCGGAGGGCATGAGATTACCAAAGGGGGTGGCAATCTTATGCTCCTATACTAGTAATATATCCACAGTGCCTACTACATGAGCGTGTAAATCTCTGCGAAGTAAAAGCTTGTGGGAACCTCTTACCCGAGAAGTTTGTAAACCATTAGCATTCCAAGAAACTACATGTAAATCCATAGTCTGCATGAAAGAATTGGTAAAGCATCTGACTAACTGCGCATCTTCTTGGAGGCAGCTGGGACATCCAAGGGGTGAGCTTCGGGCGGTAGGAAAGCAACCCGCAAGCCTTCTCTAAAATATGGCGTCTCATTGCACCAACTGCGGACCTCAGCTTGTTTACATTGCATTACTGATGCTGCAGCTTTGACACCCCAAATGCGCATAGACATAGGAAGCACCACATCTGAGGATACATGAATGACCGCAGGCAATGAATAGCAAGCATAAACATCACTCCATTCCATAGCACCAATACAGGAAGGGAAGTGTGGAGACAATACATCCGGAGCGGAAGTAGACAACC
Source organism: Adiantum capillus-veneris (assembly GCF_014529385.1). Classification (NCBI taxonomy): domain Eukaryota; kingdom Viridiplantae; phylum Streptophyta; class Polypodiopsida; order Polypodiales; family Pteridaceae; genus Adiantum; species Adiantum capillus-veneris. The sequence goes on from NC_140933.1 coordinate 49,337,653, forward strand.
ATGAATGAAGCTGAGCCATAGATTGAGCATGCACAAAATGTAGAACCTAATCCTCAGACCATTCCTGAGCTGTGAGGAATGGAAGGAAAAAGGAATGGGTGGGCTGAGAGCGACTTCCTATTAAAGAGGGAACACAACCTGGCTTGTGATGAATAAGGTAGAGTTGTACCCGCAGTGGTCCTTCTGAGTCACCACACATTTCAGCCCGATGAGTGCCCCAGGAAAGAGGACAAGAGCTGAGAAAACTGCGAGGGACGTAAGTATGAGCGGCTGAAGGAGGGGGAGGACCAGAAGGTGGAGGGGGGGGAGCAAGGGCGAGAGGGAGAGGAGGAAAAGGGAGAGGTAATAGCGGGGAATGATCCATCTGCATGGGAATAGGGATCTCGGGCAGAGGAGAAGGAGCGGGCGGGAGAACGGAAAGAGAAGGAGGAGCTAGTAGCAGAGGTAAGTGATCCTGTGCTGAAGAGGAAGAATGGCGAGGAGAAGCAGGGGGTAATGGGGTGGTGGAAACTTGAGAGGGAGCAGGAGAGGTAACAGTGGGGGCCGCATGCGGTGTAGGTTGCTGACGAGGACGGAATGAATGGTTACGACCCACTGTCTGCCATGCATTCTCAATAGGAACTGAAGCGGAGGGAGGGACATGGAGGGTCGAAGCTCGAGGAGCACCTGCAGGCTGTCGAGGTGCTCGAGTAGTAGTAGGAGGAACCGGTTGTTGACGCTGACCACGTGACTGAGCATGAGTGCCAGGAGCTGGCTGTTGTTGTCGCCGATGGCGGGGCAGGGTGGGGCAATCTCGTGCCAAGTGTCCCATCTCGTGACAACGTAAGCACTGCCCTGGGCGACCAATGACTACCATTCGGCAAGAGTAGTCTCGATCGCGCACAGCCACAGTAACTGTATCTGGTAATGAAGTATCCCCAAACACCAAGAACTGAATGCGAAGTGGACCAGAGGAGAAGATGCAGGATCCTGGAACTACTGTGCCAAAATGAGCAGCAATCATCTGAAGGAGATGCTCATCAATAAAATGGAGAGGCATATCCGGGAAGGAGAGCGTCAGAGGGAATCTGGGAATAAGGTGTCGACTGTCAAACTCCTCAGTAGTAAACTCGGGATACCACCTTGTCAAGTATATCATCCTGAGATCAGAGAGTATCGGAGACCGAGCCAAGAGAGCTGAGGCAGTGGCGAGATCTGAAAGACGTACCATGAATATGCCTCTGCCAAGAAACGTAAGCTCCGAGACCCGTCCCTGAGTAGTGCCCAATGCAAACTGACACCAATTACGTATGGAAGAGCGAGGTGGAGACTGTCCAATCATCCGACCAACCAAGGCATGCTGTGCCAAGTGTTGTATTTTGGAGTCAATGCGTGTCAACAGGTCGCCAGTACAGTCCACGCGACAGGCAAGTGGTGATGGAGCGCCGTGCGTAGCACTCGAGACCGGCAAAGCCGCCATGAAGAATGGGCTAGACTGTCGAATGGGAAAAGAAAGACCCGAAAGGAATCTTGGACGCTTTCTCTCTCTCTCGCTTTCTCTCTTTCTCTTGCAGGTGGTAGTCAGGGTTTGAGGCTGAGACAGGTATGGTGTACGGGATTAGGGTTTCAGGGAATTAGGGTTAACGGGATTAGGGTTTGCAGAGGAATTAGGGTTTGCAACGGAATTTGAGTTTGCAGCGGAATTAGGATTTGCAGAGGCAATTAGGTTCGCGAGGCTGACAGGGTAGGGCTCGCACAGGCAGCAAAGCAGAAATTGGCGTGCAACAGGCAGAAGCAGGTTTCGCGCGAACTGTGACAGGCAGCAGTGCGCGTGACAGGGGGGCTGGTGTTGCACGCTCTCTCTCTCTCTCTCTCTCTCTCTCTCTCTCTCTCTCTCTCTCTCTCTCTCTCTCTCTCTCTCTCTCTCTCTCTCTCTCTCTCTCTCTCTCTCTCTCTCTCTCTCTCTCTCTCTCTCTCTCTCTCTCTCTCTCTCTCTCTCTCTCTCTCTCTCTCTCTCTCTCGTATTGCACACGACGACTAGTACGACGGAAGAAGCGAGCTTTCTTGGTCCAGATGGAGCAAGATTTATATCACCTTTTCCTTAGTAGAGATTCAAGAGCGGCTTGGCGTCTATTCCATGAGCAGTCCCCCCCACCAGTGATTACTTCTACGGAGATATGGGGGCACCACTACCAGATCCACCACAGCCATGTCCGAAAGCACCTTCTTTACCACTAAGATGGTAAAGGAGGCCATTGACAAGATGAACACCAGACGGGCACAGGATCATGAGGGTTTGGTAGCAGAGCACATTATACATGCTGGAGACTTGTTGGCAGAGATGCTTGCACGGTTGTTCAACCGTGTCATGTGTGAGGGCTTTCCTGAGTCTTGGAGATTGTCTACTATTGTACCTATCTTCAAGACAGGAGACCCCACAGTGCCGAGGAATTACTGTACTATCATGTTAGGACACACATTGGCACGGTTGTATGCATCCATCCTTGAGCATAGGCTGAGCAGTTGGGCAGAGACAATGGGCATACGGGCACCTGGACAAGTTGGTTTCAGGAGGGGTTTCTCCTCACTGGATCATGTCTTTACACTCACAGCTATCATTGAGGAGGGTCGAGCACATGGTAGACGGATATATTGCAACTTTGTGGACTTCCGCAAAGCTTTTGACACAGTACCGAGGACCAAATTGATGCGCCCACTTATGGAACTGGGGGTATTCGCAGAGCTGATATGGGGGATTATGGCATTGTACAGTTCAATGATGGGTCATGTACGCACACCAAAGGGGATTATCTGACATAGTTCACTCCACTATCGGAGTGAAACAAGGATGCCCATTGTCCTCTACTTTATTTGGTATGTATGTTGATGAGGTCTTTGATTATATTGACAGGGAAGGAGATAGAGGTGCTCAGCTTGCAGGGACATGGATCCCTCTTTTATTGTATGCTAACGATATCGTGTTGATATCAGACTCACCAGAGGGTATGCAGAGACATTTGGACGCATTGCATAGTTTTGCAGGGGATGGTGGATTGTAAGTCAACCTTGGTAAAACCAAGGTCATGGTATTTAATACCACGCCACAGTGGGTCAGGAGATCAGCACCTACATTCACATATGGTCAGGACATTATGGAGTACACTAATGCATACACATATCTTGGGGTGGTCTTTAGTGGACCGAGGTTCACAGTGAAAGTGGCAGCAGACACTAGATTGACTCGTGCCAATGCAGCCCTAGGCGGTTTAGAGAGGATTTGTTCGCAGGTTCAGTTCCAGGAACCTCGAACAAAGCTTTGGCTCTTCGGCACTTTGGTCGCTTCAGTTATGCACTATGGGGTTCAGGTTTGGGGACCATCTGTTGACAGTGCTGGATGGAGTAATATGGAGAGGCCCTTGGTATCTATGATTTCCAGTCGGTTTAGAGCCAAGGCCTCAGTTCCACATGACATCATACAAGCGGAGCTAGCTGCCCCACCTATGGAGATTGAGGCACTTACCAAATCAGTATCATTTCTACACAACTTATGGGACACCACCAGGGACAGATATGCTAGGCTTGGTCTTGAGTCATCCAGACAGCTCGCTTCAGAGGGAGATACATCATGTTGGTATGCACAGATGAGCTCATGGTTTCAGAGGCATGGTTTCAGCATGGACAGGCTGCCCCCTTTCCAGTATTCTCTTGATGCACCATCTTTGGCTCTTACACTGATGGAGATTACTAGACTCATTCGGCAGGATCTTATCCAGCTTGATAGCAGGAGGACATGGATAGAGCCATCACGGGAGTTGGGTACGAAGAGGGCTTTCTATAGAGAGCATCTTTTCCAACTCACGACAGACGGATTTGTCATACGGCCCAGCTACATGGACACACATCTATCTCATGGGTTACGATGTGCCATAGGCCAGATACGCACATCTTCACACCAGCTTGGGATTGAGACAGGTAGATTTAGAGGCATACCAGCAGACAGGAGGATATGTCAGTTATGCCATGCAGAGCCAGAGACAGTGTCACTACATATGTCATTGCACAGTCTACTATGAGATACGGGGACGCTTTCACTGTTTATTCAAAGATGGTTTTGACTCGTTAGATAGTCATGAGATATCAAGATCAGAAATGTCTCGAATTATTTCTACTTGAGATACAGAGACATAGAGACTCTATTGAGAGGGCATAGACAGAGAGTCCCAGAGACGCTTCTCAGATTTCTTATGTCCGAGTACCACAAAGGCAGAGGGGTCACCACCACCACAGAGCTCGGTTCCCACCCATACACACACCAGTGGTACTCTCATTGACCGAGCTATAGAGTTGGGGGGATCGAGATGACCACGACTGAGGAGGGGAGCCACGCAGCACCGACGGAGATTGCGACAAAGGATCCACAGGATTCTAGCACGACACCTAGAGTGTCGATCAGGATAGGGTTCATGCTACTGCTATATTGTCTCATGGTGACACTTATCCCCACTTTGTACCTTTGTGGCATTATACCATTGCTCAGCTTGCCAGCCACCCATAGGAGTCAGTAGCACTCCTATCTCAGTTTCTAGTTTGTAGTTTTCTTTGTTCGTACCCAGACTTGGTTCTAGACTCACCATTGTAATCAGTTTGGTCTCATAGGTCATTTTGGCTTTTTGTAGACATTAATATATCATTTCATTTCATTTCTCTCTCTCTCTCTCTCTCTCTCTCTCTCTCTCTCTCTCTCTCTACCTCAAAGGAACGGGTTGTAATGTATATGAGGATCGCACTCTTATGCAACAAAATGTACGTCGCAAAGCATACGAGGAAAGAAGCAAGAAGGTTAAGGTATCATCTCAAGAAGAAAAGGCACTTGAGGAGGATGCAAGTCCACCCAACAAATAGGGACACATGATCTATGAGACCAACTCACGCTTGCGAATAAGCTTTTGGAATTGTAACGGGTATCCATGGAATGCGGGAATTGGCATTGATGAGCTTACCAACGACTCCGATGTGATACTTCTTGTCGAAACATGGGAGCATGATGCGCAACGAATTCTTGGATTTGACAAATACGATGTACATTCTTTGATGTGGGCCAAAAATGCAAAGCAACGAAGAGGCCAAGGAGGCATAGCATGTATGACCAAAAAGGGTTTGAAAGATGTTTCCATTGTCAAAGAAGATAAGTATAAACGCTACTTATGGCTGAAAATCAGCCCACCGAATGGTCAAAGTCATGTTTGTGGCCGGCTGCTACATTCCTCACTATGACTCCAACTTTTATGCTCGCTTGAATATGGATAGAGATCAGTCCTTTGTTGAACTAGAGGAAGACATTGCTTATTACAAGGATCAAGGTAGAAAGCACAATGGTGCTAGCGTGATTGACTATATGTTGTTCTCAGAAGCCACTCTAGAATGCATACAAAGCTTTACACTTGGTGAATGGAATCCGGAATCGGATCATAGGATGTTATGTATTGACCTCAAGTGTGGTAAACGGCCCGAGCATGTAGCCTCCAATCATGATGTGAATCATTTGTACTTACGTCTAGACTTCAAACGAGCACTTATATATGCTGATATGGTGGACCAAATGTTAAGCATGATAGAGCATCAAGGGAGCCCAACATTAGAATGCAAGTGGAAAGTTTTCAAAGAAGTAATTTTCTCTTGTGCGAAGGAATGCTTTTCGGCGAAACACATGTCTTGCAAAAGGTCTAAGAAGGGTAGCACCAAGAAGAAATGGTTTGACATGGAATGTAGTCAAGCCCGAAAACACTTGCTAAGATTGGATGCAATCAAAGACAAGGAAGTTTACTTGGAATGTTCACACACATACAAAGCACTTGTTCAAAAGAAGAGGAGAAGGTGGGAAGTCGAAAAACAACTTCTTTTAGCACAAGAGAAAGCACATGCATGTGGCAAGTTTTGGCAAAATCTAAAAGGCAAGCGCGTTGAGAGCTTTGGTGACTTGACTCTTGAGGATATGTATATGCATTGTAAGAACCTCTATGAGCAACCCAATGTTGATAAGATGGAGGGTTGTAGCTCCCTTCCATTTATGTCTCCCTTCTTTACCATTGAAGATGTATGCCGCGCGCTTGAGGAACTTGCTACTCGCAAGGCAGGTGACCTTCAAGGTGTCAAGGCTGAAATGATTAAATGGACAAGCAAGAAAACACGATATTGGATATGCGATATGTTTAACCTTGCACTTCAGTATGGCATGCCTCATGATTGGAGTGCAAATTGGATCAAACCTTTGCACAAAGGAGGAGATGTAAACAATGTGAACAACTATCGCACTATAATGGTTGGTTCTTTGATGGCAAAGTTATTTGGATGTATCATGGAGATGAAGATAAGTGAATGGGCTGAAAAGAATGGCAAACGTGCGCTTGGCCAAGCAGGTTTTCGAAAGCATCATAGCACTATTGATCACCTTGTCACTCTTCGAGTTCTTATGGAAGCGTCTCGATTGAAAGGAAAAAAGTTGTATTGTTGCTTTGTGGATTTCAAGAAAGCTTTTGACATGGTACCGTGAGGAAATCTTTGGAGACGTATGCAAAGCCTTCAAGTGCCGAGAGAATTTATGCATGCAGTCTTTCGCATCTACCAAAAAGTGATATGTCGATTACGTATGGGAGATGGAATTTCAGAATTTTTTGCAAGCACTATTGGTGTCAAACAAGGATGCCCACTTTCCCCAACCCTCTTTGGGCTACTCATTGATGAATTGGAATACATGGTTCTTGATTTTATGCAGCAAGAAGGCATAGAAGAGGTTAAGATTGGAAATGCGGTGATCATGCTTTTGCTTTATGCCGATGATGTAGTGCTCTTGGCACATACCTTAGAAGATGCACAAAAGCTTATGAGTGTCTTGGAACGCTTTTGCCTACATAGCGGGCTGATCGTGAATGGATCCAAAACCAAGGTTATGCTTGTAAAGACCCTCAATGACGAAAATCCATGCATTGTATACAACAATGAGAAACTTGAAGTGGTAGATCACTTCAAGTACCTTGGCCTTGAGGTTCCATCCAATCATAAATGGAAGGATTGTGCAATGTGTCGCTTGGAAGCCGGAAAGAGGGCTTATTATGCATTTGAGAACATGTGCAATGCAGGAGAGATCAAGTGTTGGGCTCTCAAAAAGTACCTCTTTGACACATTGGTGACACCGGTGCTTCTTTATGGAGTGGAGGTGTGGGGTGGAAGCATCGGGAAGTCTACTTGGAAAGAGTTTGAGAATGTCCAAAAGCGTTTTCTCACCAACTTTCTCCAAGTCAAGACACAAACACCCTACATGCTCTTACTTCTTGAGTCCGGATCGCTTCCCATTGAGGTCTTGGGCATGGAAAGGGTTGTGGAGTACATGCGTAAGACACAACGTAGCCCTTTGCATCGACTTCCTAGAATCGCATATGAAGCAAGTCAAAAGGTTCAAAAGACATGCAAGAGCAAAATACTAAGTTCGGGGTGGATGCTTGATATCAAGAAATGGTTTGGAAGATGGGATGCATGTCACTTGGTCAAGGATGCGTCGATCGACTCCCAAGTTAATGAGGCCTTCTTACAACGCCAATGTATCATGGCTTGGGAGAAATCTGGAGGTTCTCGCTTCAGCCATTACACCACACACGTTGCCCCAAACTACAAATCTCTCTTCTTCTCGGAACGAGGTAACCGAACCCATTCCTACATCCTTGAGCCCATCCCGTTGAGTGCGATCCGCACCATTGCCTCCATTCGTCTTAGCTCCCATTCTCTACGCTGCGAGACAAGACGTTGGGGCACTGGCGAGGAGTGTCATCGACTTTGCACCTTATGCCCTCGTCAAGTGCGAGAGAGTGAGTACCACATACTACTTGAGTGCTCAGCTTTTGACCACATTAGGTCCTCTTTTCCCCATATATTCAGCCATGAGCTCTCCCTACATACCTTCCTCTCCCAACCACGATGTGGACTCTCTATTGCGACGCTCATTTCAGCCATTTTTGAGCATCAAGAGTCACTTATGAACTCCACTCACACCACGTGACATGTTCATTTGGTCCCATAGGTCATATTTGACCTCCCAGGACGATAATAGAACTATCTATCTATCTATCTATCTCTCTCTCTCTCTCTCTCTCTCTCTCTCTCTCTCTCTCTCTCTCTCTCTCTCTCTCTCTCTCTCTCTCTCAGATGTCCTATCTCTTTCTACCTCAATGACCTCTCTTCTCCACAGGTGTGCCTTGTTCATGTGTTTGGCATTGCAGGTGTTCTAGATCGGAGTCGAGGTGCCCACCAGATCCCGAGCCAGTTCTTCTCTTCATTGGGCGATGATAGATTTCGAGCTCTAGTGCTTATGTGGCACTAGCGAGCACCCTTCAAAAGTTTTCATCAAAGGAATCGAAGTGTATTCAGTTGTGCCACATAGGACTAAGCGTTCAAAATTTATCCCGATGGGTCTTCATTGCATCTTCTGTTGCCACCTTTGACAGACCCTCTTCATTGCATCTTCTGTTGCCACCTTTGACAGACCCATACCCTACTATTTAGGTGATAAGTTGTACCATACAAGTAGGTTTGAGCATATCTCAGGCTCGCAAAACTATAAGGATCGCCATAGACTATTTCCCTCCCCTCACAACTCATTTCACTCCACCACAGGAAACAGTCACTTTATATAGTTATGGAGAGGAAACATTTGAAACTTTCCACGAAATTATGCATAATACAAGAGAAATGACACATTATCAAGGATAGTTATTGAAATGGCGTTGCACACAGTTTGGAAATACATCATGGCCTTGGTCTAGGGGTCTCTCACATGCCGCCGACAGAGACACGAGGATGGAGAGAGCACGACGGATTATATATCACTCACAGCAAAAAGATTTTTCAATTTCTAAGTGATGTCCATTCTCATGTAACCCACAGAGACATGAGGATGCACAGAGCACAATGAATTATATATCACCCGCAGCCAAAAGATCTTTTACTCTCTAAGTCATGTCCATCAAGAAGGCGCAAGTTACCTCTAGGTGCCTTCGTAGTCACAAAAAAAGAATAATAAATATCACATATATATATACATATACACAACCAAACGATCCCCAAACTGCAACATGCATCGTTCAATGGATATCATATACAACTAAATGATCACCAGAACATAGCCTACGCTATCTAGAGAGGTTCATCAAACAGTATTGAAACCATAGTAACAGGAAACAGCCGGAACGGCCCCCCCCCCCGTTCCCGGAACGCGTTCCAGACAGGCATTCTGCCTTGGAACGGGAATGGGAGTAGAACGGTGTTCCGACTCAGAGTGTAACCGGAACGATCGGGCGGAACGCCTGTTTCAAATTTCAAAACTCTGACCCCTCTCTGTAGCAGGATTACAGTGTCACTTTCACAGGACACACAATTAGTACAGTGGGTCTGGTCTAGTTCACACTGGACAGACTCTCTGGGCTGGGCAATGACACGTGTCAGGGATACGGACGGTGGTCTAGTGGACAGTGTGGCCAGGTCACCACCACCACTCAGTTTGGAGATAGACTTAGATGGCTGACATTTATGAGCCGTTGGTGGCTCTTTATGGTGGGACATATGAGTAGTAGTTGTTGGGTCATCACCATCATCTTCTTCATATATAGTCGAGCATCGTCGTCTAGAGTAGCGAGTCTATACACACAGCACGTCTGCACTATCCCTGCACATCTGAGCCTCGACACCCCCATTGTACCTGTGAGTTCTGGGCTGGAGTTGAGTATGCTGCCACGCCAGAGTCTGTATCGGTTCTTTGAGATAGTCAAGTCCATATGTTCTGGTCTACTCCTGTGTCTCTGTGTTGATCAACTGTTATCTATTGTTTCCTTCGTTTTCATTCTGTTTTGAGTGAGATGTCACGCACATTGCACTGAGGAGCACCCACTATAGAGAGCACGACACACTATCCGCGCTACAGGTGCTCTCATTTTTGGCACACCCCGTGGGACCTCAACTGAAGTGTCACTCTCTGTTGAGGTGCAAATTGAGAAGCTAGCTGGGTTTTACCTAGTTCGCCTTGCCTAGTGCAGCCTGCTCGCCTGGTCTAGTTTCACCCTAGACAGCTTACTCTAGCAGGCCTAGTCTCTCGCCTTGCTGGTCTGGTCCTCTCTCGCCCTGGTCCAACCAAGCTCTCGTCTTGGTCTAGTCCTTCCAGTTAAAACTTAAAGGTCTTCTTGCCCAAAGCTTGGTTTGGTTTGTGGTCACTGCATGACACATACAAGGCGGTCATTAGAGCATCAAAGCGCACTACTGAGTCCTCTGAAGCACTACCACATAAGGCATCAACCCTTGGTACCTAGTAGAAGTCCACCAACCTCATCACCCATACCTCCACATACGGCATCATCCATTTCTCCATCCGGTTCTACATCTTCCAGGTCACCTTCCTCAGTAAAGCTCTCTCCCATTTTGTTACAGCAAGCTATTGAGCAACGGGCTCCTGAGCAAGAGGCCATGGAGACGTTGACCAGTGTTTTGGCCAAGGTAAACATCAAGTTTCCTACTTTCAAGGGAATCTCCTCAAAAGATGCAGACGACCATGCAAGGAGGTTTGTATCTCTCTGTAGAGGTCGTGGTCTTAATAGAGAGGATGCTTATTTGGTACTCTTTCCATCTACCTCGGATGGCTTAGCAGACAAGTGGTACAGTCAGTTTGCAGAGAACCACTTTGCAACTTGGGCCACTTTACAACAACAGTTTTGTGCAACATTCAGGCCAAGTGACTTCCAAGAAAAGGTTTTGGATGAGTTGGCCAACATGGTGCTCCAACCAGAGGAGACTTTTGCGAAACTCATGACTAAAACCAAGTCTCTGGTTGCCAAGCTTCCTCAGCAACCAGGGGAATTTATGTTAAGAAGTGGGTGGAGAAGGCTCTTTCCAAAACTTCCCAGCAAAAACTCCGAGAGAGTCTCCGACTTGACGCCACTCTGGAGGAGTTTGTCGCGGCTGATACTAGGATAGAGGGAGCTAGGAAGCTGTTCACCAACTCTCCTCAGGTAGAGACCCCCTCAGTGTTTTTGGAAAGTCCTTCTGATCCTTTAACTTCTTTACGCAGGGAATTGGAAGCCCTAAAGTTACAGCGAGCTCTTCAAGAGGAAAGGACCTTCTCTCTTAGACAGGAGAAGCCTCCACATCACGAGGGATTGGAACAGATCAAGCGCGAGCTAGAAGAGCTCAAGTCTCAACAGGAGACTAAGGCTATGGTTTGGTGTAGCTAATTCCGCTCTCCAGGGCACCCTCCACATGAATATCCCCTTCGGGTTTACTGCCACTTCCATGAAAAGTTTGGACATGAGGACAAGGACTGCTACTACCTCAAGGGATTGCGACAAATACAACAAAGTCTTGGTCCTACTCTTCAACAAGGGCCAGCCCCTGCATCCAACATGGTTTCTCCCTGTGGCCATCCACATCACATGCCACCTTTATTGACAGCCCCTCCTATGCAAGGTATGCAGAGCACTTAACCCTCTCAGAGACTTCAAAGCTTCTATGCTTCCACCTCCAACTCCATGCACCAAGAGCAAGGACAACCTCGCCCTTCGACTCGCCCATTGAATCGGCCCATTTTGTGCTACAGATGCGGGGAATATGGTCATTACCAAAGCAAATGCCCTCTGCCTGAAGGGTCCCCTCCCTGCCATCATTGCCCTGAAACGAAGGATCACTACAGTAAGCATTGCCCTAAAATTCGTGCATCCATGGCTTTGAACCCAAGTCAAAGCCAGAATGAGTTTACCTTTCCCAAGCTCAATCTGATAGCAATTAGCACCGTTCCTCAGCCGCCCCCTTCTACCCACGTGGTTACCCCTCAAAATAAGCTGCAGTTGGTAGAGGAGCCATCGGGTGTCCCCACTCGAGCTCAGAGAGCCGCTCTCGGTCTTAGTATTCCAACACGTTCAACTGCCCCACACATTCTCCCATCAATGGATACCCTGTCTTCGGCTGCTGACAAGCCATCACCCAATGACAAGCAAGAATCGAAATCTTTGCTCTCCGATATTGATGAAGCTTTCTTCGGAGCAGTTTCTGATCTACAGAAGATCAAGGTACCAGAGAAACCACTGGTAGAAAAAGAAAAGCCTACAGCAAAGACAATCTTGAAGAACACTTTTCAACAAGTGTCGCTCTATGACATGCTGCGGCTAAATGCGAGTTTTCGAAGTGGCACCCTTACAGTTATTCAATCACTTTACCCCGGAGCAGGTCCTAGTGGCGGGCATCTCCCAGTGCAACCATCCGAGTCCTATATGATATCCCATCACGCTGCTCCCCTCACTGATTATAGAAGCCCTCATCTCACCGTGTCCGTCTTGGGGCAGCAATTTTCAGGAGTAATTGTGGATGGTGGATCTAGCATCAACATGATGCCTAAGTTCACTATGATGGCTTTAGGCTTGTAGCCTACTAAACCTGCCTCCTTCACAGTAACATTGGCCGACCAGAGGACAGTATACCCTGTGGGCATAGTGGAAAAGGTGCCTCTACAGATACAAGATTTCACTTTTAGTTTGGATTTTGTTGTGGTTCGTCTTCCACAAATGGAGGGCGGATTTCCCTTGCTCATCGGTAGACCATGGCTGCGACACACTAACACACGCCATGTGGATACATACTGCAGGCCCCCCGATGCAACCCATTCGCTTAGAAGGAGGCATGGATCTTGTTGTGTAGCAAGTTTCTTTGTCAATGGAAACCAACCCTGAACAAGAACAGCCTACTACACCTGAAGGATCATACGAAGATCTGCTAGAGTGGTTGGACGCTACCAAATCTATGCCTTTGTTATGGAGTCTCTATTCATTCCTTGCCTGGAGGTACACTCTCTTCCAATGTTTCCACAGTAACTAAACCTAATGAGCCAGCTCAAAGGTTGAAGGTCATAGAAGCTACTCCTGATGCGCCCTTGGTGGAAGCCATTGAATTTGATGAGCCTATGAAGAATCATAGAAGCTGGAGGAAATCTCCTCTACAAGAGTTCACCCCCCCTCAAACATCAGCCCCATTGGTGTCTGCTTCTCCAAACAGAACAAAGCTATCCTCTGTGTCTAGCGAACTCCCTTCATAGAGCCCGTCCTGCTTGATGAATTCCCTGCTCATTATAGTTGTCTGCTCCCTCCTCGCCCCTATCTACCCTTATCCCCTCAACCCTATCCTACCCTCCCCCTCCCCAACTCAAAACTCGCCCCTCCCCCTCCCCAACTCGTCCCCCCCCTTACCCACTTGGCCTCGCCCTCACCTACCCTCGCCCTTGCCCACCCCTCCCTCCCTCCCCTAGCACCTCTCTGTGTATTACTTCTCCGGGCAAGCAGGTTCAGTTATCCCTAGGTGGATTTCCTTCTATTGGATGCTTGTGGTAAGTCTAGCTATTGTTGGGAGTATCTTTTGGGTGGCCAGATTGTGGGCAATCTTTTGCTGCTCTGAGTGATAGCTCGCACAAATGCTAAATCAAAGAGGTTAGATTGATTCGACAATTCGCATTACATTAATCATGTACACTTTCAGCTCTTCTGGATCAGTAGAATCTCGGGCCTATCTCCTCTCCCCTCCCCTACCTACTCCTTCCCGTCTAGCCAACTGCAACTAGCTGCAAATTCCTCCACTTCGGGTGCTTTGTGGGCTTTGTTAATCTTGGCAGTCTTCAGTCTTCTGTTTCTACTTTCTGGTCAGCTTACCTCATTGTGCTCGGGTCATTACTTCATCAGTATATCTTGCAAATATCGACATTGCTTCATTCGTACTTCTTCCTGGGAACTCAAAATCTTCTCCAAACATCACCCTCTTCAGTCAGAGTATACTGTGTGTTTTTTTTGGTGTTTCACCATTCTCTCTAGTTTCACTGATCCTCTCAGCGAGACGGTGAGCGGTCTTGTGGCGGGCAACCTGTAGCAAGCTACAGTGTCACTTTCACAGGACACACAGTTAGTAGAGTTGGTCTGGTCTAGTTCACACTGGACGGACTCTCTAGGCTAGGCAGTGGCACGTGGCAGGGATATGGACGGTGGTCTACTGGACATTGTGGCCATGTCATCACCACCACTCAGTTTGGAGATAGACTTAGATGGCTGACATTTATGAGCCGTTGGTGGCTCTTTATGGTGGGACATATGAGTAGTAGTTGTTGGGTCATCACGATCATCTTCTTCATATATGGTCCAACGTCATCGTCTAGAGTAGCGAGTCTATACACACAGCATGTCTACACTATCCCTACACATCTGAGCCTCGACATCCCATTGTACCTGTGAGACTTGAGTTCTGGGCTGGAGCTGAGTGTGTTGCCACACCAGAGTCTGTATCGGTTCGTTGAGATAGTCGAGTCCATATGTTATGGTCTGCTGCCGTGTCTCTGTGTTGATCAGCTGTTATCTATTGTTTCCTTTGTTTTCATTCTGTTTCAAGTGAGATGTCACGCACATTGCACTAAGGAGCACCCACTGTAGAGAGCACGACACACTATCCTTCCCCTCTCTCTCTCTCTCTCTCTCTCTCTCTCTCTCTCTCTCTATATATATATATATATATATATATACATATATATATATATATATATATATATATATATATATATATATATATATATATATATATATACATACATATATATATATATATATATATATATATATATATATATATATATATATATATATGGGGCCACAGTGTTGGATAGGCTGTATGTATTGGATCCGCATCGCACATTGGATGAGCTCACCCAAGGTATGGCACATGTGTTACATGCATCAGCGGGATTGGCCTTCCCATGTAGAGTGGCATCAGCAACCCCTCCGCGTTGCACTGCTCCGTGCAACAGTTGGTATGATGATGAGTGCCGGGAGACCCGGAAGAGGCTTCAGAGAGAGGAGGCTTGTGGGGCATGTAGCCATAAGCATGCACAGATGATCTTCCGCCGTCTTATTCGGCGGAAGAAGAGGGCCTACCTGATACGCCTAGAGGACGAGATATACCAATTGTTCTTGAGTCAGGACAACAAGAGAGCATGGAGGATGTTTCAGGAGAGACAGCAGGGTAACCCCATTACAACCCCAGAGGCATGGAGAGCGTATGCAGAGGCACTATATGATATCCCAGGACAGCCCCCCATTCCACAGCCAGGGGACATTAGACCGCACATGAGCGACTTCTTTATAGCAGAGACCATCAGCAGATTACAGCATGGGAGAGCCCAAGATCAGGATGGGCTAGTGGGTGAGCACTTCATCTATGCATGTAGGGAACTGGCCCCCCTTTTGGCACACATGTTTAACAGGGCGGTTTGTGAGGGCTTTCCAACCAGTTGGACGGCCAATACCATAGTCCCACTTTTCAAAAGTGGGGATCCGATGGTACAGGGCAACTATAGGACCATTATGATTGGGCATTATCTATCGTAGAGAGAGAGCTCAGTGTCTGGGAAGAGAGACATGGCCACAGAGCTAGAGGACAGGCTGGTTTTCGGCGAGGGTTCTCCACTATGGATCACATACTGACTCTTCGAGCATTGATAGAGGAGCGGCGGGCACAAGGAGACAGGAGGAGACTATATTGTTGCTTTGTGGACTTCCGCAAGGCATTTGATTCTGTCCCGAGATTTCGTTTGATGCAGAGGCTACAGGATATAGGAGTTCCAGAGGCTATCCGATGGGGGATTTATGCATTGTATGAGTCGGTGACTGGGAGGGTGAGGGCCCCAGGTGGACTTTCAGATGCTATTGAAAGTACCATTGGGGTGAAACAGGGATGCCCACTGTCTCCCACTCTCTTTGGGATTTACATCGATGAGCTCTCAAAGTATGTGGATACATATGGTGATGCAGGATCCAGCCTGGCAGGGGTGATGATACCACTTCTTTTGTATGCAGACGATGTGGTATTGATTTCGGACTCTCCAAAGGGGCTACAGAGACAGTTGGATGCTCTCCAGAGATTTTGTGCAGATAGGGACTTGACAGTGAACCTTGGGAAAACCAAGGTTATGGTGTTCAACACCACACAGGCATGGGTCACTCAAGCAGAGCATCAGTTCACATTTAGAGGGGAGATGGTGGAGCAGGTACGGTCTTATGTATACTTAGGAGTGACTTTTACAGGCCCGCGCTTCTCATTGAAGCAAGCAGCAGATGCTAGGTTGGACAGGGGCTTCGCAGCGTTGGGGAGGCTTGAGAGGCAATGTGCTCATGTACAGTTTCAGGAGCCGCGCACGAAGCTTTGGTTGTTCGATTCGTTGGTCACCCCGGCATTGTTGTATGGATCCATGGTGTGGGGGCCTAGCCTCAGTACAGAGGAGTGGAGGCGTATGGAGAGACCACTAATTACGATGATTGCACAGATGATCCGGTGCAAGGCATCAATACCACATGCTATTGTCAAAGCTGAGATGGAAGCATCCTCCATAGTGACAGAGGCCATATTTCAGAGTGTTACAGGCCTACATCGCATATGGGAACTCCCCCCAGAGAGATATTCGAGATTGGCACTAGATTCCTCCAGACAGTTAGCAAAAGATGGGGTTCATGATTGTTGGTATGCACAGATGCAGACATGGTTTGGGAGACATGCACTACAGATGGATGCACTTCCACCCTTCCAGTATAGCTTGGACTGCCCGCACCTCCAGCTTACACACACCGAGCGCAACCGGGTGATCAGATCATATATTGTGCAGTTGGAGACAGAAAGGACCTGGCAGCGACCTCCAGAGCCATTAGGCACGAAGATGGCCCATTACAGGGACCACTTCTTGCATGTTTCGTTGGAGGGTTTTGTGATTCGGCCAACATACATGGATGTACATCTCTCACATGGGTTGCACAGTGCCATTGGACAGATTCGTACCTCCTCCCATCACCTACGCATCGAGACAGGCAGATACATGCAGATGGCCCGGACAGATAGGACATGTCAGCTATGCCACCAAGAGGTGGAATCTGAGGAGCATTACATTTGCCGCTGCACAGTCTATTACGAGATCAGGGGGAGATACCATTGCCTTTTCAGAGAGGGCTTTGGACCATTACGTCGGGTGATGGATTATGAGGACCAGAGATGCCTCGGACTCTTTTTACTAGAGCTGAGGAGGCACAGGGACAAACTATTACAAGACAGTTCTCCACCAACAGATCGACAACGCACTATGCGTGACTTCTTCAGTAGAGAGGGAGAGGACCTTGGGACGCAGACTCCGTCTATGGATACAACCACACCCCCAGGACCACGTCCATCGAGGCCTAGAGGAGTCCGTCTTGATCAGGCCACTGCACAGGGTCGTACTCGCCGTCCTCGACCATCCGGGCCTCGACCCTGACCCCGCCATTTGCACCAAATCAGAGGCATCATCGCTCGACATCGGAGACGAGAGCCACCTTTCAACGGCCTCTCTATACTGGATCTACCCATCTCGGATATCTTGGGATAGAGGACAGGGAGAGAGAAGTTGACGGTCAGATTTGGATGGGATCAGTCATGTATTGTACATATTCTCAGTTTTAGCTTAGTTTTAGCTTTGTAGACTCAAACATCACTATGATGTTGAGTAGATCTTTTTTCTGTTTCAGTAGACGAGAGATGTATTACCAGATGTATAGTTTCTTGTCTCATGGGCCATTTTGGCTCTTTCGAGACGTTTATCTTTCTTTCTTTCTTTCTTTCCTTCTTCTTCTTCTTCTTCTTCTTCTTCTTCTTCTCTCTCTCTCTCTCTCTCTCTCTCTCTCTCTCTCTCTCTCTCTCTCTCTCTCTCTCTCTCTCTCTCTCTCTCTCTCTCTCTCTCTCTCTCTCTCTCTCTCTCTCTCTCTCTCTCTCTCTCTCTCTCTCTCTCTCTCTCTCTCTCTCTGCGACGCGATGTGTCTGAGCACGGGGCTGAGCAGTGGCATGACAAGGCACCAGGGGTGACGACGCGCAGGGTTGAGCAGGTCAGCCAGTAGCGAGGTCGCGCTGTCACGAACAGGGCAGCACTAGGTACGACTGGGATCAGCAGGCGAACAACGCGAACCAGGGGGTCAACAGGCGCTACGTGGGTGTTGATTAGGCGCTGCGTAGGGCTGCAGTGCTCGCGGTGGCTAGGGTTCCACAGGCGTGGCTGCAAGATTCTCACGATAAGGCAAGAGAAGTCCTACGCGTAGCATGTCCCAGCAACACTACGCGTAGCAAGTCCCAGCATACGCGCCCCCCCCCCCCCCCCCCCCCCCCCCCGCCCTTCACCTACGCGTAGGAAGTCCCAGCCTTATGTTCAAATTTAGAGAAAATTTTTAAGCCTTAAGATAAAATCTTTTAAGTTTGCCCTATTCTCCCTAGTACCCTACCCCACATTTGGGGCTCGGGTTCGATGGATCCGCCTACCGAAGGGGAAGGGCCGGGTGTAGATAGCTACACCACCCCAAAAAAAACAACAGCTACATTTAAGCAGAGAAACAGAGATAATGTACTATCACCAGGATCATTACGAGTGGGGAAAATGTCCAAGATACATGATGAACTAATGATGGAGAAGGTCCAGATGATGCTCAAATCAGAGCTAAATTACATGAGAGATGACATCAGGAAAGAAATGCACCCGAGCGCTAAGAGCTACAGGAACTCCATGTATGGAGACATGATGAGAGAACTAAGGAGAGAGATCCGGGGGATACAGAATGAGGAGATTCAGATCTTGAAAAGGGAATTACGAAACCTAATCAAGGCCGAAGTAAATGTAACAGAATGCGTTATGCAAAAGAAACTCGATGAGGTAGTAGCAAGTTTTGAAGCATGGAGAACAAATATGGAAAAACACATGGGGGAAAAGGATGCAATAATCGCGGAGCTAAAAGGAGAACTTGCGGCTTGCAAATCTGCAACTAAGGAGAAGGGAGACGACCAACCTTCGGTGCTGAAGGAGCTCGAGGACATGAAGGATCAGATGAAAGCTCTACGGGAAGGAGATGAACAAAAATCGAAAACGGCATCTTCATGGGCGGAACATCTTGTGAAGACACAAGAAAAGGTTGATGAAGCAGAGAAATGGATTGAGGATGCGAAGAAAGGGAAGGCCCAGATGCTCGAGACCACACCTACTTCTACCATCATTAATATGACCATTGAGGAAGAGCAAAAAAGGAAGACTCGGGCTCTGCATGTGCGGGTCACAGGAGTCAAAGACAAAGAGAATGTAGATGAAGAAGTGAAGGAACTGCTACGACGCATGGGCATCACAGAGCCTACTCACACAAGTGCATGGAGAGTGGGCAAGAAAGGAATCGATGAGAAGGGAAATGTAAAGGATAGGGCACTTATTCTCCGATTCCCGAATATAGAAATAAGGAAAGAATTTCTAAAAAAGAGGCCAACTCTTAAGAAAACCGGTATTTTCCTGGGAGATGACCTTACATTGGCACAAGTGGCACACATGCAAGAGTTGATGCCAGAAATCAGGGCAGCAAGAGAAAAGGGGAAAATCGCCTTTTATAGAGGAGGGAAAGTAGTGGTTCTGGAAAAGCGCTCAGCGTGACGGTGCGAGACCTATGGGGCGACGCTCCGGATAGCGGCGTGGAATTGTAATGGATCATATAGACTAGATGTAGGTGCCTTTGAAGACAGCTTTAGGGACAGAGACATAATTTTCTACTCAGAGACACACCAGATACCGGGACAGCGTATGCCACATGTGAAGGGTTATTTATGGGAAACAGCTGGTCGACCAGACAAGAGATCTCTACAGGGTAGCCGGGGTTCAGGAGGAGTAGCAGTCTTATTTAAAGAGGAGCTGAAACCACTACTACAGATTATCAGGAAAGTTGAGCAAGCAAGGTATATGTGGGTGAGAATGAGAGCCGAGACAGGTAGATTTCTATATATCGCTATATGCTACTTCCCTCCAAGTACCTCAGTCTACTCCTCACCTAAAGGACAATCCCCTTTCTCCATATTGAATAATGATATATGGGAGTTCTCTAGAGATGGAGACATCGTTCTCTTAGGAGACTTTAACCAGAACGGCCAACTCTCAAGCAATATTCTATGATACTTCAGAGGAAATGCTCAGAGAAGTGGACTTATCACAGAGGGGGCTTACTAGAAACTCACAGGATAAAGAACACACTGAATATGGGAGACATCTCATGGAGATGGCAACTATACATGGTTTGGCCATACTTAATGGTCTAGAGAATTTCCCGTTATCCGGGGGATTCACATGCTTCCCGCACAGGCATGGGGCCAGTATAGTGGATTATGTCATGACTTCACCAAGCTTTATTTCTAGTATCAAGGGCTTTAAGGTGGGATCCAAACCGGTTGGGATTGCAGTGGATCATGCTCTCTTGACCTTATCAATCTCCTTCCAATACAATGCCTCTCAAGTACAAAGGAAGAAGACACACACAAGATATACTTTCACGCCAGAAACTGATTCAGTCTATGTGGAAAAGATCTCTAATAGGATGTGGGCAGCCGAGCAAGTATATACTGTAGAGGAGATTACTTCTCAGTTAACAGAGATACTACATGGAGCAGCACAAGAGACATACCCACATACTCAACCTAATCAGAAGAGAGGAGCTGGGAACATGCCTCAAAACAGTTGGTATGACGAGGAATGCAGAGAGACGAGAACCCAGGTCCAGAAAGAGCTGGGAACATGCCTCAAAACAGTTGGTATGACGAGGAATGCAGAGAGACGAGAACCCAGGTCCAGAAAGAGCTTACACTTGGGATCATCACATATAAGCAGTCTCGGATTGCTCTTCGGCGTATAGTACGTCGCAAGAAAAGGGCATTTTTAGCCAAACTGGAGAAGGATTTATATCAGCTCTTCTTGAGTCAGGACTCACATGAGGCATGGCACTTATTTCAAGAGCACTCACCGCCTCGGACGATTACTTCTCCTGAGATCTGGGGTCAATATGTAACATCATTATATATGGTATCTGGACAGCCTCCATTACCAGATCCGCTAGAGCCATGCCCTGCTACTAGCACTTTCTTTACTACGGAAATGGTGGAAAAAGCCATTGATAAGATGAAGACAATAAGAGCATATGATCATGATGGTTTAGTAGCAGAACATCTGATCCATGCCAGGGATCTACTTTCAGAAGTCCTTGCTCGTCTGTTTAATCGGGTCATGTGTGAAGGATTACCTGAATCTTGGAAATTATCTACTATCGTACCTATTTTCAAGTCAAGGGATCCTATGATACCCAGGAACTACCGTACCATTATGGTAGGTCACACTTTGACCCGATTGTACGCATCCATTATTGAACAAAAATTGAGTAGATGGGCAAAGAATGAGGGCATAAGAGCAACAGGACAAGCTGGATTCAGAAGGGGTTATTCCACTTTAGATCATATTCTTACGCTCAGAGCCATTATTGAGGAAGGAAGAGCAAATGGGAGAAGGATGTATTGTTGCTTTGTGGATTTTCGGAAAGCTTTTGATACAGTACCAAGGGCCAGATTGATGCGCAGGATGCAAGAGTTAGGGGTCCCCAAAGAGATTATTTAGGGGATCATGGCCTTATACGGGTCAATAATTGGTTATGTACGTACTCCAGAAGGGGATTCCGACATTGTTCATTCCACCGTTGGAGTAAAGCAGGGATGCCCACTGTCCCCTACTTTATTTGGTATGTACATAGATGAGGTATCAGATTACATTGATAGAGAGGGTGACAGAAGGGCTCAACTTGCAGGGTCATGGATCCCTTTGTTGTTGTATGCAGATGATATTGTATCGATAGCAGAATCACCATATGGAATGCAGAGGCAGCTAGATGCATTACATAAATTCGCGAAGGACAGTGGATTGTCAGTAAACTTGGGTAAAACCAA
Source organism: Adiantum capillus-veneris (assembly GCF_014529385.1). Taxonomy (NCBI): domain Eukaryota; kingdom Viridiplantae; phylum Streptophyta; class Polypodiopsida; order Polypodiales; family Pteridaceae; genus Adiantum; species Adiantum capillus-veneris. Next base: position 49,359,487 of record NC_140933.1, read on the forward strand.
AGTTATGGTGTTTAAAACCACACTGCAGTGGGTTAGGAGATCGGCACCTACATTTGCATATGGCCAGAATACAGTAGAGTACACAGATGCATACACATACCTTGGGGTGGTATTTGCAGGACCGAAGTTTACTCTTAAGAAAGCAGCGGATGCTAGATTATCCAGAGCCTCTGCGGCCCTGGGAGGGTTGGAGAGGATGTGTTCACAAGTGCAGTTTCAAGAACCACGAACAAAACTTTGGCTCTTTGATACTGTGGTGGCTTCGGCTATGCTTTATGGGGTCCAGATTTGGGGACCATCTGTGGACCAGGATAATTGGAAGTCAATGGAGAGACCTTTGGTATCTATGATTTCCCGAATGATTAGAGCCAAGGCCTCCGTACCACACGCAATTACCCGAGCGGAACTAGCTGCCCCTCCAATAGAAATTGAAGCTCTTACCAGATCAGTGTCCTTTATACATGGTTTGTGGGATACAAATAATGGCCGATATACTAGACTGGCCCTCAAATCCTCTCGACAATTGGCAATGAAAGGGGATACATCATGCTGGTATGCGCAACTGTCCTCGTGGTTTCAGAGACACGGGTTCAGTATGGAAAGATTACCCCCCTTCCAATACTCTCTTGAGGCTCCATCACTGGCAATTACACGAACGGAGATTAATAAAATCATCCGACAGGATCTTATACAGTTGGATACTAAGAGGACATGGGTAGACCCTACACAAGAATTGGGCACGAAGATGGCCGACTACAAAGAAAACTTCCTACAACTATCTGAAGATGGATTTGTGATTCGCCCGAGTTACATGGATACCCACCTATCTCATGGTTTGAGATGTGCTATTGGTCAGATTCGTACATCCTCACACCAATTGGAAATTGAATTTGGCAGATTTAGGGGAATCCCACCTGAGAGCAAAATTTGCAAGTTATGCGGAATGGAGCCGGAGACAAAATTACACTATATATGCCACTGCACAGTATACTATGAGATACGTGGGCGTTTTCATTGCCTCTTTAAAGAAGGCTTTGGACCTCTAGATAGAATCATGCAATACCAAGATCAAAGATGCTTAGGCTTGTACCTACTGCAACTACATCGGCACAGGGATAATCTAATGAGGAGACAAAGAGCACTACAACCTCAGAGGCAGATCACAGATTTCTTTGGATCGAGAGAAGCAAGAGTGGAAGGGGAAGCAAGAGGCCAACAGCCAACACAAAGGAGTACCCACATTCATACCAAAGGCACTCTAATTGACAGAGCGATTGAGCTTAGGAAATCGAGACGACCACGACCAAGATGCAGAAGCACACTTCACCGGAGGAGACTACAACAAAGGATTAGAAGCATTCTAGCCAGACACCCAGAATGCTCCTAAGAAGTTTATTTAATACTTTGTATTTAGTTTTTCACATTTACTTTCACACTTTCACACTTTTCACACTTAGTACTTTAGTACTAAGGTACCCAGACATTGTAACAGATTCACCACTTTTGTATCAGTTTGGTCTCATAGGTCATTCTGGCCTTGTGAAGACGTTAATATAACATTTCATTTCATTTCATTCTCTCTCTCTCTCTCTCTCTCTCTCTCTCTCTCTCTCTCTCTCTCTCTCTCTCTCTCTCTCTCTCTCTCTCTCTCTCTCTCTCTCTCTCTCTCTCTCTCTCTCTCTCTCTCTCTCTAGTTGGTATGATGAGGAATGCATAGAGATGAGGGCACAGCTTCAGAGGGATCTTCTGTTAGGAGTCATCACTTACAAACAGTCTCGGATTGCTTTCCGACGCCTTGTGCGACGGAAGAAGCGAGCTTACCTAGCTCAGATGGAGCGAGACTTATATCAGATGTTCTTGAGTAGGAACTCCGGAGAGGCATGGCGACTCTTCCATGAGCACTCTCCTCCCCCAGTGATTACTTCACCTGATGTGTGGGGCCAATATGCGACATCATTATATACGGTTCCGGGACAGGAACCCCTTCCAGACCCTACCAAGCCTTGCCCAACTACGAGCACTTTCTTTACGCCTGAGATGGTACGAAGGGCCATCGATAGGATGCGGACCGGGAAGGCATATGATCATGACGGTCTAGTAGCGGAGCACTTTATACATACCAAGGATATGCTGATGGAGGTTCTCGCAGTGTTGTTCAATCGTGCCATGTGTGAGGGATTACCTGAGACCTGGAGGTTGTCTAATATTGTGCCCATCTTCAAGGCTGGTGACCCTACAGAGCCTAGGAATTACCGCACTATTATGGTTGGACACACATTGGCACAACTATATGCATCTATTCTGGAGCAACACCTGAGTAGCTGGGCAGAGGGCGAGGGTGTACGAGGAAAGGGTCAGGCCGGCTTCAGGAGGGGTTTCTCCACTCTTGATCATATTCTGACACTCAGGGCCATCATTGAGGAGGGCAGAGCACATGGGAGACGGATCTATTGTAGCTTTGTGGATTTTCGCAAAGCATTTGACATGGTACCAAGGGCTCGATTGATGCGCAGACTGCAAGAGATGGGGGTGCCCATAGAGGTAATTTGGGGGATAATGGCTTTGTACAAATCAGTGGTGGGACATGTATGCACTCCAAAATGGGTATCTGATTTAGTTCACTCTACTATTGGAGTGAAACAAGATTGCCCATTGTCTCCTACTCTATTCGGTATGTATGTGGATGAGGTGTTTGATTACATTGACAGAAAGGGTGACAGGGGTGCCCAGCTGGCAGGGACGTGGATCCCATTGTTGCTTTATGCTGATGATATTGTACTGATATCTGACTCACCAGAAGGTATGCAACGACATCTGGACGCACTACGCAGTTTTGCAGAGGATAGTGGCCTGGGTGTAAACCTAGGTAAAACAGAGGTTATAGTGTTTAACACCACACCGCAATGGGTCAGGAGATCATTACCTACTTTCAAATATGGTCAGGAGATTGTGGAGTATACAGATGCATACACTTACCTGGGTAAGTCTTCACGGGGCCAAGATTTTCTTTGAGAAGAGCAGCAGAGACTAGACTAACTAGAGCCGGTGCGGCTCTGGGAGGAATGGAGAGGATGTGTTCACAAGTTCAATTCCAGGAACCTAGGACAAAGTTATGGCTCTTTGATACTTTGGTAGCCTCTACTATGTTATATGGGGTGCAAGTTTGGGGACCTTCTATAGGCCAGGATGGGTGGAGGCGTATGGAGAAGCCCCTGGTATCTATGATCTCTCGGCTGATTAGAGCCAAGGTTTCTGTACCGCATGATATCATTCGAGCGGAATTAGTTGCCCCCCCCTATGGAGATTGAGGCGCTCACAAGATCAGTCTCCTTTGTACACAGTCTATGGGATACTACCAGAGACAGATATGCCAGGGTGGCTCTAGAGTCCTCCAGACAATTAGCTTTTAATGGGGACACATCATGCTGGTATGCTCAGATGACATCATGGTTTCAGACACATGGTTTCACCATGGATAGGTTGCCTCCTTTTCAATACTCTCTTCAGGCACCCTTGAGGTCTGTGACACGGGTAGAGATTAATAGACTCATCCGTCAGGATTTGATCCAGCTAGACACAAGAAGGACATGGATAGAGCCGTTACAAGAGTTGGGCACAAAGATGGCTTTCTATAGAGAGAATCTTCTCCACCTCACGAGGGATGGGTTTGTGATTCGACCTAGCTACATCTTTCGCATGGTTTGCGTTGTGCCATTGGCCAGATACGCACGTCCTCACATCAGCTCGAGATTGAGATTGGCAGATTCAGAGGGACACCGGCAAATAACAGAATATGCCGCTTATGCCATCTAGAGCCAGAGACAAAAATACATTACATATGTCATTGCACAGTATACTATGAGATACGAGGTCGTTTTCACTGTCTATTCAGAGAAGGTTTTGGGCCTCTATCTAGGGTCATGAGTTACGAGGATCAAAGATGTCTTGGGCTTTATCTACTTGAGTTACACAAGCATAGTGGAACCTTACTGAGGAGAGGTGAAGAGAGACATCCCCAGAGACAGATCACAAATTTCTTTACACTAGATACTGTACACCCAGAAGAACAAACAGAGGAGCAACCAGCGACGGTGGAGAGGTCTACCCGCACTACTGGCATTCTCATAGACCGAGCATTGGAGCTAGGGAGATCTAGACAACCCCGAGGGAGGAGAGGAGCTACACAATTTCGAAGGAGGCTACGGCAAAGGATTCAAGCCATACTCTTTCGTCGTCCAGAGTGCAGATGAAGATGGATCTCTACTCCCCTCCCATATTGTCTTCACATTGTACTGCTTAGTTTAGGATCCCGCAATATTTATATTTTGTTATCCTAGTTTAATTTATTTTGTTAATCTAACTTTGTATCAGATACACCGCATTGTAACTTTCTGGTCTCATAGGTCACTTTGGCCTTTTGAAGACGTTAATATAACATTTCATTTCTCTCTCTCTCTCTCTCTCTCTCTCTCTCTCTCTCTCTCTCTCTCTCTCTCTCTCTCTCTCTCTCTCTCTCTCTCTCTCTCTCTCACACATATTCTACCTCATCATCTCCATCTCTTCTACACTGTCTATGGGCTGAATTCTCTCTTTCTCTACTGTGTAATGGTAGGAGTTGTGACCTCCAATCTCTATCGCTCATCTTTGAGCTGAAAACTCTCTTTCACTCTGTTCCTTATGCTGAAATTTATGTGTGCTCTCTTCCACCACTTGGGCAATAGCCCCTGCCGGTTACAGTGGTACCAAGCCTAGCTGATTGCTCTTTTGTGTGGCAATCTGATCCAGATTTATGGCCATTTTCAGTAGCTATGGAGAACTCCAAGTTCACCGATAGCCATCAAGAAGAGGAGTATGAAGAAGTTGTAGCCATTTTCAAACATACATGCAGTTCATGTATGGCACGTTGACACATTGGCAATGCATGCATGGTAGATGGCCACACAGTGTAATAGGGAATGGCCAGAGCGGGCCCCTCTCTACTAACATATAGGTTAAATCCAACCTAATTTGAGCATATTTTAAGCTTATCGTTCAGGCCCCCATTCCCGTTCCGCTTTTCCGAGGGCCCCGTTCCGGAAACGTAATTGACTTATCCTAAGGCCGTAAAAATAATTTAGGCCTTAGGATATTGTTGTTCTAAGGACCCCATCTCATTCCTGTGCTTGCACTGACGCGCGTAATTGTCTGAGCCTGAAATCTGAGGCTACTATCTTCCCAATCAATAGGGCTTCAGGGCATTTTCTGCTAGGGTCTCCCTGAGGTGCTCTGGCCCAAACTTGGGTCCACCTGAGGCCCCATAACTGCTAGATCTATTCTGATGTGCACACAACTAATTAGATAATTCTTTTCTCGTAAATAAATTAATTATTTACAAAGTCTAACATAGTTACAAAAAGAATCAATCTTCTGATACCATGCTCGAGGAGCTTGCTTCAGGCCATAAAGAGCCTTCCGCAACTTGTAAACTTTGTTGCTCGATCCTGGAACTAAGAATCCTACATCTCCTCCTCTAAGTCAAAGCCCGACTTCACATCCATCTCAAGCATGGGCTATCGATGATGGGCTGTTCGAGCAAATATTGTCCAAATAGTTGCCACCTTATAGTCGGTGCAAAGGTCTCGTCATGGTTCACTCCCAATCTTTCAAAAAAGCCCTTGGCAACGAGGCATGCTTTGTGCTCATCCAAAGACCCATCTGATTTGTACTTCGTCTTGTAGACCCACTTGACACAAAGATAGTTACCCGGACGGAAAATCGGAATGGGGAATGGGAAACAGCAACCGGTAGGAAATGCCATTCCCTGTTTCGAACACTCACGTTTGAAACACGGAACGGGAAGCTAGATTGGGAACGGGGAACGGCCACCTGAAAATGGCCATTCCCTGTAACTATAGACAAATGACCTTCCGCTTTGGTGGTTGTGGAACCCACTCCCATGTATTACTCGGAATACCTCTCAATGGAATCAAGCTTTACTTGCATGGCCTCCTTCCACTTTGGTTGTAAAAGGGACTGTAAGAGGTTGTCTGATCTTTGCCACCAAGGAATCAAGGCATATCTGCATCATCTAGACCATCTCATAGTAGCTACATCAAGCCAATCTGGTGGAAAGTCTGAAGTAGAAGGATCTCACAATGTCTCGAATAGCCACTTGACTGGCTTGCCCCCAAAATCAGGAGCTACTGATATGTCCTCCACCGCATCCATCTCTGCTCTAATAATCTCATGCAGAATGAAGGCCTTTGCCTATATCATATGTGATGTCATCATGACCAGCCATCCCTCCATATGCTCCCAGCCATCATAGTACTCTCTGTCTGGCCACTATGCTTCCTGAGAATAAACCCAATCAAGCAGAGGCATTGATGACTCAAGTAAATTCATATCAGGCGTAGAATTGTAGAAACCCAAAAACCACGTGAACTTAGTCTCAATTATCATCCATCCTCAATTCCTAGGCATTAGTTCGTCTCTTGACCCCATCTTGACGACATGAACTCGAGCTTGTAGAATCAGCTAACGACATTTAAACCGTTTTTTATTAGAAACAATGTTTGAGGCATATGTCCATTGTTTTACAAACATATTCTTTATCGTGAAGCCTTACAAATATTTTCTTGATCATTTCTTCCTGTCATTTTCTCATTCATGGATCTTTGGACATCTGTCATTAGCTTTTCATCATCAACATCCATCCCAGTGACATCATCTTGAGACACCTGTTTCTGAAACTCTTCTATAGACAAGAGAAAAAATTGTAATTGACTGACAGTGTGCATCAGAATTAACATTTATGAGTAAAATGCAAACTACCTTCTTTCTCTAAGGGTAAACTTGTCACAGACTTGATCTGTATGATTTCTCCAAGCTGGAGCAAGTTCATGTTATGAGTTAAACGGATAATCCAATGTGCTACATCCAAACTAGAGAAAGTTTCTCTCTGTCAAGATGTACTGATGATAAACCAAGCAAACACAACTTAAAATGCTTTTAATGAACTTCCCAATACACAAAAAATGCTAAGCTATGCATATGTGATGTCTAGAACAGGAAATGCACATCCGAATGCAAATGTTAAAAGCATACACACCTGCACTTCTGGCATTATTTCTCCTTCGCCAAAATTTATTTCTTGGTCATTGGCATCAAAATTTTGAAAACAAGGGGTTACCGATTTCCTTTTCCTAGTGGGCTGTTGATCAATTGAGGAAGGATTATCTACATGCTTCCGTCTTAGATTCATTCCAACAACTGGACCAAACCATAACTGAAGGAATTTTAGATAAACGTCCTTAATAGCTCTGAAACATGGTTCATTTGTGAAAAAAAGGGAGTCTGAAATTGAGGAGGTCGATGCCAGCAGTACTCATATAGTTGCTTAAAATACATTCTGTAGTGACAATACCCTCAGTAGGCATGATAGCAAAAAGAATTTGTGGTGCTTTTCTTGGAACACACTTAGTTTTCCAGATTTACATAGTTGTAGGTTAGAAAATTGAACTTTCACTTCCTTGGGTGCCGCTGTATGCTTGTCCGCTCAATATCTGGCATGAGCTAGTATGTCCCTGCTTGTGCACCTATTCCATGAGGTGGTGCTATCTTGAGCATCCCAACCACTTAAAGAAGGGGCATCAGTCTCAGAGCCTGCAGCTCACTGATGCGAGGGAATTTCTCATAAGTTTCACATGCACTCTACACCGGTGATTGTGACCATGTGCCAAATAAACGTGTCACTGCTGGCTCAGGTTAGTCTACAAAACCCAATGAGATCTTAATCTAGCACTATGTAAGAAAATGTGCTGGACCTGAATAGCCATCGACTCATAGCTCCCCCCCCCCCCCCCCTTTCCCTCCCTCCCGAGAGGATGGCGACTATTGGCCGGGTCGCATAGGTCATATTTTGGCCTTCCGAGGACAATAAAAAATCATCATCATCATCATCACCTCCCCCTCCCCCCCCCCCCCCCCTCTCTCTCTCTCTCTCTCATGAGTTCTCCACCTCATGATACGCTCTCTTCTCCAGCTTCTCTACGCTCACCACACACGAGGTACCAGCACGCATTTTGCAACCCGAACAACAGCAAAGCAGCTCTCACCACCAGGCCCAAATAGGGTGCGTCGACCAGCAGCAGACCAACGACTATGCAGCACGCCCTCGCAGCAGAAGCAAAGGAAGGGGGACTCGCACAGATTTAGGGTTTGCAAGAATAGAGACTAGGTCGTACACAGTGGCGGAGAGAGCACAGTAGACTATCTGTTGAGCTCTACCCAGACAGCAGAGCTTATACACTCCTTCAACGTTGCACGCACACCGATAGGGGCGGATCATACTTATCTCACATTCTCCCTTTTTGCTACACAGCTTGCCGACCCCCCCGCCTCCCCCCCTCACACTTACACTACCATTTCTTTCACTCATGAGCTCACTCCTGTTTATATACATCACCTGCATGAGCACCTTATACACTTAGACCCCACAGCCCCTATGGACACACTCACCACACACATTACATCCATCTTACACGAGTCAGCCACTCAAAGTTTCCCACATCGCATACACACACACCCTCCACGCACTGGCACTATGCCACAAAACAGGTGGTACGACGACAAATGTCGAGATCTACACAGACACCTACATATACTGGAGATCAGAGGGGAGATTACACATCGCCAGGCTCAGCGCAAGATGCAGACACTTACCCGTCGTAAAAGACGGGAGTGGGAGGAGCACCAGTATTGGGACATCTATCATTTACTCATGAGCAAGAACAGTGCTGAGGCATGGCGTCGGATCAGACCTCCCAGGCCATCCACTCCTATTCAGGACCCAGCGGCATGGCACAGATATGCCGAAAGCTTATACGAGATCCCAGGACAGCCACCCATACCTACGCCATCGGCTACCCGACCCACATCATCTACTTTCTTCACCACCCACATGGTGAAGAAAGCTATATCCCACCTACAGCATGGGAGGGCTAGAGATCAGGCAGGCCTACAGGCAGAGCATCTTATATATGGCTGTGATGCATTGGCACCACTCATTGCCCACCTCTTCAACCGCGCGCTTTCAGAGGGATTCCCAGAGTCGTGGACAGCGCACACCATCGTGCCTATCCACAAATCTGGGGATGCCATGGATCCTAGCACATATCGCACTATCATGATTGGTCCTATACTGACCAAACTATATGGCGCGGTTTTAGAGGAGGAGCTCAGTTCTCTAGCAAAGGGAGAGGGCATGAGGACACCAGGACAGGCAGGCTTCCGCCGAGCTTTCTCTACTATTGATCATATCTTCACCCTTCGTTGTCTGATCGACCAGACACGGGTGAGGAAGAGGAGATTATATTGCTGCTTCGTTGACTTCCGCAAAGCATTTGACACAGTACCTAGAGAGAGACTTTTCCGATGTCTGGCTGCGCTTGGGATTGGAGAGGAGATGGCATGGGGGATCTATGCATTGTATGAGCATGTATCTGGCAGAGTGAGATGCCCGAGTGGATTATCTGACACCCTTGTGAGCACCATTGGTGTGAAACAAGGTTGCCCCCTATCACCTACACTCTTTGGTCTATACATTGACGAGATTGTAGACTTCATCTTGCACAGGGGTGGAGAGGGTGTGGATATTGCAGGGACTACTGTACACATACTCTTATATGCAGATGATATTGTCCTGATGTCAGAGACGGCAGAGGGACTACAACTACATTTGCAGGCCCTGGATGATTTCTGCTCACAGAGAGGACTCACGGTGAACCTTGGCAAGACCAAGGTTCTCATATTTCATACATCGGCTCAGATTCGCCAACAGAGTAGATTTACAGTAGCTGGAGGGGATATAGAAGTGACAGGCTCATATGTATATCTGGGGGTTACATTCACCGCAGCATCAAGGACCTTCTCCATGACACAGGCAGCCAGAGATAGACTTACCAGAGGATACGCATCACTAGCTCTGATGGAGAGACAGTGCCACCAGGCCCACTTCCAGGAGCCCCGGACGAAGGGGTGGCTCTTTGACACACTGGTCACACCTGCACTCATGCATGCCTCGGCCATTTGGGGACCGGGACTGGCAGACTCCGTATGGACACAGATAGAGAGGCCACAGATTATTATGATCTCCAGGATGATTCGCAGCAAGCCATCAGTTCCACACGACATTATTAGAGCTGAGCTGGCTGCACCACCGATGTTGGTAGAGGCACTCTTTCAGACTGTTTGCCTTCTTCGCAGATTCAAAGATATGGATCTAGATAGGATCTCTCATAGAGCCTTCATTGCATCTAGAGAGATGGCACAGGCAGGGGACACTAGCTCATGGTATGCCCAGACAAGAGATTGGCTAGCTCAACACGGTTTTGATATTGATAGACTACCACCACTCCAGTATGACACCCAGGCCCCGACCTATACCCTCTCACGCTCTGAGCGGAATAGGGTCATCAGACAGGAGATATGGCATACATATATTCAGAGGACATGGCGCAGGCCCACAGACACCCTACCTCCTAAAATGCTATATTACTATGAGCATTTTCTGAGGTTCTCAGAGCAGGGATTCATTGAGATTCCATCATACATGCAAGAGTACATGCCACACCGACTTCGGGTCAACATTGGCCAGCTACGAGTGTCATCACATCAGCTAGAGATTGAGAGTGGCAGAGCCAGAGGCATACCACGAGAGGAGCGTACATGCCGGATTTGCCAGACGGAGGTGGAGAGTGAGGAGCATTTTGTCATGAGATGCCCAGCATATACAGAGCTGAGAGAGAGATATGGCATTGGAGACTCATTACAGCAGCATATGATAGGCCGAGAGCAGAGGAGGTTTGGCCAGTTCCTGGTTGCGGCTTTAGAGGTTCGAGAGCAGTTGTTACAGCCACGCCAAAGTCAGGATAGCAGGACACAGACTACCATCACACAGTTTTTTCGACAAGGTGGACCAGACCCCCCCACACTACCTACACAGAGTAGAGGGCTTACCCTTCTCCAGGCAGAGTCTCAGAGGGCACGTCGGAGACCGAGGCTCCCAGGATACAGGACACATGGGTGTCACCAGAGGAGATCTCGAGGATACTAACCTTACACCATCAGTATCTAGAGCAGAGTCATGTACCAGCACCAGGAGATCCAGCATTCCAGAGATACCTGAGCAGGCCACCACCGATGTGCCACATTCTCTACCCTACATATGTTGCTTGTTTTTAGATACCCTCCCTATCATCTCATGGTGGTATCACCTTGCAGCCCCTAGTTGAGCCTGATGATGCGTGAGCACACCTCGACACGAGGACCCACACTATACATTGTACACCACATGCACCACCCTACCACACCCTCTTGCATAGTATAGGCTCATTTCAGTTTGTACACTTTTTTTATTTTCCGATGCCTAGAGCATCAACACATGTATATGATATTGTCTCATAGGTCGAGTTCGGCCTTTCGAAGACGTTAATAAAGCTTTCTTTCTTTCTTTATTTCTCTCTCTCTCTCTCTCTCTCTCTCTCTCTCTCTCTCTCTCTCTCTCTCTCTCTCTCTCTCTCTCTCTCTCTCTCTCTCTCTCTCTCTCTCTCTCTAGACCCCACCATTTGCACCAAATCAGAGGCATCATCGCTCGACATCGGAGACGAGTGCCACCTTTCAGCGGCCTCTCTATACTGGATCTACCCATCTCGGATATCTTGGGATAGAGGACAGGGAGATAGAAGTTGATGGTCAGATTTGGATGGGATCAGTCATGTATTTGTACATATTCTCAGTTTTAGCTTAGTTTTAGCTTTGTAGACTCAAACATCACTATGATGTTGAGTAGATCTTTTTTCTGTTTCAGTAGACGAGAGATGTATTACCAGATGTATAGTTTCTTGTCTCATGGGCCATTTTGGCTCTTTCGAGACGTTAATATATCTTTCTTTCTTTCTTTCTTCTCTCTCTCAGAGGGTGCTTGAGGATGGACCAACCAATCGATGTCGGGGAAAATTGCTTTCTACAAGGGAGGGAGAGTAGTGGTGTTGGAAAAACGCAACGCATGACGGTGAGAGACCTATAGGACCAACCTTAAAATGGCAGCATGGAATTGTAACGGATGAATGAAGCTAGATGTAGGCGCATTTGAGGATAGCTTTAAGGGAAGAGACATTATTTTTTACTCGGAAACGCATCAGACTCTTGGTGGCACATTACCTAGAGTGACTGCATACCATTGGGAGACTACTTGTAGGCAGGAAGAGAGATCAACGCATAGAGGACGGGGGTCAAGAGGTGTGGCAGTCCTATCCAGGGAGGAGCTGCAACCCCTCATTTGTAATGTTCGGAGGGATGAACAAGCCAGATATATGTGCGTCAGAGTGAGAGCACTCTACATTGCAATATGCTATTTTGCCCCCAGCACACCTCATTATGTATCGACCAAGGGGGAGTCACCCTACATGATATTGGATGAGGACATATAGGAGTTCTCTAGGGATGGAGATGTAATTCATTTGGGAGACTTCAATGCCAGGACGGGCCAGTCTCAGACAGCTTTGTACGATACCTCAAAGGAAATGTTGAGAGAATTGGATATCAATGATATGGAATTGGCGAGACATTCGCAAGATGAAGAGCACACTGGATATGGGGGTTATTTGACAGATTTGGGGACTGTACATGGACTGGCCATCTTGAATGGCCTCCAAAGATTTCCAACGTCGAGTGGGTTCACTTATTTTCCTCATAGACATGGGGCCAGCACAGTGGATTATGTTTTGGCTCAGCCCAGTTTCATACCCTCTATTCAAGACTTTACAGTCAGCCCAGGCTTATTGGGATAGCAATAGGTCATGCTCTCCTCATTTTACCATCTCATTCCAATTCAGCACAGCTCGACTGGCACAGACACCTACGCATACCCGATACACTTTTACTTCAGAGACTCATTCTATCTACATAGATGGTATCTAGAGACGCTTATGCACAGAGGATCCAAGGAGACCTTTAGAGGGTCTCACTTATGTATTGACAGAGACACTACAGGATGCAACAGCATAGGCATGCCCACACACTAAGCCTGGGCAGCGACGACGTTCTGGGAGCACACCCCAAAATAGCTGGTATGATGAGGAGTGCAGAGTGACGAGAACCCGACTTCAGAAGGAGGTACTTCTAGGAGTCATTACTCACAAGCAATCACCGATTGCTTCTATAAACCTTGCGAAAACTGACCGTGCGGCGAGGAACTGTTGTGGGAAGGTGAGATCTGCGAGGTTCAAGACTTGATCTACGATGTCTAAAGGCTGAAAACTGAAAACGCTGATGGTTCTTGATAGTCCGTCACGGTGAATCTGCAAAACGCCGGGGCTGATCTGCAAACCAAAAACGCTAGGGCTGAAATTCTGTTGTTGTCGCCGGTTGCTCTGCAAAATGCAAAACGCTAGGCTGATCTGAGGTTCTGTTGTCACCGGAATCTGCAAAAGCAAATCGCTGGCTGATCTGGTGTTGAAAACGCTAGGTATTGGCTCTGCTCCAAAAACGCTAGGTCTCTTGGGGGGGGTTCTGCTGAGAAGGTGCCTGTTGAGCGTGGAGCTCCTGCTGCCTCTTCTGCCATTTAGTGCTAGTCTAGGTTTGCTTATATACAAACTTACTCAATTTGCCCTACCTACTTTCCAACAAAAGTCACTAAAAAACAATAAGTGAAAAATGTCAAAAATAGGTAAAATAGGCTAAATGCACTGGAAAATTCCCCTGAAGGATTCGGATGGATTCTGATGGGAATGCTTATGATCATGCTGTGTGCAACCAGAGGATATGCATCTACACTAAGTGACTGGGCATGCATGGTCTACGAATAGACTCACAAAAGTGCCAGATCACTTCTAAATCTAGACTGACTGGACTGATTGAACCCTACTCATGCTGTAGCTTGTCCACGGACACATAGGGTTGGATGTGTCACGTGACACCCTATGTTTTGTAACCATACCACATTAGACTCTAGTGTCAAGTCTAGGGATACCTTAAAATCCATAAAAGGATCCATCAGGGACTGCTGCAGTTTTGCTCTGCTGAGAGGAGTCTCTACAACCACCTCTTCTTCTCCTGAAGCTTCTTCCTCCTCAGGCCTGCTGATGTCGATAGTCGGCACTTGTCCCTTGCGACGCAATCTTCTCGGTGGTTCATCTTGCTCCAACTCGGGCTGCATGGCAGTGGTAGACTTCCCTCTCACCATGGCTGGAGGTATGTGTAGGGTGGGTGTGTACTTGAAGAAGCCTGGCGACAACATAAGGCAAGGTAGAGTTCGACAGAGGTAATGGCTCACACCTTTGTATGGCGCACCTCGCTTTCCACTCACGACTAATAGTACTCGCTACGCTATGATTTCACCTAATGAAGAATCATCCCGCATTTCAATGTAAATTTTCAAATCTCCCTTAAAATTCAAACCCAGAAAAATCTGATCAGCATAATTCCAACTTCAGGTATTCCGAAAATCCGACTTGACCACTCTGAACATTGATCCCTCTGTCCTGTTATTAAACTGTTGTGCATTGTACAATTAACCTCAACACTATTGTTGGTCATCCCCTTTTGAAATTGAGGAGCTCCAAACCTTGTACCTAGACTGCTTGCTGCAAACTCTGTTGGTTAAATCAATCCTGCTAATGGCCATTCCAAATGGATGGTTTTCCTTGGAATTTCTTTAATTTGAAACCATTAACAGGTTTCTCAACTCTGGTACCAAAAACATCAGCAACTATGAATGTTCCCTATCCCAAATCCTGGACAATCTTATATGGACCAATATATCTCAAAAGTTAACTTGCCTGGATGTGGCCCTAATCTGGAGTTATACAACATTACCCAATCTCCAACTTGGAAAACTTTAAACTTAACATTCATACTCACCCAAGCTTTCCTCCTTCTCTAAACCACTTCAAATATATATAAACTAATCAACATGTCCTCTTCTAATTGCATCAAATATTTGCTCCTGTACCTGATGGACAATTTTGGACTCGTTTTTTATGCAATTACTCTAAGGCTTGGAACCACAAATTCCATAGGGACCACAGCTTCTAGACCATACACCAATTTGAATAGAGTCATACTTGTGGTGACCTTAAAAGTTGTCCTAAAGGACCACAATGCTAAATCAAGCTTCTGATCCCAATTCTTCTTGTTGTCTTGAACAATTTTCTTCAATATCTTCACCAAGGTCTTATTTGTGCTTTCAGCCTATCCATTAGCTTAACGATGATAACGTTGTGGACTTTTTGAGCATAATCATATGAGTTTTTGTTAATTAAGCAATCATCTCATTTAGAAAATGGCTTCCTCTATCACTCACCAACTCCACACGACATCCAAACCTAGTCATGTTGTTATGATAGAGAAATCTGGCTACACTTTGAGCTTTATTGTCTTTGAGAGCAACAGCTTCAACCCACTTAGTACAATAATCTGTGGCCACCAGAATGTATTTACATTCTTTACTAGTAGTAGGCTTGACACGTCCAACAAAGTCCATTCCCCACTTTTGAAAAGGTTCTAGAGGTAATATAGGATGATTAAACATTCTCTCCCCAAAATTTGGCTGACCCAACCTCTGACAAATCACACAACTTCTAGCATGCTCATGTGCATCCTTCAATACAGTGGGCTACCACAATCTAGCTTGCAACACTTTCTTACCTGTTATATCACCTGAAAAAATGTCCTGCTATTCCTGAATGAGCTTCTTGCAAAACAGCCTTTTGTTCAAAATCTGGAACACACCTTCTAATGACTTGATCAATCCCTTTCTTGTATAATGCTCCTGCTATCACCAAAAATGGTCTACTTTTTAAAGCAAACTTCCTCCTCTCGTCACCTGAAAATTCCATGGCATTGTACCATCTGTCAAAAATGTTAACATCTGATCATACCATGATTCAGAGACAGTTGACACGTGACACATCCCAACCCTATGTGTCTGTGGACAAGCTACACCACAGCAGGGTTCAGTCAGTCCAATCAATTTAGATTAGCAGTGATCTGGCACTTTTGTGAGTCTACTCGTAGACCGTGCATGCCCAGTCACTTAGCATAGATGCATATCCTCCGGTTGCACACAGCATGATCATCGGAATTCCCATCAGAATCCATTAGTATCAGTTAGGGGAATTTTTCAGTGCATTTAGCCTATTTTCCTATTTATTGGTTATTTTCACTTATTATTTTTAAGTTACTTTCCAGCAAAAGTAGGTAGGGCAATTTTGCTAAGTTAATATATAAGCAAACCCAAGTTAGCACTTTTTGGTAGAAGAGGCAGCAGGAGCTTCCCGCTCAACAGGCAACTTCTCAGCAGTTAAAAAAAAAAAAAAAAAACCCCAGCAGTAGACCCTCGCCATCCTTCCACTTCCCTTGGCGTTTTTCATCTCCAGTAGCTATCGCCATCATTCCCCTGTGCTTGGCGTTTTCCCCATTACCAACAGCAGCAGCAGAATTTACTAAGGCTAGAGAACCCTTGCAAATCCTCAGCGATTTCAGCCCAAGGCCCAGCGTTTTTGGTTCTTTGACCCAGATTTGCCTGGCGTTTTTGGCAAGAGATAAGATCAGCCAGCGTTTTTGTTTCCAGCCCTAAACTGCATCAAACCACAGCATTTTCAGCCCTATACACAATAGCAGATTAGCCCCCAAGATGGTTGCAGATGTTCCCCCATTTTCAGCCATAAAAACGCAGCCAAAACAGTCATTTTCAGCCACCGAAACAGTCCCCGAATTCAGCGATTAGAAGATCTCAGATTTCAGCCATCAAGTCATCGTCGTCATCGGCATAGTCCAAGTTGCATCAGTCCATTGCATACGCATTGTACACCTTTGTGCAATCAAAGTAGACCACTCTCGCCGACGAGAGTGGGGCCTTCGGAGGAGGGTTTTACAACCTCTCGGGTGTCGTATCTCTTCTCTCTCCTTCTCTCAGTCTCATTCACTTGCACGCACAATATCCACTCACTTTGTTCGTGACCACAACACTCTACAAGACGGAAAGCTCTCTCTTTCCTTAAAGAACTAAAAGGAACCTTGAGCAATAAAGATCACTAATCTTGAGAAAATACAACATTCATTCCGCACCTTACAACAATATTCTGAACTTCAAACAAATCAGCATCAGTTAGATCATCTTGGACACCTGTTGGTTCCTCACGAGTATCAATTCTACTTAAATAATCAGCTATGGTGTACTCTTTGCCAGGAGTATAAACAATTACAAAGTCAAATTCCTGTAACATTAGCATCCATCTAGCTAATCTTCCAGTCAGCAATGGCTTCTTGATCAAGTAAAGCAATGCATGATGATCCACATGAAAAATAACTCTGTTGCTCAGCAAATAATGTCTGAATTTGGTTAAACCATATACCATGCCAAGAGCTTCTCTTTCTGTCACAGCATAATTCCTTTCAGCTGATGTTAACACCCTACTAGCGTAGTAGAGAGGTCTGAACCATCCCCTAACTTTTTCCTACATGAGGACAGCACCAATAGCCATATCCGATGCATCAATAAATACATGGAAAGGTAATGACCAATCTGGAGGTTGTAATATTGGTTCTATTAACAACATCTTTTTTAACATCTGAAATGAGCTCTCCTGAGGTTCTACCCATATAAAAGGTACACTCTTCTTTGTTAGATGAGTAAGAGGTAGACAAACATTTGCCAAATGTTTGACATATCTAGCATGCATTTCGCCTGACCAACAAACCTGCTAACATCCTTTACATTCTCTAGGGCTTTTGCTCTTTTAATAACTTCAATCTTCTTCTCATCAATGGACATCCCTTCATGAGAAACCACATGCCCTAAAAGTACTCCACTTCTCATAGCATTAACACTTTTAAAAGAATTAAGGCACATTCTAAATTGTCTACACCTTTCAAAACATAACTTCAAATGCTGTAGATGTAGTTCTTTCTTTCCAAATACTGAAAACTCATCCACAAAAACTCTCATGAAATCCTACAAATAAGGTTCAAATGTGTTGTATGCTGTAAAATTAAATGATGGTCCATTTTTTAGTCCAAAATTCATAACTATAAATGCAAAAGCACCCCACTCTGCTATAAAAGTTGTTTTGTGTTGATCTTTTTCAGCCACTTGGATCTGATTGTACCCTGAAAAACCAAAGCTCTATATTTCTTTGCTTGCTACAGCATCACAAAATGGCATTGGAAAAGGATCTGTAATAGTGGCTGCATTCAACTTTCTGTAATCAACACAAACTCTGATTTTTCCATTTTTCTTGGGCACCACAATGATTGGTGACAACCATGTAACCTTATGAATTGGTTTGATAAACCCAACCGCTAATAGCTTATCAATCTGCTGCTTTACCTGTTCTGCAAAGTTTGGATTCATTCTATACCTTTGTTGCAAAATCGGAATTGCATCCTCCTTAAGATTAATGTGATGCTGATGTAAACCAGGATCTATACCTTTCACTTCAAAATAGTCCCATGTTAAAACATCTTTGTGCTCCTTCAACAACTGAAACAACTCGTGCAAAAAATTCCCATCTATATGAATACTGAGCTTGACAATTTTGGGATCCTCTTTTGTACCCAAATTGAGATCCTTTAACTCATCTTGCTCGACCTTGGCGGATCCTCCACATCTTTTATTGTAAATCTTTTCAGCCAACTCTCTTGCCTCCTTTTCCTCTATCTGTAAGGCTTCCTTGGATTGGAGGTATCACCTCTCTCCATCTTCAACACAACAAAATTCACCTGAAACTGAATTCCTGCAATATAAATAGATTGTTGTCTCAATATTCCTGATGGTTGAACTCTCCTCTGATCTGCCATCTTCACCTGAAATGGTGCTGGTTGCAATTCTCCCAACTTCATTTTATAATACACAAACTCGGCCAAAATGTTGACTCCAAATCCTCCATCCAATAATACTTCATCAAACAAAGTGTTGTGAAACACCACTTTTATAACAGGAACTACAAAGTCGACATCTGCTGGATCAACTTTGTTCACTACGGGCTGCAGGAAACAGGGGAAGAGGCTCACACCGGCGTTGCCTTGAGGGATCTAGTTGTTCCTGTCGGTCTTTCAATATGCGCAAAGGTGGGGAAGTCGGCGCTGATTGTGATGATGCTTGCAAACGCCTGCATTTCAAAATGCCGGCGACAACATAACTCAATGGCGCTCCAGTGGAAGAAGCAAGGGGCATGTGGCAGTGATGTTCCCTAGCGTTTTAGAACGCTACTTGAGGAGGGAGAAGAAAGAAAAATGCCATTAGCAGAGGGAATGGACGTCGCGAGCAGAGGGGAGCATTTCTTCTCTTCATGGATGATCTCCTCTCTGGGCCGCCTTGCTCACCCAAGGTCATGGAGCACACGGCTCTAATACCATGTCAAAGTCAACGATGCGGAAGCGTATAGACCAAGGGGAGAAAGCAAGAGAGAGAGAGAGAGAGAGAGAGAGAGAGAGAGAGAGAGAGATTGCGAACCAACCAACCTTAGCAATAAACACAATGAGGGTTGAGGGTTGCTTATATAGCAACCACAGTAAATTGCCCTACCCAGACTTCGACAAATAAGTAAAATAAATACCTAAAAGCCAAACTAAATAATGGGATCACATTGGGCAGTTCACTTGAGATGCCAAAACTCTAACAATGTTGACTATGGAATATTGCGTGCTACCCCCTGCTACAATGATGCTGAGAGAGAGAGAGAGAGAGAGAGAGAGAGAGAGGAAAGGCTCTCCATAAGTTCTCTTTTTAGTTCAAGTGTTTAAGTGCTAAAGTCTGTTCCAATAGTATTTTCCATCGGCACGAGGTGCCCTTACGATTACAGTGGTATCAGAGCATCAACCATTTCCTTTTCCGGCAAGAGAACCAATCCTACATCGACATACAACAGGAAGAGATGGATTCGGATGAGTACTTACAATTTCTCGTCGAAGAGTTGCGTAGTTTGCATTCAAGGCATCCTCAGCGCAGGTTCCCAGTTATGCAAAATCTTTGACAGTTTTGAATTTTATGATGCCTCCCATTTATGCCTAAGTGTTCTATCCTCTAGCACCCGGCACTTCGAGAGGTTCGACTCATCAGCCGGCAAATTCTATTATCCCCCTTGTAGGTGTTTTTCATCAAATTGTTGCAAGACCCTCTCTTATACCACCTTTGCTACCACCTCCTATGTTTCGCAATTGGAACCCTTACGCATACCCATACTATCCTTCACCACCGATGCTTGCTCTCCCTCAACCATAATATTTCAAGGACGGTGGATCTACAATCAAGTTCTTTGCTCTTTCTAGAGTCAAGGTTCATAAGAAAGCTTTCGAGTTTCTTCAACAATTCGACAACGTCTATTCACTCAAAACTTACACTCAAGAATCCAAAATTTGTCGAGTTGCCACCTTCCTTAAGGACAATGCTATACAATGGTGGAGTTCTTTACCTACAAAGCCTCATGCTCCAAGGACATGGCAAGCCCGCAAAAATAATTTTGCTCGCACTAACCTGACATATTTATTTAAAGTGCAACTTCTTGCAAAATCGAGTAACTTGAAGATGATAGCCACCAAAACTATAGAAGATCACAATCATAAATTTTGGGATACCTATCTTCCAGGTTTCTTTCTTTGAAAATTTTACCTTGGAGGACCAATGGGATACTATTGGACTACATTCTCCACTCCAAGAGTATTGTTTTTTAAAGCAAGAACTTATGGACCATGCCGCCATTGGCTACAAACTTATGAAGGGAAAACTTGTCTTGGCACTTGAAACAGTTCAAGATCCTGTGAGTAAGGATGAAACTCGACAACAACGACCTACTTTAAGAGATCCCTTATGCCAACTTCTATAAGAACAAGCGCGATGCTCAAAGGCAACAAATGTTTTCAAACCAGACATACTTCTTACCCTTGTCCTCATAAAGCAAATAAACAGGTTTCAAAGCAAGTTCTTGCCAAGAAAGTAAAAACCATGGTGGGATTGGTTCCAAATATGTGTGCCCTCACCTTGCTCAACGCATCCAATGAATTATGTCAAGCTTATGGAAAAAATTCAAGGTACCAAAGCACTTATCTTCTTCAACCCGACAGCAACTGAGAATTTCATTTCTCCTGTTTTTCTAAAAAGTTTGGACATCGACTACGATTAAATTGATTCAAAGATCAAGGCAGAGTTAGCTGTTGGTGACACTACCAAAGTCACACCACGTATTGGCTCCCTTCCTGTTATCATCCGTAGATATCATGGAAAACTACATCCTCGCATTTGAAATTGGGACGTTCTAATGCATTGTTGGAAATCCCTTGGCATCATCAGAGCAATGCTAACATTGCCATTCGACACCAAGTCATTACCTTGCAACAAGATGAAAAGCAGATTAGTTTCTAGTCAAACTAGCAAGAGGCCCCTCTGAATGATTTAGTCTTCATAATTTTTTATTCAAATACTTTGTTTGTGCATACCGCTTGAAACCATTAACTATTTCAAGGACCATTTGCAAACTAACAATACACACTAACAAAAATTGTGCAACTATTCTTTTCTCTCCTTTGGAATGTTTTAGCATGCCAAATTTAAGAACAACGGCAGTGTCTCGAATTGGTGTGCATGAGAGAACTCCCTGCAGTGTTCTTCTTTGGCGCCATGGTCAAGGCGGTCCAAAGTCACAAGAGAATCCTCCATAGACAGATGCGAATTGGGCTTCAGGTTGTAAGCAACCTCTCGTGAGAAGATCTCCAACCCCTTCAGAAAAGGATAGATAGACCAGGTTGAGATGGATCCAAAATTAGCCCCCTCTGCTACTCAAAACACCTCCTATGGCTGGATAAAAATTGCAAGTATACCGTCAAAGCCGCAGGCATGAACCCCTCTTGCCATTAATACACAACCACAATCTCGTCCATACAACTTCAGAGCCAGTCTCCTGACACACGTTATTCTCCTCTCAAACCCATTTTGGGAGTATTCTTAACCCAAGAAATCAGCGTTACAGGCTACAGCAGAGACATAGAAACAGCCCAAACAGGTATGACAAACGTAAGTACAATATAGAGACGGAGAGTTACCACTAGGCGCCCTGGCAGACGCAGGTAACGCGCCAAATTTGAACTTTTCATTCGGCCACAATGAGTCGTGTTCTATTTTAACAGGTAAAAAAAAATTGGCTTTTTTTTAGGGCAACTAAAAAAAGGCATGATTAAAATGGACAGAGCCATCCGGTGGCCTTGATGTAATTTTTTGCAGAGACCTTTGCCAAGCAAGTATAGTACGAGATCAATGGATTTTCAACGATCTTGATAATCGCATTGAGATGCTTGCACCCTCCTTTGGTGCACCCACATAAAATGCCATGAGCTAAAGGAAACAATGCAACAATCCATAAATATTTTGTCGCCATACTCAATCGAATGAAGAAAGTAACCCATACAAAGGATGATTTACTTCACATTAATAACAGGCACTCTAATCATATTCATAACACCACATATTTTATTCACAAACAACTTGAAGAATCGGCATAACCATTTGTCTTTCAAAACCTAGTCAGCCAACCATACATTATCCAAGCCAAGGACACCCACCACAAAACATGCTCAAAAAATTTGGTCATCCCCAATGATCCACAAGCAACTACAGGACTATCTTCAATCCTTGAGTTAAAGGCAGGAATGATAGTTGAAATTGTGCTAGAAATATTGATGTTTGCGATGGTTTGGTGAATGGCACAGATGGAATTTTGAAATATGTAGGGAAAGTAGAGATGTAATCAATAAGCCGATGTGTATGTGAGCAATACCACAAAAAATAAGGGATAGTCTAGTCTTTGCATTGCAAAAAATGCATCATGAAGGAACAACTCTGCAGTATGAAGAAATTTGCCATTTGGGAGAACTTCAATGAAACTTCTCCACATGAACAATCAGTCTTTTATGGGAAGTTTAGAATGCCAAACATTCACGACCTTATTGTGCCACCATGCATTACCTTTATTCATATTTCATACCATATTTTAGTGATCCGATGTCCAGGAGGATGTTTGCAAATGGTAATATACCTTCTCGACACATAAAAAAACGCATAGAAGAATCATCATAATGCCACTCAAAGAGTCGATCCTTGAAAAGAAGTGGTGGAATGGGAGATTTGGAAACAACAAGATCTCAAATAATCTGTCATGCATGTCTATAATGTATACCAAGAACAAATGTAATAGCCGCCTGCGTAAATAAAAGTACACTCCCATTTGCGTTAACAACATCTGATATCAAATTAATTCCTTTTTGGGAGAGAAGATATGTCTGCCTAGGCGATCGCTTGACCGAAAATCGTGCTTCTGTATACTTTCTACCCTAAGCAAATTGCCACTATCACCATCCCGACCATATAAGGACAAATTCTTGATGACTTGTTTCCAATCAACTATAAGAGTAGATGTGAGGGGGCAGCCCGGAATTGTAGCTTCAAGTCTTCCAAAAACCACATCCCATTATGAAGGTTGGCAATGACCAAAAGCGGGTGTAAAATTTATCGCATGAGAGCATTACATAAGCAAACATTAGCATCCAAGGTTGGTTTTGCTATATAAGACCAACAAAAATGTGGCCTTTCTAGCAAGAACATGAGAGCATAAATGTAAAATATTCAAGCCACCATAAGATTTTGGAGTACATATTTTATCCATAGAAAGTAGTCACAATCCTCCATGAAAGCACAAAGACTACGAGATGGCCGACGTAACAACGATAGAAAAAACTGCATGTATTCCATCAAGATGGATTGAACTCGCATGACCATTCACATAGGTTTTAGGGCATCACATACATCCGCATGACTTCACATGGCCTTGGACACAAGGCAATCTACATGGCTAGAGGGTGTTCATAAGTTCTTGTGGTGCAACAAATCCCACACCCCATTAACACTCCCCTTGTGGGGTTTGTTGCACAAGGTATGGTAGTAGCATTCACACAAAACTACCTCCCCTCAAAACACACAAGGCAAGGTACACAATTGTCTCCCCTAGCAAAATGGGTGTAGGCACACAAAACCTCCCCTTAAAAACATACAAGTATGTGGAGGGACTCGCGATCCTCCCCTAAACACACATTAAGGTTCAGGAGCACACTCTCCTCTCCTACACAAAGAGGGTGACACATAGACTGATACTACACATTTACTGCATAGTTTTTGGTTGTTGTTTGAGGAACTTTTTCCCTCACACAAATCTGCAACTTTGTTGTTGTTCTTTTCCTTTCCATGTTGTGGTTTGTTTTCATGGTTGGTAGGTGATGTTATGCTCGACTAGCCATATGTGGCGCATCACTAGTGACCAATGTTGTGAGAGGCATGGCATCTATAGCATAATTGCACATAATGCTTGCCTTTGAGGATGGTCTTACTATCTTAATTACAGCAGTGTCGACTCCTCTTACAATGCTGGCCAAAAGTGAAATTTCACAGATGTATGTTTACATTCATTACATGTGCGAGGTCAAATTGTCACTCAAAGTTGGAGTACATGTGTTGATCAAATATAGCATACATTGCGGATACAAGTAGGTGTAAGATCGGGGTGCATAAAAAAAAGTGGAGGATTCTACAAAATAATCCCTTTTTCTTGATAGCTTCTCTATGAACATCGTCAAAAAGTTGTGAGAAATCAACCTTAATTGGTGTGTTGCCCTTTTCCTTGATGCTTTATAGGAATATTTTTGTGAAAAATATCCCTTACTATGATGAAGTGTAGAAGATATAGCATGAAGAGCCTCATTATAAGAGGTAGCACTTGTTGCTATAAGCTCTTGGAGGTGATGGTGTGAAGGGGCTCTTAATCTTGAGATTTGTGAGCAGCACAGGAACAATACCTTTAAAAAATTAAATATAGCATGGCAAGTATTCAATGCCGATGCTGAGGGTGATTCCTATTTTGGTGGTATAGCCCAATGTGCCGCACCTAAGTGTTGGGCGACTGGAGACTAATCAAGAACTAACACTGACCATTTGTTCTACATAAAACAATAAGGACTCATAACCCTAAACACTATTGTGTTTGGAGTCCACCACAACCTGTGTCTCCTCTCTTCTTCTCTCTTTCTCATTGTTGCACACACACGCGTGCTCTTGCTCGCACACTTCAACTGGTATCCAAGCTTGAGGATTGGAGAGCACCATTGGAGTTCGAAGGAAAGCAGGCGAGGAAGCAACAAAAACTTCAGTACGTTTTTGCATATTTGTTTGGTCTATCAGAAGGTTTTTGTTCAGGCCAATTCCCTCCACTCTTGACCGATTTTTTGTGCTCTTCAACTTTTTCAAAATCTTCACCAATTTTGAGATATGTCATTCAAATTATCTGTAGGTCGTATAGGACAGGCTACAAATTTTGCAGATCAGTTTTTCCTTGGTTAGAATCAGCATTTCAGGTTGATTCCCTCTACTAGTAACCATTTCTGCGTGCTCTACAACTTTGAAGAAGGAATTTTTGTAAATTCGGCACAATTTGGGAGATATCCACTTCAGACACTAGGGTGGTCTACTTTGGTCGCTTCTTCTGCATACAGGTTTTCATTGCAGACTCTTTCTGCAATCTCTGTCACATGCATATTTAATGTCACATGCATATTTAATGTAAGATCTTGAGGGTCTGTTAAATCGGACAAACCACCACAGCGACAATTACAAAAAAGAATTTTTGTGATTGATCTAAGATCTTATGTGGTTTATGTATTGACGAGAATATGCAAAGCCTATTGTTGAGGGTCGTGGTAAGGTTTTATTGAGCTAAGGGATTAGGTTTTATTGAGCTAGGGGATTCTCAAAGGTGGAGATTCTTTCTGTGATATAGGTTTTGAAGCGAGCCCCCGACATCCCCATAGTTTGGCACTGACATAGGATGTATGTTTATGCATTTAGTGCACTATTGGTTTACATCTATTGACCCTCCATTGTTGGCATTGTTGTCATCTTTATGGGTATGCATTTGACATTGTTCAATTGGTCAGAGACACTCTTCTAGAGTTGGAGACACCAAGAGTGACAGTTTTTTGAGATTCTATCTTGCCGGTTTATCCACTTTGATCAGCGTTTCAGTCATTGTAAACAGTTTTTTTTGGGTTTAGAAGTCAGTTTTGCAAGGGAGACTCTGCTGAATTTTTCATGTTTTATCTCATCTTGTTTAGCTCAACATATCTATAGCTTTTTTCCTTGTCGAGTGATGGCTTCATCATCGGAGAACTCTTTGTTCAACATTGAGAAGTTAGATGGCACTAACTTCCCATTTTGGTAGGAACAAATTTACAATGTTCTAATGCAGAAAAAGTAAATTCGACTGATAAAGATGAAGGGAATAAAGCTTGAGGATATGGATGAGTATGATTGGCAGGAGTTTGATGAGCTTGCCAAGTCTACCATCATGCTGACTTTATCAAAGAATGCTTACTTCAATGTAAACATGAAAAAGGCTAGCTATGAGTTGTGGAAAAAGTTATGTGCCCTGTACGAGAAGCTAAGTGAAGCATCATAGGTTTATTGACTAAAAAAGTTAGATGATTTGAAGATGATGTGGGCACACCCATGTGCAACCATCTCAATGAGTTCAACACATTGTTTCATTCAGCTTTCTATGCAAGGAGTCAGTTTCGACGATTCGATCAAAGCAATGTTTTTGCTAGTTACGTTGCCAGAAAGTTGGGATACTTTTTGTGCAACCATAAGTAATAAACACCTCTTGATGGCTTAACATGTGTTGATGTTGAGGGAAGTCTGCTTACTGAAGAGGTTAGCAAGAATAATCTTGATGCTTCTCGTGGTAATAGCAATGCTCTCGTTTTTCATTGTCAATGACAAGAAAAGAGAAACCAAAATTGGAGAGGAAAATCTCATAGCAAATTACGTGGCCGAAAAGACATTGAGTGCTATCATTGTCACTGAAAGAGTCATATGAAGAAAAACTGTCAAAAGTGGAAACAAGAAAAAGGTAAAGACAAGAAGCAGGACGAAGGCAAGACTAAAGAAAGGAGTATACAGATTGAAGAGATCAACAATGTTTTTGTTGAAGATTTTGATGGAGACATTTATCTTGCATTTGCCATGGATTCAACATTTTTGGCTACCAGTGATGACTATGCTTTACAGGATTGGTATTTAAGTGCATCTTTTCATGTGACTCCTCACAGGGAGTGGTTCAGTGCATATGATACAGCCCGTAAAGGTCGTGTTTGTCTTGGCAATGATTTTGCTTGTGACATAGTTGGTGTCGACAATGTGGAGCTAAAATTTTAGAATGGTTCTTCATTCATGCTCAAGAATGTGAGACATGTGTAGAAGCTTACCAAAAGCTTGATTAGTATAGGACAACTGGATGATACAAGATATTATTGCGCAATTAGTGATAGTTCGTGGAAGATCACCAAAGGTCATAGCACATGGTTCAAAGTCTGGGACTTTGTACATTCTCCATGTATCCAATGTTAAAAACCATGTAATTTGTGTAAGCAACCAAGTGTTTCTTTGTGGAATTGCCGGCGGTTATGACATATGTCTCAAAAGGGAATGAAAATATTGTCTTGTTTTGGTTATGTTCGTGGCTTCAATTTCTCAGATTCAGTTTGTGAGTTGTCTTTATGATAAACAAGCATCACCACCCTACAAAAGGGGTGACACTAAAAAAAGTGAGCCGTTAGAGTTAGTGCATAGTGATGTGTGTGGGCCTATGCCTAACGTATCCATAGGAGCTTCATTGTACTTTGTTACATTCATAGATGACTTCTCAAGGAAAGTGTGGGTATATCCTCTCAGAAAGAAGGATGAAGCTCTGTCAAAATTTCACAATTTTGTGGCATTAGTGGAGAATTAGTGTGGCAAGACAGTAAAGTGCTTAAGGTCAGACACTAATGGTGAGTATGTCACTAAAGCCTTTCCAAATATTGTGATTCCAAAGGCATTGAAAGAGAGTTGATTGCTCCATATAACCCTCCACAAAATGGTGTTACTGAGAGGATTAACTGTGCCATACAAGGGAAGTTGCGTAGCATGTTGTCTAATGCAGAGTCGCCTAATGGATTTTGGGCGAAAGTGTTAGCAATTGCTGTCCATCTTATTAATAGATCTCCCAACAAGGATTTAGATGAGAAGGTACCTAAAGAGCTTTGGTTTGAAAATCCACCTTCTTATAAGCATCTTAGAGTCTTTGGTTGTGAAGCATATTGCCATATTCTAAAGGAGTTCCAAAGCAAGTTGGTTCCTAAGTTGGCTATGGCAATCCTGGCGAGATGGGATTTTGGTTATGGGATCCTGAAGCTAAAAAGATTGTTTACAGCAATGACGTATACTCAATGGAGAGAGATGCATAAGAAGCATGTGCATACATTGGAGGTCAGGAGAGTTATCTCCCAAGAAGATAGAGTTTTTCACAATAGGGTTGAAGTACCTAATGATAGACAACAAGGCTAGAATCCTCCTGTAGTACAAGATGTTGCCGAGGGATAGCCGTCTCAACCAATTATTAGAAAGTCTACAAGAATTTCAAGGCCTCTTGAGATTTACTCCCTCATTGGACTACATTATATTGACAAATTGTGGAGAGCCTTCTTGCTATAAGGAAGCCATGTCAATGGATGACAAGGCAAAGTGGCAGAAAGCTATGCAATCAGAAATGGCTTGTTGCATAAGAATCAAAGTTGGAAGTTGGTTCGATTTCCTAAAGGTAAAAAGCCACTACCATGCAAGTGGGTGTATAAGCAAAAATCTACACCTCATGATAATAAACCCAAGTACAGGACATGACTTGTTGCTAAAGGATTTAAGCAATAGCAGGGTATTGACTTTGTTAAGATCTTTTATCCGATTGTCAAGATGACTATGTGCGATGTGTACTTGTGTTGCACGCTAAAGAGGACATGGAAATTGACCAAATGGATGTAATTATTACATTGAGTTTGTCAAATTAAATGATACAAAAGTGAGCTTTCTCATATTCCACTGTCAACAGTGCATCATTTCTATGCTAGATTGATTGAATTATCTCCTCCTTACCCAATCCATCAGTTAATAAACTTTGTTTCACTTAGACCTTTGCATTTAGCCTAGATTTTTCATGATTTTGATTCTCCAATTAGTCTCTCTATGCAATCTCTTCTTTGAAGTGTGACCTGTGTGTGGAGATAACCTACAACAATACGATTCCATTGAGTCCTTAACTTTTGCTTTTGAAGGAGCCTAGCATTATTTTCTTAATTGCCAAGCCTGTTATTTTGCACCCTCAAAATTTTTCTCTACAACTGCTCAAAGATGTGTGCATGTGTGTGTGTGTGTGTGTGTGTGTGTGTGCACGTGCCTGAAGGCATTCAATGCCCACCATATTCTTGTGGAAAACAAGCTCCAAATAGCTCCAAGGTCAACCCCACTTTGGTGAAATTAGGAGGAAAAAGGCAAGACAAAAAGGGTGCTCACACAAGGGCTTCCACTCGCAACACTCAATAGGGTGCTCAAGTCAAATTTACAAATCGATTGAGTCCACCAACGCCTTGATCGGTCATCCACAGAGTCTGCCTACATCTGGTGGCGCCTTATTGCGTGGCCTAATTGGCAATGCTATCCGTGAGCTATCGGTCAATCCTTGCTCCTGTTGACCAATTGAGGGACCTCATCTCCACGATAAGCTACAGTGGATACAACTTTTGGGTCCGCCCCTATAGGGTTACCCTTCCCATGGGCATATCATTTTAAACATCTTTTGTCTCAACCTCTTAGTCCTTGTTAAGGGAAGGGACCATCCCATGTCCTTGGCCACATTTCTTTGTTAAAGGCCCTCTCCCACAAGCATAAACACATAAGCCCTAAGGCCATCAACCAAGAATCCCTTTTCATAAGGGTGCTTCCCATATCGCATAGCCTCAGCCAGCTAATGCACATAGGAGAGAGGTAGCCTTGTATCGGACATTTATCGGCTAGCTTCAAAGAGCATTCAAAAGCTCACCATCAAGCATTCAAAGGGATTTTTGAGCTTTCAAAATGTTCTTCCTCATCGCACTCCAAAGATTTGGTAGTCATGAAGAGGTGATTCTTGTGAGAGAAGAGTGACTTCACACTCAATCAAAACAAAATTACTTTGCACAAAGCACACTTAGATATGTATGCAAACATTCTATTATGACACGAGAATTAAACACTGCCTTGAAATGTCAAGGTAAGACCTTTCTCATGAGCACACACACAAAAATCAAAATGTTGTGTGTTTTACACCATCGGCCATGAAGCTTGCACCTTCAACACTACGGAACAACAAAAATCAAGAAAGCAAGACACAACATTGACATATGCATGAAGATAAAGAAGAAGTCAACAACATCAAGATGAAGATAATGACAACAAACAAATAGCCAATGGCAAATTTGTGTGGGGGAGAAATTCCTCCAAGCTACAAACAAGAATAACCATGTGAATATGTGTGCACTCAGTTGTGTGTCACCCTCGTTTGTGATAGAAAAGCTTTGTGTGTCTACCCTTGTGTTCAAGAGATTTTGTGTGCTTACCTTTTTGTGCCAAGGGAGGCTTGTTGAGGTGCAGGATTTGTTGCACCATAGGAACTTACCTTGATGTGTATGTGCCTACACCCTTTGTGTTTAGGGGAGGCAAATCTGTGTTTGAGGGGAGACAGTTTGTGTGAGTGTAGTTTCTTTTGTGTTATGTGCAAAAAAACCCTTATCTCTATGAAAATTGTGTGTTATCCATGGGAACCAAAATACATGAAGTCCTTGTACAACCCCAAGTTTGGCTTAAGGGGGTGATTGTTAGGGTAAGCCTATAAGCTTGTGGCATCACATGGGAAAGCCCTCTAGCCACCTAGGAAAATATTAATGATGACATGGTCCAATAGTAAAAGGGTGCAACCTCTCTAGCCAATGATTGTAAAGCACTAAACCTATATTAGAGGCTATTTTCTAATGAAGCATTGTACTTTGATTGTTATCATTGTGTCTATACTCTCTCTCTATGCTCTTGCTCTTTCCATAACCTAACACTTATCCTAATACCATGGTTAATTTGAGGCTTCACCCTCCATAGCTTAACGCTAATCATTGGTGATTAGGGAGTACACTTCCGCATCGACTAGCCCATCATAGATTATGCCACTTAAAGAGATCTTTTTGAAGATGATTCATAACATTCTGTATATTTTATTCTATGAGAATTTTTTGTCGTGTTGTCCATTTCTCTCTCTCTCTCTCTCTCTCTCTCTCTCTCTCTCTCTATGTGTGTGTGTGTCGCAACATGGGGGAGAGAAATTGATTCATAAACACGGGGGATTCACTAGTAGTAATAGGGGGACGCCACCTGTGTGCAACAAAATTGCCTTTTTAACCCCTACATACGGGACCCTCCTATGTAAAATCTATCCATTTGGTTTTAGAAAACCCCCCTATTGTACACTCACGTGATACCATACAGTAACCCTTAGTGAATACCCCGTGTTCATAAATAGGAAATATAGAGTACATAGAATGGATAGATGAAATAGAGAATTTTTATTGATGCAAAATAACTACATTAGAAGCATAGCTCGTGTCATAACCTCTCGATCATCACCGAGCTATCTCACTCTCAATCTCATACACACTATTAATTGCAATCACACTCGCAATCTCAAACACAATCATGATCGCACTCTCAATCACAATCTCAATCTTTGGATGGCAACAACAATCATAATTTGGATCACAAACACAGTTAAAATTTAAATCTCATGATACCTTGTAGGGGTTTCTTTTCGCTCCGTTGAGTGGATGTCACATTGGTTTCTTTGATGTCTGTGTGTATCTGCTTGTAGGTTATATTGTTGTTTCTTGTAGGTTGAACTATTGCTACTTGCAATTTGTTTCTATCTTAACTTTGTCATACCAACTCAAAATATAGACTTTCACATACTCAAAACAATGGGAACAGGTTTAGTAGACAAGGCCATGTAGGCAAAATAACAAAAACCCCTTATTTTTACTAAAAATGTAGCTTTTAGATTGTGTCTCATTAAAAGCCTATTTTTAGGTCTCCACAACTTGTTTAACTTAGTTTAAGCTTGTCCATGTCAACAAAAGATCTCACCTATTACATTCTTTCAGACTTTAAGAACTTTGAAAAGTAAATCCTATTACATTCTTCCCTTTCAAAATTAGCTATGTCCTTAGAGTTGGAAGGAGGGATATTGAGCATGTAAAACATCAAAGTCAACCCAAAGGCTTCTTCTACAAGATACATATCCCACTTAACCAAAATTTGAAGAAGAGTCCTACTTCTAAACTGTCTGACTCTATGATAAAAAATGGTTTCTGGTTCTATCTTCAAAATGATTATTTCATTGTCTTCTATCTTTTCTTTAAAAAAAGATTACCTCAAAATGGATTGCTATGAAATTTCCACAAAATTTGATGTTTCAAAGAGGAATTTGCAAACACACACCAGCAATCAAAATATAATAAATTATCCTTATACAAATGAGCCTGTAAACATCTTTCCCACATGAGAATTCAAAAAAGAGATAATGTTAGAGTCGAAAGGATCATCATTCACTTTCATTAGAACTTGATCAATGAAATCACTACGCATCACAGAAATTAGATTACACATAGACCTTCGACTCAAGGGATCGATGACCTAGTTCTCTTTTCCAGCCAAATATTTAAGCTCAAAATCATACTCATGCAATAGTTGAAGCCATCACTTCTCCCTATTATTGAGTAATGGTTGAGTGAATATATATTTTAAACTCTAATAACCAATCTTTAATTCAAATTTCACATCAAGCAATAAATGACACCAATGTTTCAAGGCATGGACAACAACTCTTGATTCCAAATCATGCACATGATAATTCTCTTCATGCCTTCTTAACGTCCTAGAATCATATGTAGCAATTCTTTCCTCTTGACATGGAATGCATCCCATTTGTTCCTTGCTTGCATCACATATGCCCACAAAAGGTTTCCCTAATTTTGAAATCTTCAAAATACAATTTCTACGCACCTTTTCTTGTACTGTTTCAAATGAAGCTTGACATGCCATCGGACCATACAAAATCCTTTTTTTCTTCATTAATTTAGCTAGAGGACTCTCAATCCTAGACAATTTCTTAATATGCACTTGCTCATATTATACTAACCCCATGAAAGTCCTCACATCTCTCATAGTTTTTGGTGTCGCCATTCCACAATTGCTCTAATCTTATGAGGATCAATGTGAATTCCCTCTTCGGAGATTGACCTTCCTAGATATAAAATTTCTTCCTTAGCAAAGAAGCACTTACTTAGTTTGGCATGCAATTTTTTGTTCACATAATACTTCAAGAGTTTTCCTTGAATGTAGTTCATGATCCTTTTAATTCTTAGAAAACAAAAACATCATCCAAAAACTCCAAAATAAAGTCATCAAGATAAAGATGAAATATATTGTTTATTGAAAATATGAATGTCACAAGTATATTTGTCAAACCAAGCCAAATTGTAAATTCAAAGTGCCCATATTGTGTACGAAAAGCCACCTTGAAAATATTTCCTTCCTTAATTTTGATCTAGTGGTATCGAAATCATGGATCAAACTTTGAAAACATGTGTGCACCTTTAAATTGACTTAACAACTCATTGATATGCAAGAGGGAATATTTAATTTTAATGGTTTGTTTATTCATACCTCTGTAACCTATATGTCCCATCCTTCTTCCTCTAAAAAATAATAGGGTTGTCCCAAGCAGATACACTAGATTTGATTAAACCTTTCTTCAACAATTCATCAAGTTGGAGTTTTGGGCCTTTGAGTTTATCTATGTTTAATCTTTATGGATCTCGTGAGTATGGTTCGGTTCTTGGATATAGATCTATCCCATTGTTTAGTGATTTAGGAGAAGGCATTCCTGACAGGTCATGTGAATAAACGCCCTTGAACTCATCAAGCAGCTTGTCCACATACAATGGATTTTCCCCCTTTTATTTTTCATGTTTATCTTTTAGTTCATTTGCAAAAATTATAAAGGTTTCACACCCTTGTCTAAGTCCCCTTATTAGTTTCATGACCAAAATCAAAATAGACTTAGAATCCCTTTCTTTCCCATGAATAGTGTGACTACCCCCATCACAAGATTTAAAAGAGAGTTTTCTTTCTTTAAAATTATTTAAAACATGATTTTCAATCGTCCAATCCATGGCAATAATTATATCATGCAGACCCATGTTTATGAAATTAAAATTACCTTCATGGTTTTGACCATTAAAAAAAAAAAGATTCTCAATTAGTCCTTTTGTGAAACTTTTATTATTGCTGGCTAATTCCACAAGTCTTTTAATGTCTTGATTCAATTTCAAGCTTGGTTTCTTTACCAATTTAGAGGAAAATAAGCAATGTGTATTACTCGAATTGGTTAAGAAATTCAACTTCAATTTTTTGATATTACCCACAAATTTAATCGCATAAGCTTTCAAATTCAATTATAATATTTCATTGTGGCTAGCAACAATGAAGGGATGCTTCTTTTAAAGTGTGATCATATTGGGTCAATACAAAGTGAAGAGAATGGGTGTATATCTTGGTCCTCTCCTCTGTGGACAAGCATAAAAGTGGTGGACATGAGAAACCATGTAGGTTGGCACAGATCCCTCATTAGTAGAGGCATTGTAATGCCCACAATGCATGACTATCCCAACTATGGAGAATGCTCAAGTATATTGCCAACACACCCAAAAATCTACCCAAACAATATTTTCATCACATGGTATTTTTTATTGTGTGCAAAACTTTGAGGTCCCTAACCCCGAGAAGATTGGGGCGACTTGATAGATGGCCTTCCTTTATTCTCCTTTTTTGTTGATGACACCTTGCTCCGTTTCCACAAAGTAGAGATACGAACAGAAGAGAGGAAGTCCTCTATCCATCATTTTCGTGGTTATAAGGGTCACACGCCACAAGCCAGGTCGATAAATCAAGGATTCTAATGAAAGTTGTTTCCTAACATAAAAATGAAATTCCATTGACATATTTAGAATCCATAAACAATGCCTTTTCCCCCACGTCTAAGAGGCACGGCCGCCATCCATAAACCATAAATATGATATGAGACTTAGTCTAAACTAACTAATAATCTTGTGAAAAGTACCTGACTAATCGGTCCATAGCTTTCAAGGGCATGTATATTTAAGACTTCTCGGCTCTTGGCACGATGAATCTCTAACTTCTCTTCTCTTAATAAGAGGGAGTGGAGAGTTTCTCGACTAATCAAGACCATCCATCCTTGACTGGCAACCTGAGCCAACCCCCACTTTCCACCCCACACTCACACTTTTTAGCTTGTTTTCTAATTACTGCCACACTGTTTCACATATACAAACAATATTCTTTTCTTAATTCCAGGCATACGTTCTTTCATCCAGCCCTTCAAACATCACCCAAACATTTCTTTCTCAAACATGTTCTAATGAAGACAGTCCTATAATTCACCAAAAATGAATCTTTCAATTATTCTTAAGAGTTTGCCGCTACCCATGGATTTTCTCTGTCTAACCAACAAAGCCTTTGCAAAGGATTTACTTATTTGCTAACCGTGAAATGCGCATACTTTCCTAGTGGCTAACAGCAAGGGAGCATCTCGCTAACCGGAAGGCATCCTGCTAACCGCAAGAGATAAAAAGAGAGCTGATAACCTCAGCTTGATCTTTGCTAACCGCGAGTTCTATCTAGAAACAAGATATTTTTTGGCAATTGTTTTCTTAAAGTGATTTCTCAAACATGATTACCCAACTTCTAATATTAAACAGAGACATTCTATCAAACAGTAACCATTATTCAAATAATCCTTTCACTACTCTATAAAATCATATGCTTATTTCTTGTGATATAATCACGTTTCTTGGATAATTTAGGGGAATCGTCAAGCTTGACTTACCGGTCATCATGTATAACGATGCAGAATTATAAATTCATCTTATCGGATTAGCAACATGTTTGACTACCTCTCGTGGTTGAGGTTAGATAGCTTCGACTTCTTCCGCAGCCGATACCTTTGCTTGAGCAACGTTTGGAGTAGTTGATGCCTTTCTTTTCACCTTTCTTAGAAGAGGAGCGACATGAGCGTCCTTCGAGCTTCGGGTCACTCACTTTGGGGCCATCATATAGCGAAAGAGAAGGGTTTTTTTTTTTTGGGTAGACGCGGATTTCGATGCGCGAATTCGAGTCTCTAAGAAGAAACTTGGCTTCCAAGAAAAGAGCTCTAAACTAAACTCCTCCTCTCTTTTCTAAACAGACTCTTTCTTTCCTAAAAGTACTCCTCCTACTTTTTCTCCTCTAAAATTACTCCTCCTTTCCTAAAAGGTTAGCTCTTATCTTTAGATACAGTCTTGAGGCTTAAGTTTCTCATCAACTTATTTTTTTCAGGTGAATGAGGGTCATAATTAATAGTTCTAGAGTCTGATTTTTGATCCGATCGTTCCATTAGAATGCTCTTTGACTTAATAAAAGCCGAACCTTAAATATTTACAAGGAACTAAAATACTTTTATTGAAAAATGTTGGGTACATTACAATCTCCCCAACTTAGGGATTCAAGATGTCCTCATCTCGAAAAAAAGTGAGGATAGTCCTTCTTTAGGGTGGCTTCATCTTCCCATGTTGCATCTTCCTCAGGATAGTCCTGCCACTGAACAAGGTGGTCTCTAAGAGCTCTATTTCTAAGAATCTTCTCTCGAGACTCCAAAATTCTAGAAGGTTGGAGCTCCAAGATGTTTTCATTAGGAAAAATATGGACTCTCCTTGGGCCTTTTTGATTAGTGAAGGCTTAAGGGAGAACCAATGAGAAGGCTCTTGGGATATCACCTAGAGGGGGAGGAATGGTAGGGGTGCAGCCTAATTGTCTCCCTCTTCAATGCTTGGTTCTTAGAGAGAGGTGGGAGGTAGGCTGGGGGGGGGGGGGGGGGGTAAATAGGAGGAGAGAGGTGTCATAAAAGAGGGAGGGACCCCCCAAAAAAAAACGTGCATGCTTAAAAACCCAAAAAATTGAATTTTTTTTAAAAGTTCCAAAGTTGACCCATTTGCTTCCAAAACTGCCCCAAAACATAAACTAACTTAAAAAAGTCAAATGTTCCCCCCAAAATCCACTTTTCTCTCCCTCCCTCATTACTTTTCTCTCCCACACTCTCCCTCTTCTCCCTCCTCCCATTCTCTCTCTACAATCAAGGCAGCCATAGCCAAAAGCTTTCCACCACTCTCTTCCTCTCTCTCCATAGCTCCCCCTTCTCTCACACCTCCATCAACCCTCTACAGTCCCACACTCCATAGCCCACAGCTCCACTATCCTCTCTACCTCTCTACCTCTCACTCCTCTCTTTCTCTATCTCCACTGTCAAAGCCACCATAGCCACCATAGGCAGCTCACCTCACCCTCCCCTCAGCTCCTCATTCTCTCTCAACAGTACTCAACTCTTTCAAATCCCTTCCTAAGCCCAACTTCCCAAGCATGTCCACGCAAAGACGGCCCAAACCAGAGATAGAGGAGATTGTGTTGCACAACACAAAAGACTCAGAGGGGGTATGGATCTCACAAGTGTTCAAGAAGGGTGCATGGATCTACATGCAACCGTCACGTGCTGGACCTCATCGCGTACGGTGTCGAGGCGTATTGGAACGTCATTGGAAGGGCCGGCTATTGACATTCAAAGAAACAAAGTCCGGAATGGTGGCCATCGTGCAACACGTCTACAGTGCAGCTGAGCTCCACCTCAAGAGCGCTTCTACTCAATTTGCACCTCATTGTAAGTTTTCATGGTTTAGCTATCCCATGCATATGTCATGTTTACGTTTATGTGATCATTATGTTTAACTAAGGACATTTGTAAAGATGTTTTTCCATCCAGCTTAGTTGAGGAGCAGCCGCTTGAGTGCCTCTCAGGCACGTTCATGGTTGTGCATGCTCACATTGGGGAGCTTATGTTTCCTAATGTTTCATCGAAAAAACTTACCGAGCAGCGAATATTCATGTACTCCCACAAGTACGTGTTGCCGAAGTCAAGCCAAAGCTATGGTAGGTTAGAAGCCGTGGAGACACCCTCATTGCAGAGTGCAGAATGGCCAACTCTAGACCATTGGGCTTTGCTTTCTTTCAAGCGCAAGGTGCTGCAAGATTTCCAAGGGTCCCTAAAGTTTGGTAAGGCAACCAGATTGGTGGGTCTCAGTTGGCATTGTCCCATTCATTTGTTTGTGCATGCATTCCGCTCTCTACCGATTGTAGAAACACCAACAATGTTTGTTTGCAAAGAAGTTGACATAGATGCAATGGACACCATTTTAGGTGTCAATTGAGGCTATGTTGACGGTTTGCATGATGGTGACCGTTATAAGTGCAATGTGTCCCCCACACAGCTTTGCCTTCGGTATTTGAAAGCAAGGTGCACCTTGTATGCACGGTTTAGCTATGAGAGGTGGATGCACAAACGTGGCAAATGGATACCCTTGCAGCTGACAGCCGAAGAGATTCAATCCTTTGAAATTCATGTCCGCATGCCCAATACCGAGGTGGAGGTGGTTGCAGTGAATCCGCATTGGACTCTTGCCAATCTTCGGGAACACTTTGTCATAATGGGATTCGAGGATGTCGGTAATGCAAGTTTCAAACTAGAACAACGCAAGGTCTGCTTTGTGCTTCCTTAGCTACCTTTTCTTATTTTCCGTGGGTTTTTGTATTTTGATTGCCCATTTTTGGTTGTATAGATTGGAAGGCGGATGGAGGCCACTATGCTTGTTTACAAAGATTGGGCTACAGACGAAATCATCTTGTCTAAGTAAATTGGCTTGTAACTTTAATCGTTTATATATTGGATATTTTATTAAAGATTTTGAAAAGTTTTAAGGTGTTGTACTTGATTTTGTACTTGAGTTTTAAGGTGGTGTAAATTTATTTTTTAAATCCATATTTTTTATTTTTTTCGAGATAGAATATGTCTATATAAGGAGGACCACCTCCTCATTTCACCATTTTCATCCCAGCATTGCAGAGAGACCTAGCATACCCAATCACGCAAAGAGAAGACATGGCTGCTACTAGTGCTTTAGATGCATTCCTTACTGAGGTTGGGCATGCAAATCGCCCTGAGCTTCAAGCATTTTTCACAACCCAACCCGATTTGGAAACCACCTTGACCCTCCACTCTCAATCTCTTGAGCACATTACTTCATACATTTCCACGTGCATGGGGAGATTCATTGTTGAGTTACCAAATCGATAAGGGCAATGGGTCCCTGAAGGCCTTCTCCACCACATCTACCAAGGGGACAGGCCATTTCATCAGCGGCTTGCACGCTTTGCCACCATAGCACAACCCGCCAGACAATATGTGTGGCTTGAAGCTGATGTTGTGAGAGCAATGAGTAAGGGAAGGATCGGAAACACTTTTTTCTTTGTTCAGGCCATAATGATCTTCCTCCTTCACGAGTGCCCAGCAGGCCCTGACGTAGTGCTACCTCACTTGCAGATCGGCGGGGTATTGGCTGATGTGAAGGACCCCAAGCCCGCGGCCATTGACTCATCCGCAGAGGAGAGGACGCTTGCCTTGACCTACCCTGTAGGGATTCAAGGCCTCTTGGAGGCCTTTCCATCAGTCGGTTCATCCTCGGGACCGCCAGAAGGAACCACCACTCGGGATGCCATCCCTGAGGTAGAGATTACCCGCTTCTCCTCCATTGTGGTGGGTGGGGAGGAGTTTGTGTTTATGCACGATCTGGAGAAATCCTTTGAGCTTCACATGGATGAGTGTTTCGCCATCCTCGATGCCCATGGAAAGTTTGAGCTTGATACCACCACCTCCCATGACGATGATCTCCTACTGCCCATGGGGAATACTTTGGCGGACACAGTGGCAATCGCACAAGCCAAGGTGGCAGCGGCCGAGCAGGCCAAGGTCTCTGAGGAGGAGTTTGTGGCCGTGCAAGCCATGTGTTTGGCTAAACGCGCAAGAGTGGATTCACCACCACCTGCTGCAACACCTGTTTTGCTTGATCCAAAGGGGAAGTCAAGCGTGGATCTTTACTTGCACCCGGATGCCGATGAGGAGGGTCGTAGACAAGAGGTATAGATGCTCACTTACATTTGATTGTTACAAATGATTTTGTTAATGTTATATCATAATTCTATGCCATATCT
Organism: Adiantum capillus-veneris; assembly: GCF_014529385.1. NCBI lineage: Eukaryota > Viridiplantae > Streptophyta > Polypodiopsida > Polypodiales > Pteridaceae > Adiantum > Adiantum capillus-veneris. The sequence goes on from NC_140933.1 coordinate 49,399,661, forward strand.
CAGAAAACCTATGTTCTGCAGGATGTTCTGGAGGTTGACGCCTGGGCGCAACGGTCAGGGGGGAGGAGGACGCCGTTCGGACCTCAAGCGGCACTTGCTCACTACCTCGGCACACTTCCCACTGGTGTCGTGGTGTTTGTCCATGCCGACTACTCTCCCAATGGTCGCTACAACATTTTTGCTCTCGGTTCACTCTCCAAGGCGTTGTGTTTAACAATACTTGCCCAAACGGCCAACCTTGTAGTGCTTGTAAAGAAAGATTTTGCAATATCCACTTTCGGTGTAAACTTTCGCGGGCGCCTTATTGCCCATGTCGGCATGAACCAAGCTGTAGGGGTTAATGACACCCAAGAAATCACAACCACTTTACTTAACAGGGAGCCACCCCGAAAGGCCAAGCGCCAAAAAATTGTAATTAGAAAGATCCTAAAGCAAAAGCCTGATATCATGTAAAGCATTGATTTCTTTAATGAAACTAATTTTTGCTGTCTATGACTCTCTTTCTTGCAAGGTTTTGAATTTCTTATATGTTGGGGCTTCCATTGTGTATGAGAAGCACCATAATTTTTGCTATGACTACTAAAGGGTTTGGCAGGTATTAAAATTAAAAAAAATGTATACTTTGTTATATCTAGGCTTCCAAAGTTATGTATGTGCCTAGTAAAGGGCTTGGAAGTCCCTAAACAATGCTGCCACAAGGGCGCGCATTAGGGCTTTCCATCAGCAGATGAAGTGTGCAAATGCGCGCCCTTGTGGCAGATGAAATTGGACACATCTAAGAGCATACCCAAGTACAAAACAGAGTGACAAGGCATTAATACCCAGTTGCAAAAGAGAAACACATGGATACCCAGGTAACCTTAAGCCCATCTTGCCCCAGATACCTAAAGATGTATTAACAAACCACAAAATTGTGGCAATATCTAAACCCTTCTTGGAGAATAGGAGCATATCCAGTTACAAAACAGAGTGAGAAGACAATAATACCCAGCTGCAAAACAGGAAGACATGGATACCCAGGTAACCTTAAGCCCATCTTGCCCCAGATACCTAAAGTTGTATTAACAAACCACAAGAGTAAACTTTGTGGCAATATCTAAGCCCTTTCTAGAGTTTAGGACTGACATGGACTAAGGGGGGATGAATTCCAGCAGCATCTATGCTAATTGAAACATTGAAGCAAACAAAACATACTTATTGCTTGTCAAAATTTTCTGGAAACCACTGGAGAGTGCCAGCAAAGCACTAGGAGAGGCTGCCACAAGGGCGCGCACTATGTCCATCCAGAGGCCTCTGGAAGCCCCAAATGCGCGCCCTTGTGGCAGCCAACTTGGGGGCATTCCAAGCCATTTTGAACACTTTGTAGATGTTTTTGCCATGCAATAGTGAGTCACATAGCATGGATACATTAGGAAGTGCATGCCCCACTTAGCCAAGGTGCTAAACGTAGGCAATTTTTCACAATAACAAGCTAATGGCTACATACATACAGTAGAAGGTAGACAAAACTTGAACCAGTGCTACATTGCATGGTACATAATTAAAACAATACAATGCGCATTGGGGTATACAATAAAAGAAGCTTATATTCAAATTCTTCCCAATACAATGCATAGAGTGGGATATAGAATCAAAAGACGCTTGTATTCAAATTCTTCCCAATCTTGGAGTTACGTAAATACAAAAAGGTTGATGCCTAATTACAAGCTCCTCCTCATGGCGCAAACGATGAGCAAGCTGCATATCCTTGGGCATACTTGTTACACGCTTTGCATGGATGGCACAGAGGTTAGAATCCTCGAATATGCCAGTTAAATATTGCTCTGCTGTCTCTTGGACTGCCTCTATGGCCACGGCGCCCATCCGAAACTGAGTGTTGTACAATTGCAAAACCTCCCTGCATAGCCTTGCAAAAGGGGCCCTCCGAATCAAGAGCTCGGTGCTCTTTTGATAGTGTCGAATCTCCGCAAAAGCACGGTTGCGCTTTCGTACCTTCTGAGGTCGACGTGGAGGTGCATTTTTGGCACGAGTCGGGGCAGCTTGCTTCCTCTTCTTGTAGACAATGCTCTTTCTCTTTTTTTTTCTGCACAGGCACTTCCAACACCTCATAATTGGATTCCACCCACTCTCCATTTGATTCGTGCTCTTCACTATCGACCGGATGTGATGGTGTAGGTCCACTCCCTTTAGGAAGTGTCTTACCCCCAATAGACATGTGAGCCTGATAAGTTTGTATTTGGACGCCAACCCATGGGGTATCTTCATCCGTTTGTGTCTCTTCGGAGCCTTTTGACGGCTGCTTTTGGCTGTTTGTTTCTTTGCCCTGGTCGCTCTCATCCTCCCTGTTGCCATTAGAATCGTTGGAGTCCAATGAATAGACAACAAGACAATGCTTCCGTCTCTCTTTTGCTGCTGTAGAGGACTGGCCATGCTGATTTGAAGCTCCAGCTTCTTCTGTGTGGACTTCACCTTGAGCTTGTGAAGTTCCAGCTTCTGTTGTTGTACCTTTGAGTCGTTGGCCATCCGGCCCCTCTGGATATGCAATCCTAGCCGTTTGTTTTGTTCGTGCCATGGTTGCACCTAGTAGGGAAGATGACAAAATGATCCCCTTCAACCTTTAAATAGGTTTTTTTGAGATTTGGGCCCTTTCACACTATGCGGCCAATTGAGTGAAACTCAAATAAAGCAATTGAATTGAACAACTAAACCTGGATCATGCGGACGACTAAAGTGACGCCCAAATGCTTCCTTTTCGATATTTAGTTGCACGCCAAGCTTCGTGGCCGAGGGACGCTCGCGAGCGTTTCCACTTCTCGGATGCTGCAGTACGGGAAGCGTTGCGTAACTGCTTTGCTAACATCGATTCTCTTGCTTTCTCAATAGTATGAGTTCTCCCAAAGGTGTGCCTAAAAAACCAATTAAACATCTCTTGGAGGTAGTTGGAGTGTGAACTACCACCACCATGCCGAGTAATCTTGAAGTAGACTCCTTTTGCTCGATAGTGGGACTTCTCCATGCCTTGTGTACTCCATATATCAAGAGAACCATAGCGGTCCATGAAGTATGCACCATGCGCATAGAGAATGTGCTAAAACAACCAAAAAGGAGATAAGAGAATAGAAAAGTTACATTTTCAAACATTGCATATGTATTAAGTCCGTTAAAACAAACCATGTAGTGTGTAATCTTGCTTTCAGACCATCCGTCCTTAGCAGCCTTTGTGAATTCATAAAGCACCTTCTTGAACTCCTCTCGCTGCTCAACGGTGGTGCTTGAAAGATTCATCAATTGCACAACCTTTTGAAAGGATGACCATACCAGCTTGCGTTGGTTAGCAACCTCCACATTGGGATCTTTGTCCGTCGTGCATGAACACAAATCTTTCCACAACTCCCACCGCTTCTCACTTGCTAGATCGACACTTGCCTTGGATACCTGCATTGGAGACTTTGACATCTTCTTGAAAAATCGACGTGCTTTGGCTCCATTCATGGAAACCTTCTGTGCCACCTCATATGTCTTCTCCCTACAAGTCTCTGCTACAATGTTCACCCTTGATCGGTGACATCCAATCTCATTAAGGAGCGTCTCCACCCCCTGCAAGGAGTCTTTTGATCGTTGAAGGGGCTTCATTGTGAAAGCATAATCAATGTGATCCTTTAAGATCCTATCAAATATTCGCATAAATGCATGCAATGTGTAAAAGTGAACATTGTTGAGGGAGAAGGGAATTATGGGGTTCCACCCAGGATCTTTGCTATCCCTATTGGGCACCTGCAGCATATCACATGAAAGAACTGAACTTTGCCACTCCCTATTTATATGGTCATCATTATCATCGTCCTAAAATTCCACTTGAGTTGCTCGACTTGTCTTGTGCCCTTTCGTACAGAATGGACAGGGAAGTAAAGAATTTGCACCTTGTTTGCATCCAAGCATGCACTTTATGGTCTTTAGATCACCACCTAAATGCCATTCAACATCAAACTCCCCACGTCCTGGAACCATGAGCTTCTCACCGTTTATTTGAGCTTTAATGATCTCTGTGACCCATGGGATTCTACTGAAAATCCATGCAAGGACTTCACGTGTCTCTTTCGGAACTTCAATTGCACCAAGCCACCATATATCCTTCTTTGATTGCACACTAAAAGAGGGCTTTGTCGCTTCACTCGAATTGCAAGATTGCTTGGCATAAGCTAGGGCTTCATTCATAAGCGTGATGCTCATTCTCTCCAACTTTCTCCCTTTAACAATTACACACTCATCCAACTTTAGCACGAACACAAGCTTGCTTCAAGAACTGCCAACAACATAAAGCCTCAGAATGCATGTTATGACACATCATAGAGCATGTAGGCAACTCTAAACTAACCTGCATCACTCAAATTGTAGAAAACAACCATGGACTGCTGCAATCATATCAAGTCCACAAAGATATTGTTGAATTTGGTGTAAACAAACCCTTCGGTCCGCAACACACTGTTAGAAACAACACCGCTTCCCTTCCCGTGGCCCATCCTTCCTTGTGATTTGCTACAGAGCGGCTGAAGAGGCATCGTGTCTTCAATATACAAGTAGTCCCCTAATCGGTGAACAACATCTTCATTTGACACCTTCTTGGCAATCTGCACTCTGTGAGGAAGTGGGAATAGGTTTTCCGTGACTCCTCGACTTCTTAATGCATCTTTTAACACTTGATGTATTGCTTGATAGCCCTTGGTACTAATCCCAACAGCATCACAAATATCCTGAACATCTAGATCAATGACAATATTAGAAAAATCTCTAAGAACTCTCTTAGTGATTGCGTCTTTCAAGTGTTTTGCCTCTGGAGCATCAAGCATCCCAATAAAATCCTCTTTGTTGAAACAAGAACGAAGTAAAGTAGCCCTAGCTGACGCATTCTCGCCACCGCACGTTTCTTGGACGAAGTTCCTATTGCCCAAAACAAAATTGATGAGCCGTATTAAACTTAAACAACATGAGGGATAGAACATGTTACCTCATAGCTGTCACCCTTCGTTTTCTTGCACCTCCACGTGGTGCAAGAGTCTGAATTTCGGACAACTCTCGTTTCCTCACCCTACCTCCCATGGCAGTACTCTTCATGTGTGAAAGAGTATCCTCAAGCTTTTTAATTACATTTTGCTTGGTTGTGATGGTGCTCTTTGCCTCCTCAAGCGCACTAGTAGCTGTTTGCATATGAGCTTGAAGATTGTGGAAACTCCCATTGAACAACTGCCAATGATGCAAGTAGATCTCGGACCGCACAATCTCGTGTTTGTTGAGTCTCTTGCAGTAGCCCAACAAACCTTGCTCTCCATTTCCAACGTATTGCAACAGTGATGGAATGTTTGTAAAAGACGGATGAACATTGAGAGAAGGATCCTTTGGATACAAGCATCCGTCTGTCCAGAGATCCACATTCTTCTCCCCTTGAGCGCGGCGTTTGTTGGCTGAAGGTAATGTACCCAAGCATGTTTTCTTTGTCGGAACATACTCTTGAGGTAGGCGTAGGAAAAGCCCTGGAGACCTACCGCGTGAAGAGCTTGCTGGGACATTGGTCACGTCGTCAAGAGGCATTGTAGGATGGAGAGATGGAGCTTGAAGGATGGAGAGATGGGTGCGTAGGTGCAGCAGCAGGTGCAGGTGCAAGGGGGATGGGTGTAGGAGAGGAGCTTAGATTAGGAGAGAGAGTTTTCAATTTTGGGGGGAATTTTCTAAAAGTTTGGAGGGAGTCAAAAAATGTTGAATTTTGAGTAATTTAACTTAAAAATCTTTGTTTTATTATGTGTATATGTTGGGGGTACTTTTTAGGGGGGAATAGAGTTTTTTTGAAAGTTTTTGAAAAAAGTCATTTTTTTGACCTCTTTGACCCACATATTTGCTTAGGTGGCATGGGAGAGTTAAGAGGCCACTTACAAGTTGGCCAAAAAGGTAGAGAGAGACGACCCCCTACCCCCCTACTTTTCAAATGGTTTACCCCCCCCCGTTCCCCCTACCTTTTTAGGGGTCAAAGGTGGAGGAGACCCTACCAAAATAGCCCCATTCAAAGCCTTTGTCCCCCTTAATCTTGGCAGGCTTCCTTTAAATTAGGGATTCTTACAAGGCCCATGGAGAGTCCATTTTTTTCTTAATGTGAGTAGGCATGACAATTTGTTCATCATTGAGGAATTGATCATCACTAGGAATATAAGGTTTTAATAAGCTTACATGAAATACATCGTGGACTTTGATGTGAGCTAACAACTTTAACTTGTAAGCTTGGGTTCCTATACACTTGATCACTTTGTAAGGGACCACAATAACGTGGACTACGCTTCTTGTACTTTCCAAGTGATAAGGTACTTCTCTTTGGATGAATCCGAAGAAAAACCTTGTCACCTTCTTTAAATCTTCTTTTGGATCTCTTACTATCTGCATACTGCTTTTGACGATCCTGAGTTGCCTGAATATCCTTTCGAATGGCTTTTGTTTGATTTTTCATTTCTTCCAATATCTTCTTAGACACTTCAACTCTGATAGTAGGGTCAGAAACGTTGAGTGGAGAGACACATTCTTGACCATACAAGGCACAAAATGGGGTCATACCAATGCTTTGATGATGAGAAGCATTGTAAGGACACTCCACTATAGGTAAAAATTGAATCCATCGCTTAGGTTCTCTACTACAATAAGCTCTAAGAATATCTTTGATGACTTGGTTGACTCGTTCTGTTTGACCATTTGATTGAGGATGGTATGCGGTACTAAAGTTTAACTCTGTCCCAATTGCCTTGAAGAGTGAGGTCCAAAATTTTGAAGTGAACTTCACGTCTCGATTGCTTACAACCCGTTTGGGCAATCCATGCAATCTAAAAATCTCTTTAACAAATAATCATGCAATATCAGAGGCGGTAAAGGTTGTCTTGACTGGTATGAGATGCGCAACCTTCATGAGTAGGTCCACAACTACCATAAGTGAATTATACCCTCCTTGTACCGTAGGTAGTCCAATGACGAAGTCCATACTTATACACTCCCATTTCATTTGGGGAATGTCCAATGGTTGAAGTTTACCAGGAAGTTTAACTCTCTCAGCTTTAATTCTTTGGCATGTCAAGCATTGACGAACATTGCGTAGAACATCTGCCTTTTGCCGAGTCCAATATAAAAATTTTCGTACAGCATTGAGAGTCTTCGCATATCCTGGGTGTCTTGATGTGGGGCAATCATGGGCCTCAACTAAGATAGCCTTCTTTAAGTTAGGGTCCTTTGGTACACATAACCTATCTCTATAATCGAGACAAGGTCCATCATGTGATAAGTGCAACATTAAAGGTATATTCTTTGAATCCCCAGATTGAACAAGGTTAAGCTGCCTTTGATACTCTGGATCAGATGATGCAACTTCCTTAATCTTTTCAATGATTGGGTTGTTGGGTATAGATATGAGACTCAAAAAGGGTTTTCGATTGAGTGAATCTGCAACCGTGTTTTCTTTTCTTGGACGATATATAATATCAAAGTCAAACTCTTGCAATAGTTCTACCCATCGCCTTTGTCGCATATTCAAGGTTGCTTGGGTGAAAATCCACTTTAAGCTCTTATGGTCGGTTATGAGTTGAAACTTCCTTCCCAATAAGTAGTGTCTCCATAGCTTCAGAGCGTGAATGACTGCCAATAGTTCGAGATCATGGGTGGGATAGTTCTTTTCATGAACCTTAAGCTTGCATAAGGTGAAATCTATTGGTCTGCCTTCTTGAACTAATACTCCTCCAACTGCTATTCCACTAGCATCAATGACGACTTCAAAGGCCTAGCTGAAATCTGGTAGCTTTAGGCGCGATGCTGTAGTCACATACTGCTTAACTTGGTCAAATCTTTCTTGGTGTAGTGGTTCCCAGCTTATCTTCACTCCTTTCTTTAGAAGATCGGCCAAGGGTGAAGCAATCAATGCATAATCTTTTATAAAAATTCTATACCATCTTGTGATTCCCAAGAATCCTCTAAGCTCACTTGCATTTGATTACTGAGGCCATTCAACAATGTCTTGAACTTTACCAGGGTCCACTGAGATTCCTTCATGTGAAACAATAAATACTAAATACTCAATCCTTGGAGTGAAAAATGCACACTTGCTCATTTTTGCATGTTGCTTGTGATCTCGAAGAATATCCAACTCCTTTCTCAGGTGGTCTTCATGTTGTTCTTCATCCTTTGAGTAGATTAGAATATCATCAAAGAAGACAAGAACAAAGTCATCTAGGTACGACCTGAAAATATCTTGCATCAATCTATTGAATGTAGCCGAAGCATTAGTCTGATCAAATGACATTACTATAAACTCAAAATGTCCATATCGTGTGTCGAAAGCTGTCTTTGGAATATCTGATTTCTTTATTCTGGTTTGATAATAACCAGATCTTAGATCTATATTTGAGAAGACCTTGGAACCATGTAGCCTGTCTAGAAATTCATTGATTCGTGGGATAGGATAGTTGTTCTTAACTGTTACCTGCTTTAGTCCTCTGTAATCAATGCAGTCGTAAACTCCATCTTTCTTCTTTTGAAAAAGTAATGGTGCTTTCCAACTTGATTTACTCGGTCTAATAAATCCTTGTTCTATAAGTTGACGAAGTTGTTCTTTCAATTCAATGGCCTCTGGTAGCATCATTTTATAAGGTCTCTTTGACACTGGCTCACTTCTTGGGAGAATTGCTATCTCTTGATCAATCTCTCGATTAGGAGGAAGAGAGGTGAGATCTTTAGGAAAGACATCTGAATATTTGTGAAGCCAAGAGGGTTTTGTAACGCTTGATTTTGGATCCATCTTGTTTAGCTTGACCACAAATATTTGTTGTCCAGCCCTCATACCTTTGAGTAAACGGTTGGCTTTAAGTAATTGAATCTTTGGAATCCCATTCTTTCCTTGTACTTTGACTTGCTTAGCATGACTATCTCTAAAGCTCATACTACCTAGGCCACACTGGATGCTAGCATGATTCCTAGATAACCAATCCATCCCAAGAATTCCATCATACATCCCAACTGGTAGGGTTCTGAAGAAAGCTGAAGTAGCATGTCCTCCTAGCTCAAAGTCAAGGGTTCCCAGAGAATATCGTGATACCACGGTTTTCTCATTAGCCAATTGTACTGTCATGGATTTAGCTTGTTTTTTATTCATGTTCAACTTTTGCAAGCATTTCGGGGATATAAAAGAATGGGTACTGCCACAATTGATGAGGAGGTTAAAAGGTTTACCTTGATGAGTGGCTGGTGTTTGAATAACAATATATTGTCTTTGAGCTCCAGGGTTTTCAATAGGTGCATAAATTCTTGCTCTCTCATCTTCTTCACCAATGGTAGGCTCTCCTATGACTTCATGTGCATGGGCATTCCTACCTTGACCTCTTCCAAAGGCTCACGCTGCTCTTCCTGGCCCTCTGTCTGGTCCACCACCTTGTCCATTGTTATGTCCAAAAGGGTGGTGTCTTTGATCTACTTCAGTTGTTGCTGCTACTCTATTAGTCAGACGTGGACATCTGTTCTGATAATGTCCCAACTCTCCACATTCAAAGCATCGAACATCCAAGCATGAAGGATTTTGGGCATTAGCAGCATCATCTCGACTTATTGATCATCAAGCACCATTAAAACTTTGATTTTGTTTAAAACTTCTTCTAAACCCTTGCTCTTTCATTAAGGGCTTAGCACGTAGTCAAGCATCTTGCATAGTAGTAGGTTTCATGGCTTGTAATCGCGAGCTGATTGGTTCTCCTAAACCTTGACAGAAATGGGCTACCTGCTGCTCTATGGTCATTGGCAGAGCATAACGCCTAAGCCTTACAAAATTTGAGTAGTACTCTTCCAAGGATAAGTTGTATTGTTTCCAGCTAAAGAACTCATTCATCTTCAACGCTTCGTGTGCAGGAGGTAAGTGTCTTTCCTTCACTGCCTGTTTAATTTCCCTCCAACTCTGGGAGTTCTCCAACACTTTCATGTCACGACAATGTTGTTTCCACCATAATTTCACTTCACCAGATAGGTGAAACATCCCTAGCATCGCTTGATTTGCAAGTGCAGTCTTTGCAGCCAAGAAGTAATCATCCATAGCTTTGATCCATACTTCTGCATCCTTCTCAATATCAATACCCTCTCCTTTAAAAGAAGGTGATTGCATTTGTTTCAGCAATAACTTCTTCTCCTGAATCTCCGTATAGATAGCATCGTTCTAAGGGTTTTCCATTATAGGAGTGATTTGAGGGTTCTCCTGAATGTATGTTAATATTCATAATAACCCAAAACAGTAAGGTATTTTCTAGACTACTTATCCAGTCCACTAAAGGTTCAACCACATGACTTTACCAATCATGAATTATCCAGTCTATTAGAACTTAACCATATGACTTAACAAATTCTGACTTATTTAGTCCACCAAAACTCAGTCACATGACTTAGCCAGTCATGACTCACCCAGCCCATCACAACTCAGTCACATGACTTAACCAGTTGTGACTTTTGCCGATCACACGACTTAACTAGTCATTACTTATTCAATCTACTAAGACTCAATTAAATGACTTAACCAGTCAACAATTCTTTTGAAGCAAAACATTACTATTCATAAATTCATCAAAAAGCCATATATGGGTCTACAAAATATCTCTCCATGAGAATATATAATAAAACATTTAACCATAACTGTGATACACATCAAGTGAAACGTCGTAATATCTCCGTGAGTTGGATAATGGGAAAAAAAAAACCATACACAAAATAAATCTTGATGTAACTAATAAAGCCTTTTAACCTAAGGCTCTGATACCAATTGTGAGGTCCCCAACCTCGAGAAGATTGGGGCGACTTGATAGATGGCCTTCCTTTATTCTCCTTTTTCATTGACAACACCCTACTCGGTTTCCACAAAGTACAGGTACGAGCAACAGAAGAGAGGAAGTCCTCTATCCATCATTTTCGTGGTTATAAGGGTCACACGCCACAAGCCAGGTCGATAAATCAAGGATTCTAATGAAAGTTGTTTCCTAACATAAAAATGAAATTCCATTGACATATTTAGAATCCATAAACAATGCCTTTTCCCCCACGTCTAAGAGGCACGGCCGCCATTCATAAACCATAAATATGATATGAGACTTAGTCTAAACTAACTAATAATCTTGTGAAAAGTACCTGACTAATCGGTCCATAGCTTTCAAGGGCATGTATATTTAAGACTTCTCGGCTCTTGGCACGATGAATCTCTAACTTCTCTTCTCTTAATAAGAGGGAGTGGAGAGTTTCTCGACTAATCGAGACCACCCATCCTTGACTGGCAACCTGAGCCAACCCCCACTTTCCACCCCACACTCACACTTTTTAGCTTGTTTTCTAATTACTAAACCAAATACCAAGGGTATTCCATAAGGGATTGGATATTGGGCCAAGGACCAGAAAATATTCCAAGAGATGACCTCCGTGAGAGAACTTTTGAGAGTAATGTTAAGAAACCAGAAACCACCTCATCACGAAGAAAACTGAGTGACACTAAAGCCAGTCCAGGGCTACATGAGTCACTATTTCCTACAGACTGGTTTGAAGGACTCGAAACAAGACCAACTGCCAGGAGACCGAGAGTTGAACCAAATAGACGTGTTAGACCAACTGATTTTCAGAAATGGGTCAGAGAATACAGTGGATCTGGGGATCCATACGACCACTCAGCAAGCTTTAAGCAAGTGCTAAGAGCTGAACGCATATTCGATTTCCATACTCAATTCGAGGGGTTTGAAATGACATTAGAAGAAAAAGCATTGACATGGTTCCAAAACATTCCACCAAGGCCAACCATGGACTTGAATACATTAGCTCAAGGATTAGTAGTTGCTTGTTCCAAAACAGGGATCAAACATAATACAGTAGCTCAAATCTACAGCTTTAAATAGAAACGAGGTGAGTCTGTTAGGGATTGTGCAACTTGAATGAAGCAATACATTGCAAGATGCCCAGAGCTAGAGATACTTGTAGAAGAAAGACTAGTATCATTGTTTCTAGAGGGATTGCTAAACAAAGAACTTCATGCCATACTGTATAGCAAGAAGCATACAACCCTATAAGAGTGTGTGTCAGATGCTATTGACTTAGGAGACAATTGCGATATTTTTTATGAAGAAGATGTCCCTAAGGATAACCAAAGCAAGAAAACAACATCCACCAAACTAGCTCAAGTGGGAACGGCTACTGAGACGGTTTTCAGCCATAGAAGACATGCTCAAAAGGATGAATGACATGATGAATAACATGCAAAAAACACCTATGAGGGGACCATGACAAGGGATATCTCAACAAGGACAACCAATTAGGCTGCAAAAATGGTGTGCAATCGAGGGTAAATGGACCAACCATGAGATCAATGAGTGCTATCACCGACCAAAGTATGATGGGAATGTTCAATACATGTCTATGAGGCCACAAGGAGAACCCATGTACAGATATCAGCCTAATATGGCCCAGCTCAGAGACCACCGTTGGGTATGGAAAGACCTCAATCCGTGTTGGGTCAATAACCTTAATATCCAGGACATATGTAGTGCCTGTAGAGTACATGTAACCAGAGGGAGTCATAGATGAACAAACACTAGTGCCTGTTACACCCTATGTTGAGCCAAGTCCATCTACAGGAATGGTAGAAGGAGATTGGTATAATTCACATCCACCACCAATGGAAGAACTGTGACTTATACTACACCAGAGCTTGCACCAAATGTACTATGTAGCTAATCAAGGTGCCATACCTCCAATGGTAAGACCCATGATTAAGCCAGAAACTGGAAACTGTCACTGTGGTGCAGATGATCATTTGAAAAATGAATGCCCAGAGCCTGACAAGGACCTCAAGCTAGTTGAAGCTTATTGCATACAATGTTGCAAAAAGGGAGGACACTTCTCGAAAGATTGTCCAAAAAAGCCTTTAAACAAGGGTAAAATAGTAGTGAACGTAGTCCAAGTGATACCTAGTAGCTCATTTGAGAGTGAACTGATTGTTCCAATCAAGGTAATCACCAGAGCCCAGGCTAAGAACAAGAAACATAACTCCTTTGATGATTCAAAAAATACAAAAATTTCCTCTCAAAATACCAAGAGAAGCAGAAACAAAAGGTATGAGATGAGAAATAGAAAGAAAGGTCTGAAATCGAGGAGCAAGCAAAGAAGCTATTCCAGGAAAAGGTGAAAGAAGCTGAAAGCAAAATCAAGAAAACCACCATGAAATCTGGAGGATCAATTTTGGTTGACGAAATTTTTGAGCCTATTAATGCAACCTTGGAAGCTTACCAAGGGGGACTTAAGGTAGGCCAAAACATGGAAAACAAATGGAAAAACTATCCTTCTCCAGACATGGAAGCAGATAAGCTTGAACTTATCAAAATTTGGTAAGAATAATGCAAGAGATGCTGGAAAAAAAAAACCCAAGCTCGAGAGTATGGCAAAACCTGACGAGCTTGTGGTAAGAGCCAATAAAGAAAAATCCGAAGTGGTGGTATAACCACACCTTGAAATAAAAGAGCCATAACTTAAAGTGCCGGACAACGAAGGTGCCTTAGATGGAATTCCATTCGTAGAAGAAGACAGGCCAGGACACTTATGGGAAAAAGTTAGAGATTAATGATGGGAGCCTAGCTCTGAAGTCAGCTCCTATAGAGGAAGTTTGGTTAGACAACCTACCTCCTGATATGGACATTGATGCACAATCCTTGTATGGGGATTGCACATCTAAAGCTTCAGGAATGTCTAAACCATTGACCTTGAAAACACTACCCTCTTACTAGGGAGATAACAAAGATGAATCCATAGTGTGTAAAACCACTCAAGTAAAAAGAGCGAATAGACCCTAGAAGTAGACAACATTCATTCAATCATGTCTACACCCATCCAATGCACACTTACTTTAGGAGAAATGTTAAAAATCAGACCATCTCTATGGAATGATCTACAGAAAACCCTAGAGAAGGTGGGAATAATGGGACTAATCACAAGAAATTTGGAAAATTGAAACACGAAATGGATAACGAGGAGATTAGATCTGTTCCAATGAACAAAGTCGAAGAATACTACGAAGGGGAAGAAGGAAACACAACCCTTCCAGTGAAATATAATGACATAGAAACCATGGCAATATTGGATAGTGGGGCAGGCATAGCCATAGCCACGAAGGAGAGCCACCTCAAGAACCAACTATTGAAGACCCACCGGACATCGAGGACCAAGAAGAGGTGCTGCAGCCCGAGTCCATTCTCCGACATGAAGACAAGGTACTAAGAGACGGTAAGACTATGCGACGATATCTTATTAAGTTTAAGAATTATCCTTTTGAAGATGCCAGATGGATGCAAGGCATACAATTAAAGGATAACCTAAACCTTGTCAATGCTTACAATGTTTCCCTAGAGTAAGCAAATGTACAAATGTTAAAAAATGAACAAAGTTTTTGTCTTATAAGACTCTCTTTTTCTTTATTGTGCACAAAAATGAAGTAGTATGCATGCTTAGATCAAGTTTGCGGAGACGATGTCTCCCGAACACCAAGTAGAGCTTGTCACTCTACTATGGAAGACTGATAGGACTAATGTGCAGACATGCTTGCCGCAGCTTAGGCTCTCAAGTGCCAAATGGGCTAGTCATCCATTCTGGAACGATGACATAGGGTAATATAGGGATCCTGTAACCGCTAGGAAAAGGACTAATGAATATGCTTTATCTTCTCTACCCCATAGTCGAGGATGACTATGATTTCAAGAGAGAGGTAATGTCATAATAATCAATATCTAATTTTCCTAAATGATCTTCTCATGTTAAACTGATCATTTAATATGGGGAAGTGCCAGGGGAGAAAAAGCTAGAATATTGGTTAAGCTAGCAGACTGGCCACAATAGGGATCCAAAGGAGGGAAAATAGGGATCCAAAGGGGGGCCATCTGCAAAAGAGAAATGTGCAACAATGGGCTTAAAAGACCCTAAGGTTCAGCCCATTAAGACTTCCAAAATGCTAAGGTTCCAAAATTCAAAGGTTGTGTCCAAAGGTCAAAGCCTAGAAAATTTGGATGCTTTGTGTGTGTGTACAAAAGTCTTCACAAGTCCCTACATAGGAGGGGATGAGACCAAGAAGTAGGGGATGAGAGAGAAACACCCACACACACTCACAAACTTCATTTGTACACAAGGGGAAAGAGGGACACATGTCAGCTCCCTAGGCCACATGCCCACAAGGTGTACTCAAATCCTATTGGATGACCATGGATGTGGATCAATGAGAATTAGGCTAGAGTAAATATAGTTTAATTAATTTAAAAACACTTAATAAAAGAGCCAATAGGAATTAAAATCTCTAGAAGACTATTGGACAGTCTCCCAAGGGGACCAATGAGCATTCAACAGCCCAATGGCTTGCTTTATTCCTATTGGCCAGGAGGCAAAGGGGTCCAATGAGAGTATAGTTGCATTTATTAATTACCTATAGCTCTCACAAAAGGGGAAAGGGGGACACATGTCAGAAGGCTATCACTTATGCTGCTTAATTTCCATTGGCTAGGCGGCCTCGGGAGGTCCAATAGGGCTGTAGCATGAGAAATTAGCAAGGGGGGTCGACCAAGAGAGAGAGGGGGCTGATTTTTGGAAGGCATTATCACACACACACTCACACAATCCCATGTGTAAAGCAAAGAAGACTTTCTCTCCTTCTCAAGCTTTAATGGAAAGCTTACCACCTACTCCAAGCTTGTGAGAAGGGAGGCCTACATCAACAACTCTTGGCTTTGTGATGGAAATCCAACCAAGAGCCAAGCTTCAATGCATGCTGGCATCTCCACTACCGTGCTAATTACTAAGCTAAGCTATGCTAATATGAGTGATTATATGAGGAGATGTACATCTTTCTCGTAAGAATACTCCTTCTTCCTCTCAATCTACTCTCATACCCCGCTAGCTCTCACCATCTTCGAAGGTGTGTGAGGTCTTGGGTCTGAGACCGTGAGGGAATTGATGTTGTGTTTGATAAGTGTTTTGCTTAGTGCATGAAGTTTCCATCTTCATTGCACTAGCTAGTATTGAAGGAACACAAAGAATTGTATTGTAAAATGTCTCTCTTGATGGGAGAAACCATAATACAAAGCCTTTTGGAGGGGGGACCGGCTCCATGCAAATCCGGTCCTCAACTGTTGTCAATTGCTAAATTTCTTTTTCTTTTGAAGTATTTTTCATGCTATCTAACTAGGTGTTATACTTTTTGTTGCTCTCTCCACCAAAGCACTCTTGTTATTCTCATTAGGAAGCTATTCTAATGAAATGCTCACTATGTTCATGCTATTTTCTGCTACACACAAGTTACTAGACCATTAAATGTTACATTGGAATAAGAGCACAAGGTTTCTCTTTTCATGCTCAAGAAGGGAGGTCCTCAAGCTAGCTATAAATGGTTGGTACTATTAATTGAATGTGAGTAAGTAGAATAGGCATTTTTCAGCCTTGTAGTGTGCCTGCCTTTGTGCAGTTAACGGGGCATCACCGTTGAGAGCTATGGTCTTCATAGTGGAGTCCTACGGGGCTTGCCTACGGCTTAACCACTATTGAGCTATTAGAAGCTTGACAGGAGCCGGTGCTCTTTTGGTGTTGAACGACCCTCTCTTCTATTCCTTGCAATTAATGGTATTCAAGCCACGGGTACAAAAGCTTGAGTGCTTTTTCTAAAGGGGTAAAGAGGAGTAGCAACTAGGGCTTGAAGTGCCAAACTACACCTAAAAAGTTTTCACCTAAAAGTTGCTAGAATGGCTGACAATAGTAAAGAGAGTGAAATTAATGTTGATAAATTTGATTTTGCTAATGAGAAAGCTAATAATGATGCCCCGATGCTTGTTAACTATCTTGTTTCTAGGCTTCAACAATCCATGGACAATCCATCCCTCCATCTTCCTCAAATTCTTCATCTTCTGAAGAAAGTGATGGTGCAACCTTTGAACCATCAAAAAGCAGAGGCCATACAAAATCGTATGCCGTATGGAAGAGGTCATCCAAGCTCAAGAAGTTCAAAGAGGGAGGGAAGAGCATCTCTTTCCTTACCTATGATGGCACCTTTGGTGCTACGGACAAAGTCTTGGCCTTTATCCAACAATTCGATGCGGTGTTTGGAGATGAGGGCTTCACGGAGTCCTCTAAGCTACACCATGTAGCTATGCACTTTCAAAAGTTTGCTAGACAATGGTGGTCTAGCCTACGGGCCAATGGTGAAGCTCCACAAACATGGAAAGCTTTAAGGGCTTCCATTATGAAGCAGTTTTTGGCCACCGATGCCAAAGACAAAGTACTCACTGAATGGCGAAGCTTGAAGCTCTCTCCCTATGAATCCATTCACAAATATGTAGACAAGTTTTGGGACCTACAACTCAAAGTCTTCAAGAAGTTGGATTTTGGAGAGAAAAAGCAACAATTTTGTGCGGGCTTAACTGAAGAAATGGCAAAGTAGGTCAACTCCCAAAGGCCACGCACCATATCGACGGTTATACACCATACTATGGTGGCCTCTCGGATCAATTTCCAAACAAGGGCTAAAAGAATTTCTAAGCCCACGAAAAACAAGGGTTCCAATGAGCCTAAGGGGAAGGACAATGTCCAAAAGTCTCCTAAGGGCAACTCCAACAAAGCTAAAGAGAAGGGAGTTTATAAAGGCAAAAATAAACTCTCTCGTGAAGAGCTTGAGCGTTATCGCAAGGATAACCGCTGTTTCAAGTGCGGCAAGCAAGGGCATGCGTATCATGCCTTGTCCCCAAAAGAACACCCGCCATGAACCTCCTAGAGCTACCTTGGTCGAAATCCAAGAGGAGGAAATTCACCAGAAAGGATCTCCTCTATGCCATGCTTGGGGAAATTTAAGAGAACATGATGCTTTTATTCTCTTTCACCCTGATTCTACTCACAATTTTATATCTATAGAGTTGGCCACCAAGCTAGGCATACAAGCGTACGAGATGGGAGATGTCCTACCCGCAGATGGTGCTTTCAAGGGGCAAGAAGCTTCAGTCACTCCCTTAATCAGGAAATTGAGGCTCCATGTCCAAAGCTATGTGGACAAAGAGGACTTCTTTATCTCTCCTCTCAAGCATGACGATGTAATCCTAGGGGCACCATGGTTTGATCGCATGGCTTCCAATGTTAAATTCCCTAAAAGGAGAATCTCCTTTAAGTTCAGGGAAAAAGATATGTATATAGATGCTAAGGAAATGGGTAACACTATACCCATTGTACATACACAAGTTTTCAACAGTCAATAAAGAGCTCTATTTCCGTGTACATGATTTTTGTTAAAGATTCTTGAAATGAACCTAATGTTTTAGCAAAAGAAAATATACACAATCAAAATAAATTAGAGTTATCAAATTTTCTCAAGGGGTTTCAGGATGTCTTTATTGACGACATCCCCTGTGAGCTACCTCCTAAACGAGGTAATGATGACCATGCAATTGAACTTCTTCCAGGAAGTTCACCGCCTAACAAACCTCCTTATAGAGTTTCTCAAGCTCAACAAGAGGAGATTATGCGGCAAGTGCATGAGTCAGTTGAGTAGGGCACGGTTAGGCCTAGCTCACCTTCATTTTGTTCTCCTGTGCTACTAGTGCAAAAGAAAGACGGCACATATCGTATGTGTGTCAACTATAGAGCACTAAATAGGATCACTATCAAAAATAGGTTTCTCGTTCCACGGGTAGAAGACCTATTTGATAAGCTACAAGGATCCACCTACTGACCTAAAAAGTGGCTATCATCAAATAAGGATAGTTGATCAAGACATTGTAAAGACCGCATTTTGCACTATGTTTGGTCTTTACGAATACATTGTCATGCCTTTTGGCTTGACCAATGCACCAGCCACAGTCAACCGCTTGATAGAGAAGCTATTCAGGCCTCACCGAACCTTTATTGGAGTGTTCTTTGATGATATCATCTACTCTAATTCATTAGACGAGCACAAGCAACACCTCCAGGTAATATTTCAAGTTCTAAGAGAGAATAAACTTTATGTTAATGGAAAGAACAATGAATTTTTCTTACAAGAGATTCAATATTTAGGTCACATTATCTCTCAAGATGGCATCCAAATGGATCCGTCAAAGTTAGAGGTAATAAAGGATGGCCTAAACCAAGTAATCTTCATGAATTAAGAAGCTTTAAAGGTATGTGAGTATACTATAGACGCTTCATAGAAAATTTCTTACTAATCACAGGACCATTACATGACCTAACAAAGAAAAACATTAGGTACACATGGTCTGCCAAGGAGAACAATCCTTTCGAAAAGCTTAAAGAAAAGCTCATCTCTCAACCTCTGCTTACACTACTGGATCTCTCAAAGGCATTTGAGGTCCGCCCGATGTGATGCTTGTGGTGATTGCCTTGGAGGTGTTTTGCTTCTAGAAGGGCACACCATAGGCTATGAAAGTCGAAGGCTCGACCCTGTTGAGCAAGCTCTAGGCATATATGAAAAGGAACTCCTCGCAGTTCTACATGCCCTAGACTCATGGAAGCACTATTTATTGGGGTCTCCTTTCATTCTGGAAACAAATCACCAAAGTCTTAAGTACTTCATGACATAGACCAAGCTCTTCGACAAACAAATGAGGTGGGCAAACTTTCTTTTGCAATTTCATTTTCATATTACTCACATTGCTGGCAAGCATAATCAAGTAGCCGATGCACTCTCAAGACGGCTGAGAGTGAATGCGGTTTCCATAGCAACTCACAATGATCTATCTTCTATGATAGATGAGTATGCTATTGATCCCAATTTTAGAGATGTGATTTCAGCCCTTGCATTAGGGAAGAAAGAGGAACCTTTTACTCTACAAGATGGTTATCTTCTCTATGGCAATAGACTCTGCGTTACTCACTACGTGAGAAAGTAATGTATGAATCTCATGCTCCTCCTTATGCGGGGCATAGAGGGATTCAGTCTAATTTAAAAGGGATTGAAACATATTTCTATTGGCCTACCATGAAAGCAAACATACAAGACAAAGTTTAATATAGGGAAGCAACTTGGATCGCTTCAACCTTTGCCAATCCCTAATTCACCATGGGAGAGCATATCCATGGATTTTATCTTTGGATTGCCTAAGTCTATCCATGGGAATACGGGAATATGGACGATAGTAGATAGGTTTAGTAAACAAGCTAATTTTATACATGTCAAAAAGACTATCAAAGCCCATCAAATGGCAACCCTCTTCATTTCACAAATCTTCAAGTATCATGGCTTGCCAATGTCCATAGTGTCGGATAGAGATCCTAGAATGACAAGTAATTTCTGGAAGGGTCTCTTTGAGAATTTAGGGACAAGGCTAAATTTCTCTTTGGCCTATCACCTGCAAACGGATGGCCAAAGTGAAATAGCTAACCTAACAATCCTTAATCTACTAAAAGCCTATGTAACGGAAGTAGATCAAAGGTCCCAATGGGAGAAGTACTTACCCTTAGTGGAGTATGCCTACAATAACACTGTACATACTTCCACGGGAAAAACACCTTTTGAGGTAATAGAGGGAAGATCAAAAAGTCCCTCGCTACTTAAGGTACACGAGAAGATCTTCGCTGCAGATGAGTATAGCCGAGACCTACAAGAATCCTTCCAAAAGATTAAGGATGCTATCTCTATCTCACAGCAAAGACAAAAGGCTGCTGCTGCTGACAAGCACAGAAGAGCCCAAGCCTTTAAAGAAAATGATAGGGTCTTACTCAAATTTCCCAAGGCTCGATTAAGGCACACGACGGGCAAGAATCCTACGGGGCCCAAGCCTTTAAAGAAAATGATAGGGTCTTACTCAAATTTCCCAAGGCTCGATTAAGGCACACGACAGGCAAGAATCCTACGGGACACCAAAAGTATTATGCTAAGTTAGCAAAAAGGTACTATGGTCCCTTCCAAATTCTTAGGCCAATCAATGAGATGGCCTATCAACTCAAGTTTCCCAACCATTGGATCATACACAATGCTTTCCATGTGAGCCTACTAAAACCTTACAAAGGAGAGCCACCTCAAGAACCAACTATTGAAGACCCACCGGACATCGAGGACCAAGAAGAGGTGCTGCAGCCCGAGTCCATTCTCCGACATGAAGACAAGGTACTAAGAGACGGTAAGACTATGCGACGATATCTTATTAAGTTTAAGTATTATCCTTTTGAAGATGCCAGATGGATGAAAGGCATACAATAAAAGGATAACCTAAACCTTGTCAATGCTTACAATGTTTCCCTAGAGTAAGCAAATGTACAAATGTTAAAAAATGAACAAAGTCTTTGTCTTATAAGACTCTCTTTTTCTTTATTGTGCACAAAAATGAAGTAGTATGCATGCTTAGATCAAGTTTGCGGAGACGATGTCTCCCGAACACCAAGTAGAGCTTGTCACT
This sequence comes from Adiantum capillus-veneris, assembly GCF_014529385.1. Lineage (NCBI taxonomy): Eukaryota > Viridiplantae > Streptophyta > Polypodiopsida > Polypodiales > Pteridaceae > Adiantum > Adiantum capillus-veneris. The sequence goes on from NC_140933.1 coordinate 49,421,095, forward strand.
CTACTATGGAAGACTGATAGGACTAATGTGCAGACATGCTTGCGGCAGCTTAGGCTCTCAAGCGCCAAATGGGCTAGTCATCCATTCTGGAACGATGACGTAGGGTAATATAGGGATCCTCTAACTGCTAGGAAAAGGACTAATGAATATGCTCTATCTTGTCTACCCCATAGTGGAGGACGACTATGATTTTAAGAGAGAGGTAATGTCATAATAATCAATATCTAATTCTCCTAAATGATCTTCTCATGTTAAACTGATCATTTAATATGGGGAAGTGCTAGGGGAGAAAAAGCTAGAATATTGGTTAAGCTAGCAGACTGACCACAATAGGGATCCAAAGGAGGGAAAATAGGGATCCAAAGGGGGGCCATCTGCAAAAGAGCAATGTGCAACAATGGGCTTAAAAGACCCTAAGGTTCAGCCCATTAAGACTTCCAAAATGCTAAGGTTCCAAAATTCAAAGGTTGTGTCCAAAGGTCAAAGCTTAGGAAATTTGGATGCTTTGTGTGTGTGTACAAAAGTCTTCACAAGTCCCTACATAGGAGGGGATGAGCCCAAGAAGTAGGGGATGAGAGAGAAACACCCACACACACTCACAAGCTTCATTTGTACACAAGGGGAAAGAGGGACACATGTCAGCTCCCTGGGTCAGATGCCCACAAGGTGTACTCAAATCCTATTGGATGGCCATGGATGTGGACCAATGAGAATTAGGCTAGAGTAAATATAGTTCAATTAATTTAAAAACACTTCATAAAATAATCAATAGGAATTAAAATCTCTAGAAGACTATTGGACAGTCTCCCAAGGGGACCAATGAGCATTCAGCAGCCCAATGGCTTGCCTGATTCCTATTGGCCAGGAGGCAAAGGGGTCCAATGAGAGTTAGTTGCATTTATTAATTACCTAAAGCTCTCACCAAAGGGGAAAGGGGGACACATGTCAGAAGGCTATCACTTATGCTGCTTAATTTCCATTGGCTAGGCGGCCTCGGGAGGTCCAATAGGGCTGTAGCATGAGAAATTAGCAAGGGGGGTCGACCAAGAGAGAGAGGGGGCTGATTTTTGGAAGGGATTATCACACACACACACTCACACAATCCCATGTGTGAAGCAAAGAAGACTCTCTCTCTCCTTCTCAAGCTTTAATGGAAAGCTTACCACCTACTCCAAGCTTGTGAGAAGGAAGGCCTACATCAACAACTCTTGGCTTTGTGATGGAAATCCAACCAAGAGCCAAGCTTCAATGCATGCTCATCTCCACTACCATGCTAATTCCTAAGCTAAGATATGCTAATATGAGTGATTATGTGAGGAGATGTACATCTTTCTCGTAAGCATACTCCTTCTTCCTCTCAATCTACTCTCATACCCCGCTAGCTCTCACCATCTTTGAAGGTGTGTGAGGTCTTGGGTCTGAGACCGTGAGGGAATTGATGTTGTGTTTGATAAGTGTTTTGCTTAGTGCATGAAGTTTCCATCTTCATTGCACTAGCTAGTATTGAAGGAACACAAAGAATTGTATTGTAAAATGTCTCGCTTGATGGGAGAAACCATAATACAAAGCCTTTTAAAGGGGGGACCGGCTCCATGCAAATCCGGTCCTCAACTGTTGTCAATTGCTAAATTTCTTTCTCTTTTGAAGTATTGTTCATGCTATCTAACTAGGTGTCATACTTTTTGTTGCTCTCTCCACCCAAGCACTCTTGTTATTCTCATTAGGAAGCTATTCTAATGAAATGCTCACTATGTTCATGCTATTTTCCGCTACACACAAGTTACTAGACCATTAAATGTTACAAGGGTTGGTACATATTCCACCGGTACCACAATGGAGACCCTTGGCCAGCCCTTGGATACCTCCTCCAATGGGTGTATTGCTAAGTCTAGTGCATTATATTCCACTATTAGGCCCACTCCCCAGTTCATAGGCGAGAAACCTGGTATAGCTGATAATGAAGAAGACGTGAGAGACGCTCATCAAATACTAGATAGAATCAAAACACAGTCTCTCACACTAGTAGAGGAAAACAGTATGCTCTAAACAAGGGAGGGGAATATCTGAGAAGAATACGACAACCTCTCAACAACTCTCGAAGTAACAAGTACAAAGAGATGAGGTGGTGGAGCAAGAGCTTGAGACTCTCACTAAAACGCTAAGGGATGCTGAGAGTGAAAGATGAAGTAGTGGAGCTAAAAGCTAAATTAGAGCTCCAAAATCTGACCATATAGAGGCTTAGAGCAACCCCAAGGGCTGCAAGAGCAAGTACTAAAGTGGATAGCCAGGCTGTGCAGGCCTTGGAAGCCCAAATCATAGCACTCCAAAAAGAGCTAAAGTTAGAACAATGACAAAGATTGCACATGGAGGAAGGGTCTTTAGCAGTTGAAGAAAGAACAAAAGCTCAACACCAGGAACTCCAGAATGAGAATGAAGAGCTAAAAAAGAAACTAGAGATGATGCAAGAACTACTGGTCAATCAAGCAGAAGAGGTGATTTGGCCCAACAATAGCTATTGAAGCTCCGGAAAGAAGTAGAGGAAGCAAGGTCACAAGAGACGGAGCCAGGGCCTAGTGACTTGGGTGTCCATGCACAAAATGATCCCATGGAGATCCCCGAAGGTGCTGAATATCCACAACACTTGGAGGACCAGGTACACACCCAAGAAGAGGAGGAACTAATCTTAACGGAGGAGGTCCGGAGGCACACCTCCAAACTCTGATTGAACATGCCACATCAAAAGACCATAAGAAAACCTTGGAGCGGGAAAAGTGTATGATCCACTCAATTGGAGTCCAAGGGCTAGCCCTAGATGTGCTTAGGGAAGAGTGGATGCAACCATCACTCCCCTACCCTCTCTTAAAGTACAAAGTCCTTACAATAAAGGAAATAATTGAAGCTAAAGGAATAGAGCCAGTGTACGAAGGGATGTCAAAGATCTAGAAGCTACAAAGAAGATTGTGGACTCCCATCCGAAATGGAGAAAAAGGTGGCTTCTCAAGTACCGCGGATTTCTAAAGTACTTGGTGGAAGCCCTTAAAAACATAAGGGATGATACTTTATTTTGTCTAGTATCTTGAGTGTGCTCATGGAAAAACCATGCCAGGCTTCTGAAGTGGCATCCTACTTGGCTAAATTACCCACCAATGCCACCCTCCAAGGAGGGAGAGAGAATAAGTGTCTCTTATATGGTGAAAACCCTAAAGGGAACCATTAAGATTTTCAATGGGGCTCCTAACCTAACGTGTGTGGTGATCCAAAAAATATGTAAAACATTACTGGGTTGCCTCTAAGTGTTCGTGCCATCCAAAGCAATAGACTCAAGTGTACTGTCAATGGGTGACACCGTCACCAAAATGACCTATGATCTATCAAAGAAGCCATCCTCGGAGGTGTTACATATGAACTATCAAAGACCAATGTTCTTGCCAAGATACCACATGCATGCTTTTGAAGAAGCATTCTACACAGGACTCCTCACTTACGATAGCAGGATTTCTAGCCCAATGATGAGCATTGGCAACATAAGATATGAGTCAAATCTATCATGGGAATGGAAGCATGCTAGCTAGGGTGAATGAAAGATAAACATTGTGCACGCAAGTGAGTATGTGTTGGCTAGATTATCACTCAAGTGAATTAGGTTCCAAGATCAATTAACTTGGACTCAAAACACGGTCTTGAGTATTTGCTAAGCCATCACAAGCTCACCATAAAAAGGAGAGATGTAATGCAAAATAGACTTGTGCTTATTCATTCATGAAATGATCTTTAAGTAGCTCTACAACCTTGCACCACTGTATGTCGGATAAATCCGCTCCTCTCTCCTTGAATCATATTCTAGGACAAAGCTCACACTTTACAATCCTCCCCTTGAGGTTTGGACTAGGAAGAAACTGACATCTATGGCACACTCCAATCCAAGAGCAAAAGAACAACTCCAATCCAAGAGACCATCGCCAATCTAGAAGACAAACTATCTCTAATCCAAGCAATACTCAAACTCCTCCCCTCGAACAGATGTATAAAACTGAGACCAATCTAGTCCAAGTTGTCTCCAAACAAATACAATTGAAAGGGAAAGACAAAATAGAAAAGCTATACTAGTGCTTATTCATTCATGAAATGAGATTTAAGTAGCTCTACAACCTTGCACCACTGCATGTCAAATCTTGTGAAAAACTGGTCCACGGACCCCCGATATAAGATATTTTGGGCCCCACTTACTACCTCATTTTCACTATTCACAGTTAGAGAGAGCTTGAGAGACCTAGAGCGTGTGGAACTTGTACGGCATTGTATGTTGCACATAGAACATTGATGAGTGCTAGACATGAGAGGTAGGCTCATTACCATGCACTCTACTTGTTCTATGCTAATGACGGGAGCAAAGCGAACCCCGAACCCCGACGGCCTCTAAATCATCGGGGACCGAATGGCGCGCCTCGAGCTTGTCATGGTAAAGCAAATAGGGGGCACCACCTAGCTTCAACGGCTAAGACGCAAACAACACACCACCATAACAAAGTTTTCATCCAAGAGAGATGGATGCTTGGGAGTAATGATGAAAAGGAAAGGGAATGAGATCAAGTGAGAGAGAGAGAGAGAGAGAGAGAGAGAGAGAGAGAGAGAGAGAGAGAGAGAGTGAGGGAGTGGGTATAGCGGCTTAGTACTTAGGCATCACAAAAGGATGGCGAATCCGCACACCCTTCACACATACACAAGCTCACTCCAAAACACAAGACTAGGTGGCGATTCCACACACCTCACATGGGCAAAACAATGCAAGAAAACATACTCACAAAACCTCAAGCTTTATTTAGAGAATTAGGCAATAAAATGGGGAGCATAGGGTAGGGGAATGAGAAGGGAGAGAGTGGTAGAGCACATGGCAGATAGGTGGGAGTTGATGGCGAAGAATCGCACGAGGATTATGGCCATCATCCTTCATTTAGTTTCCCTTCATCTTCCATAGCCAAGGGTGTAGAGGTCATGCTCAAGACAAGATGGTGATTGCGGTGATGGTGATGATGTGTGTGTGTGTGTGTGTGCACTAGGCACACACAGTGCATAGTGTGTTCTTTGGTGATGTTGTGTGTGTATTTAGTGTGATGGTGACCCCTCTTTATATAGGGGAGGAGGGGGGAGGAATTCTAGAATTTAGAAATGAAGAAATCATTATCTACATAGGCCATGTGACTATGGGCCCCACTTGTCTGGCTGTGTGTATATGTGCCAGAACAGCAGTCTCATGAGAGAGAGACTAAGAGAGAGAGATGGGTTGATGAAAAAAAGTGAGAGGTGACATGTAGAATAAAGTAATTACAAGAGGGGAGAGAGGGGAGTGTGTTCAGAGGTGAATCTGTGTGCAGATGTGTGTGAACACAAGAAAATCCAGGTAACCACCGGGAGGGGATGGGTCTGTGGGCACCTTTTTCAATGAAACTGAGTGTGTGTGAGTGTGGGGGAGATTATTTAGCTACAAGACAAGAGACATGGCGCCCTTTAGAGAGAGAGGGGGGTATTTGGGTCATGGGATATGATAGGAGAGAGAAAGAGGGGGTGGGGTATACTATTTTGGAAGATAGGGTAAGTTGCATGTGAGTTAGGGTGCATTATTGGTGAGTTATAATGCATTATTGGTGAGAGGTGGGGTAGCTTGAGGGGAGAGAGAAAGGAGAAAGGACAAGGGGAAGAGAGAGGGGGTTGACCTTTTGAGTGGAGGAGAGGAAAAGGGACACCCGGCGGGGCAACAGTGAAGAAAAAGGAGGCAAGGTGGGGATGGGCTACCCCGCAGGCATGAGGTGGCTTATTTTACCTTTCTTATATATTTACATAATCATACTTTATTTTTTTCTTACTTTTTCCAATGCCTTTTATCACTCCCTCCATAAGAGGGGGTTTTCATGGGGTGGGGACGAGAGAAGAGGGGTATGGGAGCTTGGCTTGTGAAAAGCCCCCATCATTAGCCCTCCCCTTTTGGCTAGAGGCATTCATGTCTCTAGCTCATCTGTTTGATCATTATCGTCGGAGGTGGCGGCTGATGGTGTGTCCTTATCTGGAATGTCAATTGGTGGAGCCTGGTCAAATCGAAGAAAATAAGGTTTAAGTCGCCAACCATTTACCCTGGTATTATGAAGTTTTCCATTAGCCTCCATAAGCTGGTAGCTTCCATTGGCATACTTTTTCCTGATGATGAAAGGGCCTTCCCATCGGAGCAGGAGTTTCTTATCCTTGCGCGTGTTGAAGCGATTGTCGTAGCGGAGCACCAACATTCCTTTCTTCAATTCTTTTTTCCGGAGATGCTCGTTAAAGCTAAGCCGTCTATGCTCTGCTTGTGCTGCATAATAATTTATTGCTTCTTCTCTGTCCAGCTGCAGTCTTTCCAAGTTGATGACGTGATCTCTCAAATGCATGTTGGGTTGTTGAAGTTGGCTTGCCATTACTCTGAGACTTTGTAGTTGCACTTCAATGGGCAGGATTGCTTCCTTACCAAATACTAGATGATACGGTGTGAATCCCAAGGATGTACGAAATGAAGTTCTGTAGGTCCATAAAGCTGGTAGTAGATACTTATCCCAGTCTCCGGGATGATTGTTTACCTGCTTGGTAATAATTTTAGAAACCATTCCATTTACCTTTTCAACTAGGCCATTACATTGAGGGTAATATGGTGAAGAGTGTCTCCTTGTAATGCCCAGTTTCTGCATTAATTCTCCTACCAAGTCTGCTCTGAAACCTGGCCCTCTATCAGAGATGATCTCTAAAGGTGTGCCAAACCTACAGCATATGTGCTCGTAGATAAATTTAGCTACCTCTACCGCTGTGATTCTAGTGGTGGCTGTAGCCTCTGCCCATCTAGTCATGTAGTCGACCCCCATGATAATGTAGAATTTTCGTGAGTTGGCCCTAGGTAATGGCCCAATGGCATCGATACCCCATTTTTCAAATGGGCCATATGAGAGAATAGGTGTTTGTGGTTCAGGCATAAGTGACCTAGTGCCGGCCTTTTGACACAACTTACACGTTTTGCACCAATGGTGTACATCACGGTTGAGGCTAGGCCATATGAAGCCTGCCTGTAAGATTTTCCTACTTGTTATGTCTAGGGCAAAGTGACCACCACAATCCCCGTCGTGACAGCTAGCAATTACTCCCGTGATTTCGTGAGAGAGAGGGACCTTCCTGAGTATTTGGTCCTTACCCTTACAATACAAACCATCATTGATGAGTCGATACCTTGTGGCCTTCCGCGTCAGCCATTGCTTCTGTCCCTTTGTTAAATCTGATGGGCATTCCCCTGTTTCCAAAAAATGCATGATGTCAGGCAAGGCATCACTGCCTTGAAAGAGAGGGAGCTTTAGTTTTATTGCTCCAACCACCACTTCCTGTAGTCTTTCACTTGCTAGGGCATCTGCTTCTTGGTTTTGAGCCCTTGGGATATGGTGTATTTGAACTTCTTCAAACTTACCCAACAAGGTTTTTACACCACTTAAGTGAGTCCTTAAACTAGGATTCTTGCATGTCCATGCTCCATTTACTTGCCTTACCAGAAGTAGAGCATCCCCAAATACATTAAGGCGTTGTACACCTTGTGAGACACACCATTGTAGACCCTTGGTTTGTGCTGCATACTCAGCTTCATTGTTAGAATGTGAATCTAACAATTGGCCCAACGAAAATACCTTTGTCCCTTTGTCATCAAAGACCACTATGCCTGCAGCTGCTTTGTCGGACGCTCGCTTGTAGGCTCCATCAAAGTAGAGAGAGTATGCTCCTTCTACCATCGGTGGTACTGGAGGTAATCGGACTTCTCCTTCCTTAGATTGCTTCTCCTTCCCTTCAAAGACTTGGTAGGTCACGAGTCCCCCCAAACTTGCCCTTGTCGTGCTTTCTACCTGTACCGTGTAGTCAAACTCTTGCAAACGAACTAGCCATTTAGTAATTCTAGCAGACACATCCATGTGTTGTACAACATAGGAAAATATTTCATCCGTGGTTAGAATCACAAATTGCTTAGGCAGCAAATATGACCTAAACTTTGTAGTTGCAAATCTAAGAGCTAGGACTAAGTGTTCCACATGGGTGAAACCTTTCTCTCCTGCTGTCATCATTCGACTAGAGAAGTAGATTTGCCTCATGAAAGATGTCGTCGTATCCTTTTGGAGTATCACAGCCCCCAATGAGTCATCACCAACACTTGAGGTGACATAGAATTTTTCATCCCACTTAGGTGGTGAGATAGTTGGCAGAGTGGCTAAGACCTCCTTTACCTTGTTGTAGTGATGTTCGCTTTCCTCGTCCCAAGTGAAAGTTGATCTTTGAGTGAGTTGTTGCAGTGGTAGAACAAGTTGTGATAGTAGATGTATGAATCTACTTAAATACCTCACCTTCTGTAGAAAAGAGACCATTTGACGTGCGGTCGTTGGTGAAGGTAGGGCTATGAGTGCGGACACCTTACTTGGGTCGGCGTTGATACCTCTTGCCAAAATTTCATGGCCTAGTAGAATGACTTTACTCTCCCCAATGTGGCATTTATCCACATTTAATTGCCCACCTAGGCTCTGCAACCTGGCCAAACCTTCAATTACCTTTTCTAAATGTGAAATACGGGAGCTATATATACAAAAATCATCAATGAACACTCTTATGGATGTTCCAAAGAACGGTTGAAAAACATATGTGACATATCTTTGGAATGTGGCAGGTGCATTTGTGAGACCAAATGGCGTAACCCTGTATGCAAAACAACCCCATGGCGTGATAAAAGTGGTTTTTAGGTGATCTTCCAAGGCTATGCGTATTTGAAAGTATCCAGATTAACCATCACAGACGGTATAGCATTCAAAACCCGCTACTTCATTCAGAATTTCATCCAAGAAAGGGAGAGGAAAGTGGTCTCTCTTTGTAGTTGCATTTAGTGGTTTGTAGTCAACACAGACCCTCCACTTACCATTCTTTTTAGGCGTCACCACTACGGGTGACACCCATTCTGAGTTTTCTACAGGATAGATGAATCCCGCCTCCAGCAGGTTCCTTACCTCGGCCAAGAGTGCCTTTTCTTGTATGACCCCCAATCGTCGTAGCTTTTGCACAACTGGTTTTACCCCTTCCTTCAGATTAATATGATGTTCCACCACTGTAATGCCTATGATTCTTTCATAGTTGTCAATGAACAGGTTAAAAAATCCCATCAACATTTGCAAAAAACTATCTTTCTCCTCAAGTGTTAATTCCGTAGACAACATACCCTTCAACCTACTTCCTCCTAGGCCAGGTGATTTTCTCTCCTCTTCATTGGGTTTCCCTTTTGGTGATGGATCACCAGTTGTGCTTACCCTTTGTGGATCCTTCATAATGATACCCATCACATCAATGGAACTGTCACTTTCGTCGGTGGATGTGGTCTCCTCCTCAGAACTGGAAGATTCGCTAGTGGTTTCATCTGCCGATGTTTCCAGATTCATTTGCTTCTGCTTGCCAATCCTCATGTCGTAGTAGATTGTCTCCCCTTTCTTACCGGTCATGCGTAGAAGGCCAGTACCCCAGTCCTGTTTTGCCTTCATGGCCATCAACCATGGCCTTCCCAAAATTAGTGGATAGCCCTCCCCCTTAGTAGGCATTACAAAAACATCTACCTCTACCTCAGTGTTGAAAGCTTTGATTTTCACGGCACACCACACCCACACACTTTACTTTTGCGTTGTTTGCTATCTTTGCCTTGCATGGAGAAGGCCTGTCAACCTGGAGCCCTAATCGAAGCATCATAGATTCGCTCATTACACAGATTTGTGCACCTCCATCAATGTAGGTGTTTCCAAACCTCTTTCCTTTTATGTTTACGTCGACAATTGGAAGGATGTCATCCATGTTGCATCCCGAAATTGCTCCGGCTACCTTTGTTTTGGAGCATCTTGTACTTACCATTTTAGACCATTGTCGCCTTACTTTAGGTACAAGATGTAGCAGCTATGGCCATGTAATCTTCGGTCCTTGCTCTGCCACATCCAATGTTAGATCATAGGGCTTTGAAATTTCCCCTAGCTGGAAGTCGGTGATGCCCAATTTCCGTCGTGGCCTGAATGGCCTCTTGCTAGTTTCTCCTCTCATGCTTCTCTCATCATCTGATTGTGTAGCTTTCTCCCTCCTAGCTCTTTTCACAGTCATGGCTTCAAGTGGTTCTAAAAAGGTTACCTTCTCCTTACCCTTGTCCCTCTCCTTTGCTCTGGGTGGATCCACTACTACGGCTTTTCCTTTCTCTTCTAGCCTTATGATGTTTACAGGGCGATCAGGTGGTGGGGCTGGTGGAAGAGGTGGGATGGATGCTTGTAGTGGTGTCTGGGGTGGACGTAGAATTTGTGTTGGTGGGGGTGGTGCTCAGGGTGGGGGTGTTCTTTCTCTAGGGGGTGACAATTGGTTCCTCCTACCTCCTCTATTATAGTTTTGTCGTGGTTTGGGACAGTAGTACATACCGTGACCGTCTTCTCCGCAGTTGTAGCAATGATACTCCCTGTTTTTTCATCGTGCTCTTCCAGGGTCTTGATCTCTTTCTTGACTCCTCCCTTGCTAAATTAAGTGGACAGACAAATTCTGCAGTTGGTCAGTAATATGGGCCAACATATCTTGTTGGTCATCTCTTACCCCGAGAGCCGGTGGTGGTGGTATGGTGGTTGTCGTAGTTGCTGGTCGACGCGATGTTCCTGCTTCTGTTGACTCGGTTTCTTTGGCTTTCATTCGTAGCTTCTTGTCCTTAAGGCGAGCAATCTCAACGGCTAACTCGTACGTAGTCGGGAATCTACCTTTCACCTTCTCCTTGAGAAGCGGCCATAAGCCATGCGTGAACCAATCTTTTTTTAGGAAATCGGGTGCAGCTTCCCCCCTAGCCAGTGACTCAACCCACCGTTCCCACAAATCCACAAATTTGGACTCATAGGTGGCATATTCTAAAAGACCCTCCTGCTTCAAGTCTCTCAACTTGTCCCACAACTTTTCTGAAGTGGTACCTCCCCCAAAGCGCCTCTTAAAAGAGGTTTTTAAGGGTTCCCAGTCATCCTTGGTTGCTTGTGGAAGTGCATTGTACCATGATCTAGCTTATAGCTTCATGAGATGCTTAAAGATTCTAACCCGGGATTCATCCGTATCTTTGTTGCTCACTACACATGCTACTTCAAAGTCATCTAGGAAGTCTGTTACCAAATCCTCCCCCTTCTTTCCTTTAAATGTTGGAAATGCTACACTTGCCATGATTACTGAGAGAGAGCTAGAAAGACACACTGCTTAACTTGCAAAAGTTTTTTTCTTCTTTACAAGGAGGCGTGTATACCCTCTTATACTAGGACATAGATTAAAACTTCAAACGGTACATTGCCTTGTACCAAAGGTAAGACAAATGGTTGATCTGATGCCAGAACCTCCAAAAACCGCTCCCCACCCGGCATGGTGTCAATGACGTGCTGGTAGTGAGCCTTCAAATCCAGTATTACCTTGATTGAGCGTACACGTGTTGGTATGTGTGATCTGTCTTGAGGTAGGTTGTACTGATTCATGTGAAGCTTAGAGGTGCTTAGTCACTGTCCAAGCTTGTGGGAGAGGGTGGTGTTCTTTCCTGAAACAAACTCAGTAGATCCCTAGTTTCTCTAGTGAGAGTGTGAGCCAATGCTTCCGTTATCTGTGCTGCAGCATCAGGTACGACTTGAAAACTGACTGTGATAATTACCTCGGTGACTTGAGTTACCCGATTCTCAAAGTAGAATAGTGTTGATTCTCTATTGTGTAGAGCTCCTTCCATTTTGTTGTTGTGGGTTGGTTGTAGGTTGCGGACATGGTTTCGACCTTCTCCTTCTTCTTCTTGGCACTTGGCCTATGTATATCCACTGGGTTTGGCGTGTTGGTTGACTCTCCCACTGCAAATCGATTACCGTTACGCCTGGCACTCGAGCTTCGATGGAGATGCGGAGTTCGTCTAGTTGTGCTTGGAGCTCTTCTTCTTCTGTCGTCCAATTAGCAAATCCTGCTAGCCATTCATCCATTCACAATAGTTTAAGGGTTTCAGTCTTGTAAACTGAAGGGTTTCATGAAAAGATCCTCCGTGGGGGCACCAAATGACGGGAGCAAAGCGAACCCCAAACCCCGACAGCCTCTAAATCAACGGGAACCGAATGGCGCGCCTCGAGCCTGTCATGGTAAAGCAAACAGGGGGCACCACCTAGCTTCAATGGCTAGGACGCAAACAACACACCACCATGACAAATTTTTCATCCAAGAGAGATGGATGCTTGGGAGTAATGATGAAAAGGAAAGGGAATGAGATCAAGTGAGAGAGAGAGAGAGAGAGAGAGAGAGAGAGAGAGAGAGAGAGAGAGAGTGAGGGAGTGGGTATAGCGGCTTAGTACTTAGGCATCACAAAAGGATGGCGAATCCGCACACCCTTCACACATACACAAGCTCACTCCAAGACACAAGACTAGGTGGCGATTCCGCACACCTCACATGGGCAAAACATTGCAAGAAAACATACTCACAAAACCTCAAGCTTTATTTAGAGAATTAGGCGATGAAATGGGGAGCATAGGGTAGGGGAATGAGAAGGGAGAGAGTGGTAGAGCACATGGCGGATAGGTGGGAGTTGATGGCGAAGAATCGCACGAGGATTATGGCCATCATCCTTCATTTAGTTGCCCTTCATCTTCCATAGCCAAGGGTGTAGAGGTCATGCTCAAGACAAGCATGGTGATTGCGGTGATGGTGATGGTGTGGGTGTGTGTGTGTGCACTAGGCACACACAGTGCATAGTGTATTCTTTGGTGATGTTGTGTGTGTATTTAGTGTGATGGTGACCCCTCTTTATATAGGGGAGGAGGGGGGGAGGAATTCTAGAATTTAGAAATGAAGAAATCATTATCTACATAGGCCATGTGGCTGTGGGCCCCACTTGTCTGGCTGTGTGTATATGTGCCAGAACAGCAGTCTCATGAGAGAGAGACTAAGAGAGAGAGATGGGTTGATGAAAAAAAGTGAGAGGTGACATGGAGAATAAAGTAATTACAAGAGGGGAGAGAGGGGAGTGTGTTCAGAGGTGAATCTGTGTGCAGATGTGTGTGAACACAAAAAAAATCAGGTAACCACTGGGTGGGGATGGGTCTGTGGGCACCTTTTTCAGTGAAACTGAGTGTGTGTGAGTGTGGGGGAGGTTATTTAGCTACAATACAAGAGACATGGCGCCCTTTAGAGAGAGAGGGGGGTATTTGGGTCATGGGATATGATAGGAGAGAGAAAGAGGGGGTGGAGTATACTATTTTGGAAGATAGGGTAAGTTGCATGTGAGTTAGGGTGCATTATTGGTGAGTTATAATGCATTATTGGTGAGAGGTGGGGTAGCTTGAGGGGAGAGAGAAAGGAGAAAGGACAAGGGGAAGAGAGAGGGGGTTGACCTTTTGAGTGGAGGAGAGGAAAAGGGACACCCGGCGGGGCAACAATGAAGAAAAAGGAGGCAAGGTGGGGATGGGCTACCCCGCAGGCATGAGGTGGCCTATTTTACCTTTCTTATATATTTACATAATCATACTTTATTTTTTTCTTACTTTTTCCAATGCCTTTTATCACTCCCTCCATAAGAGGGGGTTTTCATGGGGTGGGGACGAGAGAAGAGGGGTATGGGAGCTTGGCTTGTGAAAAGCCCCCATCACTAACTTCATCGCAAAGAACCTATGAAAGCGGCAATGTGGCATCGTGGGGAAGAGATCGAAATCGCTTCGTAACTCGACAACCACTAACTTGATATCTATAAGACTTGATAGGGGGTTAACCCTAGGCTAGATGAGTGCATCTATGACCTCCTATGCTGGTTTAGGTCAGCTAGAAAAACCCAAACATCTCGGGACCAACAGAAGTCAATCTGGAACAAGTCGTTAGATTGACACCAAACTTCATGAGTAGGTGCTCCTCAAGGGTGTCAACAAGCCCATGTAATTTCCTCCATGATCAAACTACCAAAAGTGGACCAAAACATCAAGTTTGGCTTCGAACATGCAAAGCGTCATATGGCTCTCGCGGCCAAACGATGTGTTTGTTTGCCAAACTTCACGAGCATCATTGACATACCATCGACAACCAAAACATACAGTCAAACATCAAGGGGAATCATCACCGACCATCTCCTCACAAAAAAGACAGAATTTGAACGACAAATTGCCAAAAATGGTATCTATAAGGCCAAAAGCTACATTGAAGCCATGGAAGAGTGCCCTACTACATCTACAAGCATGGGTGATTAAGCTCAAGAAGACTCATTGCGCAAAAAGTCACCCCCAAATGCGGAAATCCATTTCAGAGATCGAAATGCCGAACATGGAGTTTCTATGCTAAAAATTTGACTTTTTAAGTTGAAAACTAGCAATTAAGGCTTAGGGTACTGACACACATCCTCCCCAATCATCAAAATTCAAAATTTTTATTCTTGAAATCATACCTGTATGATGTCTGGCTGGCACTTTTTCACATGAATATGTCTTTTTTTACACACCAACCCTTTAACCATGCATTATACAGCTCATCTACAAGTCTCATGCAATTTGGACGACATCAAGCAACCAGTTAGCCAAAAACTGCTAACTTAAAGTCTTTGGGCAGAATATGAACTTATCCATAGGAAAAGTGCTCCAAACTCGGAGAAACATGACACAAGGCATGAAAATAGCATCATCATATCCCCATGCACAAATATCCATTTTGCAAGATTAGACATCATACGCGTATGATGTCTAGTCTTATCATAGAGGGGCTTTGTCAGCATTTTGAGTATCCAAATTTCAGTATCATGGCACATATAGCCTCTACACCAAGATTGGGCACCTTTGGGCATGTTTTGATTACCATTCTCATCATTTTTCAAATCAAAGTGTCCTAAAAACCTTCTATGCTTTGAGCACATGAACACTTGTCCAAATTCCTATTTGCACACATCAGAGAAATTCACACATCATGAGCTAGTTGTACACCAAGTTTGAGCCAAAAATTCCAACCTAAACATCATACGTGTATGATGTCTAGACCCCTTGAATTGACATGCTGCTGTGTTTTTGGGAACTCCAACACTTTTACCACATCATTATGAGCTTCCCATCACATTTGTATATCATTTGACCTCTAATTACCCAAAAGGTGGAAATCTGGATGCACAAACCCCTTTCATGGCTTTTGACATCCATTTTCAGGCTCAATTTCAAATTTGAGGCTATGGGCACCATGCACATGCTATACACATCTTTTCCCATGAGTTTCAAGTAGTTTTGCATCAACAGACATCATACACGTATTATATCTATTCAGTCATACAGATGCCAAGCTCAACATTTTTCATCATGAGAATTTGGACAAGTTTAAGCAAGGTTGTGACCACTTGGAGCCCAAATACAAAAAATTGTGGCCTAGGACACAATCTATGGCCCCAACCACATGAATCCATCTCCGAATCAAAATCTGACATGATCAAAGAGTTATCCATCACCTGGGGATCCTACAGATCAAGTTTGAGCCAAAAATCTCAAAAGAGACATCATACACGTATAATGTCTCCTGAGGCCAAAATGACCAATTTGGGCGAATTTCTCACTTTCAATGCCATTATCCCATCATTCTTAGCTCACAACTCAAGTTCCATCAAGTTTCAACTCTTTATATCCATTCAAACGCAAGTTTCAGAACTTTGAAGCTCTATACTTGATTTTTGGCTTCAAACACATGAGAACATTTCAAAATCAACTTTTGATACCACAGGAGTATATGCCATGCTAAAACCCAACTCTGGTACAAGTTTGAGCCCTCTTGGATAAAGTAGACATCATACATGTATTATGTCTCTCTGGCCTAAATATGGACTTGGAATCTAACTTGACATATTCTAAGCCTTCATCACAAGCTCACCATAAACCCGGTCTTGAGTATTTGCTAAGCCATCACAAGCTCACCATAAGCAAGGGAGATGTAATGCAAAATAAACTTGTGCTTATTCATTCATGAAATGAGCTTTAAGTAGCTCTACAACCTTGCAGCACCGCATGTGGGATAAATCCACTCTTCGTTCCTTGACTCATACGAGTGAGACTAACTCCGCCTCCGATGGAGTGGCCGCCTGCGGCGGCAGAATGAAATCAAATGTAAACCATACCGCTCACAATACATAGACTAATTCAAGACGTTAAACTTTTTCTAAGCAATAAATTCTTAAAGCAATATAATGTCAAGTTTATAAATTATAAATTTATATAACACTATCTATTTTTTGAAAATTTCTATCTTGTATTTTACTCTTAAATTGCTTCTTTTTCTTATGTTTTTTATTTTCAATTTTACTATTTTCAATCATTTTTTTCTCAAGTTCGATATTTGAGATAGGAAGCCTGCCAATGTGGTCGAGAGACAAAAGAAGGCCACCATGTGAATCGAAAAAGACAGCGAGTAAATTATAAAACTTTCTATGTGAGAGCAAGAGAAAGAGAGTTTACCGAAGTTGACAATGCGGGTAGGTTGGTCTTCTTGCCGACAACGTTGGTAATGTAAAAACGTTGATAAAGTGAAAACTTGATCTGCTTTAAAAACTACAGTAAAATCTGATTTATTAATGCATCTAATATAATATAATCTTATCTAAATAAGACTTAAAAACTTAAAAACATAAGCCTTAAGATTTTTAACCCCCTTGGTCTACCTGGTAGAGCCTTGGCGACTTTCGCATCCCAAACACATTGTGAGAAACCATTGTCTGTGCAAGCTCGACTTTGCATGGGCAACCATTCTCTGCACCAGGTTGTGTGTGTGTGTGTGTGTGTGTGTGTGTGTGTGTGTGTGTGTGTGTGTGTGTGAGAGAGAGAGAGAGAGAGAGAGAGAGAGAGAGAGAGAGAGAGAGAGAGAGAGAGAGAGAGAGAGAGAGAGAGAGAGTGTTTTGCTGGCTGTAATTTGTACGCCCTTGCTCTCAGAGGGAAGAGAGATTTTTGATATGAATTCACAAGCAAATGATGCAACTTTCTATGCCTTGATCAGAGAGAGAGAGAGAGAGAGAGAGAGAGAGAGAGAGAGAGAGAGAGAGAGAGAGAGAGAGAGAGAGAGAGAGAGAGAGTTCAATCTGCAGGAGAATCGGAGCAGCTACAACGGGGTAGCCCATACTGTCATTTGGTCGTGCATGAGTCTATATGACATCTCACGTTGCCATTCATAAGTTTTCAATATGTGTGCATCAACTGCACACTATATTACTATACTATATTGCATGCGTGCTATGTTTTTCTAGTGCTCCTACTACAACTTACTCCTGCCGCACCACAGTTGCGGGCTACGTTTTTCAGGCGCTCCTCCTGTAACTTACTCCTACCGCACCACAATTGCCTAGGCTGCTGATCTCTACGCAGAATCTGCTGACTGCTAGACTGCCTGCTACCCACCACAGTTGCCCAGGATGCACTCTCTAGGTAGAACCTGCACGGATTGGACTATTGGACAACACCCATAAACAGCTATTTGCAAACTGCCAAGGCACATTATCTACTTATTAAGCCTTAAGATTTTGAGCATTGGCAGCCAATCTTTGCGCCAGGATGAGAGAGAGAGAGAGAGAGAGAGAGAGAGAGAGAGAGAGAGAGAGAGCTTGCTTATTGCACGAATAATCTTGCATTAGCGCACGCTTGCCTCGGATCATAGCTTGCAAAAAATAGTTACGTTAGCGCATGCTTGCACACACAGAGTGTTCGCAGAGCTGAGGCAGAGAACAACATCTCTCTCTCTCTCTCTCTCTCTCTCTCTCTCTCTCTCTCTCTCTCTCTCTCTCTCTCTCTCTCTCTCTCTCTCTCTCTCTCTCACCCGTTAGTGCATGCTTGCACGCGCGCGCACACACACACATATTGTTTCGTTACCTTGAGCCATTTCACTTCACGTCTGGTAGAAACCTCAACTGAGATGGTGGCTTTTTACAGCCCGAATAAAATTAAAATGTCCCGCAAACCAACACAAGCACTACCCGCAGCCCGACGTAGTTCTATCCTGTAGGCCGATGCGGGCTGGATTCCACGTACATTGCAAGTGCTCCACGTAGGCTGCTGGCAAGCAACTGGCTACAACTCTTGCAGGGATTTGCTGCCACATGGCAATTGACCTTCTCTTTTTAATATAGATATAAGATTTTAGGACAAAGCTCACATTTTACAATCTTAAGATGCTGAAGCCACCAGGCTTCCATTGAGCAAGGGATTAGCGTGAAGACCCAACAAAGATGAAGACTCATCATGTCAGGGACAACATAGACGTGGAGGGAGGGAGTGTTGACAACGCAACACGAGAAAGCCCGTTTTTTGTATCATTTAATTTGACAATGTAATTATTTTTCGGGACTCATTCAATTTTCCATATTGTAACTTAGTAAATATGTGGATCAATCGAACCCACATTAGAGAATAGGAGGTAATTTTGATATGTTAGAATCTCCAAGGTTGAGGTATAAAAGCAAACTTTGTAACCCTAAGCACAACTTTTGAATTAATCATCTTTTAAGCTCAACTAAGCGTGTCGTGATTGTGTATTTTGTGTGAGAGAGTGAGTGAGGTCTTCTTCTACTCTCTACGTGCATTACGGAAGCTACATTGCAAAGGGGACTACATCACCGTGTTAGCAACGGCAAGAGCTACGCTTCAACGCCAAGCTTTCACAATTCCAACCTCTTCTCAAAGAGCTCTCCCACGAGCTTCAAAGTGAGTTTTCTCTCTAACCGTGTATCTGTTTTGTGATTGCTATATGTCATTGCGTTCATGGCGAGTATAACTACACTTTAGGGCTAAACACGTTGAGAATCAATGACCTATAATTTTTGGCCTTTCTACCCGTTTTTTGCACCAAGTGTTTGCAGGTAGTAAGTGGGGTTAGAGACTTTAGAGTAGTGTCCTCTAGGGGTGTAGAGCTACTCCTTGAGTTTCGTGACGATTCAGCAACATTAGGTCATGTTTCGGAGAGTGTGGCAATTGTAGGTAAGATAGCAATTGTGCATACATATTGTACTTTGAGTTGATTTCCCTTGGTAGTGATTGTCTCTAGAAGGTCGAGTACGTGATTTACACCCATCTATTTATTTCCATGTGCCTTCGTCCTTCGTTGACATCTTGTTTGTTGGCCTAGTTCTCACTTTGCTAGCAACTGCGAGCGATCAGGAAATTTCGGAGGTCATTTGGAGGGCCTTCGAAGAAAAATAGAATTTTGAATTTCTCTCGCTAGAAAATAGGTGTGGTAAAAGCAAATGTAAAGTTGGAATAACCATTCGAAAAGTGTACTTACAAGTAGATTCTTTCCACAGTGTCATAACGGCCGTGATGATTGAAGAATAAATCGTTTTCAGTTGCATTTAGTGAACATCCTAGAATTGGAGGTAGTTTCTTGTACATGGAATATCCTTCCAAACCTGCTCTCTCCTTACTCTCGCACTGTTTGTGCGCTGACCTTAAAGAAATCTCCCTTTCTTGCCCTGTTGCACACATGGCTTCTTCTTCCACCCCGATAAATGTCCTCCTTAAGAGACCCTTCTATCATCTACACATTGACCTGGATCCCTAATATACGCCACTGTGTAAGCGAGGAAAAACTAACATCAAAGTGACACTGCTCATGACATAGAGACTCAGAGCAGAGGGAGCAAAACACTTAGATATTTGGACAAAAGGCTCACTCTATCCATTGAATCCCAAGACAAATGCTTTCCTAGCATTTTCAAATCCCACTAACTTATTGAGCTTTGCAGGTAATGGAGAGAATGGATTGCTTGGCTACTGTAAAGCTCTAAACAACAAATCAGTAACTTATAAAGACATGGTGATGCACCAAGAAAATGAGATTCAAAGACTTTCAAACTTGCATCATGAGGACCAAAAGACTTTAATGCAATGCACACAAGAATAACAGGTCTTGCGAACAAAGGTACGGTCATTACAAAACAAAGAGACAATGTTAGGCACTCGTGTGCGAAAGAAGAAACTACGAAATCTTGAAACGTTGAAGGTAGGCTCTGGCGGCATTAAGAAAAGAATCCAAGCATTGAGGTGAGCATTGTAAACTGTCTAATTAATATAAATTAATCTAAGTGTTTGTTTATGTTAGTTATGCTTTCTTTGTAGAGATTCCATCTATCCAGACAAAGAAAACATAGACCCGAAGGCCAATGTAGGAAAGCACTTAAAGCCATTGATAACTAGTGGTCTCGCAAAGGATATCATGCATGACAAAAAGTTTAAGGTTTTGCAACGAGATGTCGTTGACAGATTCATTTCAAAGAATGCAGTGCCTGCCAAGTATATACAGGGTACATTGGAATCCCTTGGAGTTAGTAAAAGAGGTTACTCAGCTATTCAACAGTCTACTCTTCCATGTTTGTGAAGAAGGGAATAAAGTCTAAGCTTTTACCAACACTTGTAAGTGTTTGGAAGGAAAGACTACAGCTCAATAATGAACAGATGGACTTCATTGGATGTCCATTTCATATTCAAGATATTTATAGCTCACAGGGAACTACTGTCACTTATGATGAGTACAACAATATCTTCATGGACCTCACTTTGCTGCAAACTAGAATGGTAGAGTTCTACAATATCACATTCAAAGAGACAGGTGGCATTCTACATTTTGTTTTGAAGCTAGATGAGTGTGAGGTTATTAAAGAGAAGAAGCTAGAGCGAGTTACAATCACATTAATGAATAGGGCCCTTTCCAAATGTCCCACTGATTACCCTTCATACTTCAGTGTTCAATCAGAAACAAACATATGGTGGCTTGGTACATTTTAGGTAATCCAGTTATCTCCAATTTTGGAGCTCTAGCAAGCCCTCTATTGTACCTAAATTTTAGATTTAATTTTTGTATCTCATAAGGATTGATCTTGCAGGTAAAGAAAGAAGACCGTGACATTTTATTTTGGGTGTTCCATCAAACCCCTATTCCAGATATCATTGATAGGCAAATGAATCGAGGAGAGGTATTGGCTATAGATGGGGGAGAGACTTTCAAGTTCAATGGCATCTTGTAGGTGACCTGAAAACACTGAAGTGTATGTATAATTGTGGAATGGGTGCCATGGCAAAGTCTCCATGCTTGTATTGCATGGAACCTGCAAAAGTGATGGACCCAAAGTGGTGGCGAAAGGCTCCTACTCGTCACAATCAAGACTCTAATTTTCGACCAGTTCTGAATATACCACTTGTTAATGTCCATATTTGTACAATGCATGCTCTCTGCCGAATTGTAGAGAAGTTGGTATATCTGTACACTGGGTTTGCTTGGAAAATCAAAAAGTCATCTGAACGACAAGTCGCTCTAGAGGCTTTGGAACTAGTTTTGTCAGATATTGGTCTGCATGGGGACAATGTGAAAATACAGCGGGACAAAAAAAGGTCAACCAATGAGAAAGATGTACCCTGCAAACCATCCATAGGTGGGGTCAAGGCACTCCGTTTTCTATCTAAACCTCAAGGTATGAAAGATGTGAAGCTAACAAAGCGAGGGAGAGTATATCACTCTACCTACATTAGCAAAGTTGAGTATATGCACTGGAAAAAACTTCATTTAGCAATGAAAGACCAAGAGCCAACAAGTCGCAATGCAAAGGGAGATGTGTGGCGTTCCATTGACATATTATTTCAAATGTGTGATTGGTCGCAGGATAATCTCAGCAAGTTTAAACAGAACCTTCACCTACTAAAAAAATCCTTCAAGACAGCATGGACTGACACTCAAATCACTCATTACATGGTAAATTCAAAGCGCCTCATATAGTCTTAGCACTAAGTGTGTGTTTAATTTTCTAAATAAATTTCTTCTTTTGCAGCACATTATTTTTAATCATTTGCCATACTTCATCCAAAAGTATGGGAATCTAGGTATATGGAACACCCAGGGCCTGGAGAAGTCTCATTACATGGCTAGAAATGCCTACTTCAGACACACACAACATGGAGGCTCTCGAAATAAGGCAAACAGTCTAAAGGAGTTATTTCAGTGGTTTTATCGTAGAATCATTCATCGCATGCAACAAAAGCAAGTATTGGCCTCTTCAGCAACCGTACAGGCAATCAGACATTTGCAAATTCAGAAAAGAAAACAAGTAGACGCATTCAACAACTCAAGTGCTCTTGAAAGTCAAATCAGGTGGAGAGAGACAATGCAATATGCCAATCATTAGTGGAACAAGAGAGTTAGAGTTTAGACGAGCGATGTACCCCAAATTCTTGGAGAATTAAATTCAATATGTACCACAACTATTTCAACATTTTGATGATTTGCAAATATCATTTGGAACCTCGCCCTTGTATCTAATCATTAAATGTTTGCCATACTCTAAGAGTTCAGTAGGGTTTTCTTTCCCTAAAGATAATTCCATTGCTGTGTATGTGTAGTAATATGTTGCACGGTCCCTAGTATATCCTGGCGAGTAACCAAAACATTCTCTCCCAAAAACCTTGTCGATGATGATTACTTTGTCAGCATTTTTTGGCAGCATTGGACCACCTAAGAAGCGAGATAATGTCTTGAAAGCATAGGTTGTAGTATTCCCCTCTTGTGACATTCCGTTGTGGAAGATTAGGATAGGTGCCTGGCATAAACTGGGAAGATATTGTCCTAGAGCTGCATCCCTACCATGGAAATGTCTTCTTCGACGACGAAGAAAGTCGTCCTTTTCAGCAATCCATGATTGTAAACAAAAGAAATGTTTGTGTATGAGAGAGAGAGAGAGAGAGAGAGAGAGAGAGAGAGAGAGAGAGAGAGAGAGAGAGAGAGAGAGAGAGAGAGATTGGGGGGGGGGAGGGGGGGGGGGAAGGGGCAGGAATTTATACCATGAAACTCTCATCTTATAAAAAAGCTCATCCTTCCATATGTTAACTGATCCAGTTGACTCCTACGTTGGGCGCTTAAACCAATCCTCCATATCCTGTTTACTAGTTGATGGCTTCAGATTATTTTGAATAGCTTGAAATGTGGCTTCATCAGGAAGGGTTTCTTTATACTTTTCTGCCTTTTCAAAGCAAAGTTTAAGACAGTCCAGTGGGTTACTGGAGATCTCCATTGCATCGTCATCACTACTGTCATCTGAAACAAATCCATTCCTCTCCTCTTGATACTTGGAAATAGTGGCTAGTGCAAAGTCCTCCCACAAACAAAAAATACTTTGTATATCATGGAGTAAAATGTAGGACCTATCTCCAAATTTAAACTCTGGCACTCCTGGTAGCATTAAGGTGGCTTGCCGCTCATTGAAACCTGACACATCTAGAGGTAGCTTGATATCAGAGGTTTTCACTGAGAGAAGATTACTTCATTTCACCTCTTTTGCTTCTTCTTCAAGATCAATGGACTCCTCTATCTCTGTCACTTCAATATATTCCTCATTCTTTTCCTCTTTTTCATCTGCTGGTAAATCTTGTTCCTCCATGACCTCCTTAGGATCTTTCATAAGAGCTGTAAATAATCCATTTAAAAATATTAGAAATCCAAAGGACTCTTGAATCAACTTGCACTCCCGATCATGTAAGCTGCACCAATGGGGCCTGTACATAAGAGGCAGCTGATTATACTTCTTGTAAGACTGTCTTTTAGGATCACAGTCCTTTAAATGGACTACCACCATTTCACCAACAATAAACCTGCCCTCTTGAGTGTGAGATCAAACTTCTCTCGTTCCAGCTTCAAGTGTACACTCTATTCAGCTATGAAAACATCAAGATTAAATGGATCATTAAACATGCAGGAGACCAAATCAAACTTATCACTAGCCCCATAAGTAACTGCAAAATCTAAAAGCCTTTTATCAATCACTGTAGGGTCTTCATAAATAATTGTCTCTTTTTTCTTTTGGATTGTCGCAATACATTGGGCACTCTGCAAAGTAGGTGTTGAAAAATCCACTTCTCTCTTAAGTGAGTTGGGTACAGTAAATTTTGGAGTAGAAGGGGACTTCAATTCTACAGATGGGTCAGTATTAGGCTCCTCCAAACCTACAGCTGGCTCCTCCAAACTACTGGCAGGCTCTGCAGCAGTTATATCAATGGGTTCTATGAACTCTACATTCCTCTTCATTGATATTTTTAACAGCTCCGGCAGTCTTCTTGGAAAGTTTCCTTGGCCAACAATGCGCTCGGGATCAATTTTCTGCCTCTTCCTCCTATGTGATCTTAAACCTGCGATTTATTTCATAATCACAAATATAAGTTTCAATGAGTATATACAAAAAGAAGAGCACCAAATGATCATATAAGTTTTGAACAAACTATAATTAGGTCTCCCACAATTGTTACCAACTAATCATGTAGTCAATAAAATAAGATGATTACTATGGATTAAATGCAAAACTAGGCAAAACTGGGTTATATATGTGAGGAGTAAAATCCATACAAGTGGATCACGGTGTGAAGAGTACAGAAACAAATATCCATAGAACTATAGGCGCGCTGTGATCCACTTGGTTGGCTTTCAGAAAATAGAATAGCTACAAATACATAAAAGCAATTGTACTTTCAAAAGATTGCTATGTACAAAGTCAAAAGAGGATCACGGCGCGCCGAATATGTAAATTTACGTCAAAAACACTGTTGGCGTGCCGTGATCCACTTTGCAAGCTTTATAAATTGAATACCTATACCATATGCAAGTTGCAGCTTGTGCATAGTGATGTTAGTGGGCCCATGCAAACTTCGTCCTTGGGCAATTACCTGTACTTCGTGACTTGCATTGATGATTACTCCAGGCATGCATGGGTATTTCCCGCTTAAAGCGAAGTCCAAAGTTTTCATGTGCTTCAAACAATTTCTGGCTATGGCTGAAAATGTCTCAAAATGTACTGTGGGCACCCTCCGTTCCGATCGAGGGGGGGAGTATATGTCTCATGAATTTAAAGCATTTCTGGCTAGTCGTCGTGGGATAAAACACCAATGTACAGTGCGTTATACACCTCAACAAAATGGTGTTGCTGAGAGAAAAAACAGGTCACTTATGGAAATGGCACGATGTATGGTCAAAAGTCAAGCTTTGCCGCATTGTTTTTGGCTTGAGGCCATCATGTGTGCCACTTATGTACTTTAACAGGTGTCCTACGAAAGCTTTGCAATCTATTATTCCATATGAAGCATGGCATGATAAAAAGCCTTCTATTGAGCACATGCGTGTTTTTGGCTATTTGGCATATGCTTTGGTGCCACAAACACAACACAAAAAATTGGATGATAAGGCTGTCAAATGTATTTTTGTTGGTTCTAGTGCTGAAAGCAAAGGTTACAAGTTGTATCATCCACAAACAAAGCATATTCTAGTTTCACAGGATGTAGTGTTTGTGGAAGATCCTGCTCAGCCCTTGTTGTCATGTACTAGGGACAATAATGTAAGCTCACAGGACATTTATGACACTTTATTGCCTCTTTTTAGTGGTGGAAGTTCGAATGTAAATTCCAATGAGGAAAATGTATAGCCTATGGGGTTTCTGAAAATGTTATAGATCAGCCTATTACTGATGCAAATGTACATGATGTACTTGATGAGGAAAGGGCTGAAAATGAGCAGGCTAGAGGTATGCCAAAATGGGTGGTGCACACTTTGCGTGACAGTAAATTGGATGCACCTTTGTCTAGTCGTACTCGTTCAGGCTCTCGCCATGCATCTTATGCATCAGTTGTTATGCTTTGGATGTGTCTAGCTTACATGATGTTGAGAAACCTCTGTCTTTTGATGAAGCACATAATTCAAAAATTGGATGGCTGCCATGCAATCATATGTGATGCACTTATAGAAAATGACACATGGACTTTATGTGATTTTCCTCCTGGCAAAAAGGCCATTGGTACAAAGTGGGTTTACAAGTAGAAATGCAAGCCGGATGGTGAGATCGATCGCCATAAGGCTTGACTTGTTGCAAAGGGTTATGCACAACAAAAAGGCATAGATTATGAAGAGACTTTTGCTCCCACTTGTCGTATGACTACTGTGTGTTTTCTATGTGCATTGACAGCTCATTTTGGTTGGGATGTACATCAATCAGACATTGTTACTGCTTTCTTGAATGGTGACATATTTGAGGAAGTTTATGTAACGCAGCCTCACGGTTTTGTCAAGAAAGGACAAGAGGACAAAGTGCACAGATGTAAGAAGGCTTTGTGTGGGTTGAAGCAATCTCCTCGTGCTTGGTATGAGAAAGCTAACACTCATTTGGTCAAACAAGGTTTTCGTATTAATCCAACAGAAAGCACATTGTATGTAAAGCGTGAGGGTGATGTACTTCTCATTGTGGTTCTTTATGTCGATGATTAGCTGATCACTGGACCAAATGAGAGACATATTGCTTTCCACATTAAGTACATCATGAACATCTGCATCAGTAATAGGATGATCTGTAGCATTTTCTAAACCCCCCGTAGGTTGTACACTTGCCTTGTTGGAATTACATTTAAGTTTCCACCATTAAAAAGGGACAACAAAGTGTCATAAATTTCATGTGAGCTTACATTATTATCTCTGGTACATGATAACAAAGGCTATATAGAATCTTCCAAAAACACATCTCGTGAAACGAAGGTACGTTTTGTTTATAGATGGTATAGCTTGTAACCTTTGTTTTCATTACTACAAAAAACCTTATCATCCAATTTTTTACATTGCGTTTGTGGAATCAAATCATAAACTAAACAACCAAAAACACACATGTGATCAATAAATGGCTTCTTATCATGCAATGCTTCATAAGGAGTCACAAAATGCAAAGCTATTGTAGGACACCTGTTAAGTACATAAGTAGCACCAATGATGGCCTCAAGACAAAACAAATATGGAAAATGACCACACGTCATGCCATCTCTGTACACAACCTATTTGTTCTTTTAGCAACACCATTTTTTTGAAGTGTACACGACACTGTACATTGGTGTTTTATTCCATGATTAGCCAAAAATGCATTAAACTCATGAGACATAATCCCCCCCACATTTAGAGACATTTTCAGCCATAGGCAAAAAAAACTTTGAAGCACATAAACACTTTGGACTTAGCTTTAAGTTGATACATCCATACATGCCTCTAGTAATCATCAACGAAAGTCACAAAGTATAGGTAATTGCCTAAGGATAGAGTTTGCATATGCCCACAAACTTAACTATGCACAAGTTACAATCTGCGTGTAGCCCTTACTGAACCATTCTTTGGAAATTTCAAATGTTGCATCTTACCCAAAATATAGCCTTCACAAACATTCTTTCAAGGTGCTTCAAGAGGCGGCAAAGAAGCAACCATAGAATTTTTTTTCAAATACAGCAAACTAGAAAAATTCAGATGCCCAAAATGTGCATGCCAAAGTTTTTCATCTGAAACAGCCTTTGAATCCACAACTGCATTTGCAAAATTCTTCCCACACTTGTCATACAAAGGGAGCTTCTATAGCCCACAACACAAAATGTCCGATGGAACTATCTCATTATACTAAAATTGAGATCATGAATTGTGCATCTATCATCCACAAATTTGACAAACCAAACCAGATCTAGTTAGTTTAAATACAAACAAAAGGTTCTTTTTTATATCTAGTACATAAAGTGCATCAACAAGTGTGAAATAGTTGTCATTTGCAGTAGTCATAATCTTTCTAACTCCCTTGACCGGACAAGAGGCATTGTTATCATGTGACTATATTCCCATGAGGGACAGATTGAAGAGAGGTAAAAAAGTCACAATGTGAAGTAATGTGCTTTGTAGCGCCACTATCAAAGTACCACACATGTGAATCTACAGCATCATGGACAAAAGTATCATAAGTACACTCTGCGTCACAATCTCCTTTCACATAAGATTCTACAATAGCTTCACTTGTAGTGGAACAAACCTCTTTTTTTTTGCCTTCAATTTGGGACACTTGCTTAATCAAGTAATCATTAGACTTGAAATAATGGCAATGAATCTTCTTTTTGCCATTTTCACAAAAAATCCCAAAAAACGAGGTGCTGCAAGCATAAGCATTAGGAGCAGGTGAATTGCTACTCATCGAAGAACCATGAGAAGTGGCTACATTGTTGTCACCACCTTTTCTTTAAGCATCAACAAAAGCTTGTTCAACAGCATGTTGTTTAGCCCTATTCTTTCTTGAAAGTGACTCTTGCAACAACAGTGTGCATAATGCATCAAACTTGACAACATCAAGATTTCCCTGGGTCATAGGTACTAGCAAAAGTCTAGTAAGAATCGAACAATGCATCAAGAACAGTCTGCACACGTGAACTATCATAAATGACCACTTGTAAAATTAGTTTCTCATTGATATCCTTGATACCAGCAAGGAAAGTGTCCATGTCATATTTCTCGTGCATAATCTTTGAATCCAACTCTTTACACATCAATGCAATGTTAGCCTCATTGTGACTTGCATAAAGACCAGTCAGAATATCCCAAGCCTATTTTGCTGATTTAGGTAAGCGAATGTGATGAGTAATATTGTGCTTCATAGATAATGAAATCAATGCATGAGCATGTGTATCTCTAACATTCCAACGATATTGCTCAACCATAGGCAAAACAACTCTAGCAACAACAGTCCTGCCACCAAAACCTGCAACATCCTCAATGGAGCTTGTATCCACATAAGGCGGACGTACATCAATGCCCTGCACAACATTCCAAATTCCCTTTAACACAAGAACATGTTGCATCATGTAATTCCACATTGGGTAGTTACCTCCATCCAATTTAACCTCAACAACAAACATCTTAAAAACATATGTGTTGTTGTCAGCCATGGTGAGTGACTGCACCTAATGTGAAAGATTCCCAAAAAGAGGAGAAACAAAGCGGATACCAATTGTTGGAATTAGGGTTGCAAGGAAACACACAAAACTTGGAGAAGATGAAGAAGCTCAAGGCCCATAATAGATTGTGTATTGTTGATATGTCAAGCTCAACATGTATAGACCCTTGATGACTACCATCGACAATCATCATCACTAGCGACCTTGGTGGATACACATATCTTCGCCAATGATACTACAACTGTACGACATCGAGTTGGTCTAACTATCAGAGTGATGACACACTTATCTATTCACCTCACTCACTAGCACTTTACATTATATTGTTGTACTAGTTCCCTTTTTATGTTGTATTTTTTCCCTTATGTTTTGTAGACCTCTTATCTTGAGTTAGTGAAGAAGAAGAAGTACACTCTTTTGTCTCTATCCGTGTGTGTGTGTGTGTGTGTGTGTGTGTGTGTTCATGCACGCATGCTTGCAAGAGCTCAAACTCTCTCCTTCTTTATCTCTTGACATGGTATCAAATCTTGGTTGTGTCTAAGGAGCTTGGAGCATCAAGTAGGAGCAGCCTAGGAAGAGGCCTCAATATTCCCGGGAACCATTGCCAAATGATCTCTGATTGAGGTGATTCCTTTTGGATATTGTGCACTTCAATTTCTATATAGTCCTTTGCATTGAACCTGTGTAGTTGGATTTCCATTTCAAGCGAGTTTTGACACCCATTTTGGAGTTAGAGTGCATTCGCATGCAAAAACATTAAAGTTCGAGATTCTGCAGGTCTGCATATTGGCGGTGTAGAAAGTTTCAGTTCGGCTGTAGTGTGCAAAGATATTCTGTAGCATAGTGAAACAAGTGTATGTATGCAGATTGTGGTTACAGTTGGTAAATGACTATTTTTAGCAGGCTGCTCATAGACTTAGTGAAGGGTTGAAAACATGTCGTCCAACAATGATGGGCTTAACCAGATTATCAGTGAGAAGCTAGACAAGAATAACTTCTATGCTTGGAAGTTTAGAATGACCAATTTTCTTATGGGCAAAGGTTATTGGGACTACATTGATGGAGAGCATGAGACATCACCACCATTACTAGAGGAAGGTGAGGGAAGGTGCGAGTGCTAGGAAAATAAAGATGTTAAAAGATTGGAACATGGGAGTTTGAAAGGTTATGTAATGCCTTTTTGTGAGTGTGCAAGATACTATGATTGGGCATATACAAGATGATCATACCCTTAAGGAGGCTTGGGAATGGTTTTTCTGTCATTGCATGTGACCAACACAAAGGCAAGGAAGCTGCATTTGAAGACTGAGCTAAATAATGTGCAAAAGAAAAACATGTCCATCAATGACTAGTCGTTGAAGATAAAGAACATATGTGAGTCACTTGCATCGATTGGTGTTACATTCAATGATGATGGTAAAGTAGAAGTCTGTCTGCGAGGTTTGGGTAAAGAATACAAACAATTCAAAACTGGCATCCATCTTCGAGAGAACATTCCCTCATTCACAGATTTGGTGTCCTTATTGATTGTGGAAGAGAAGGAACTTGAGGGAAATTACTCTATGAAGGGTGGAAACAATTCTGAACAGGTCCTTTTCAACAACAGAGGAAGAGGAAGAGGACTTGGTACATGTCATGGAAGAGGGCGAGGAGGAGGCAATCACCAAGCACAACAACAAAATAACAATCAAGGTTAGAACATAAAGTGGTCAAGGAAAATTTTGAGGCAGGGGGAGTCCAAGAGGTTGTAAAAATGTGCAGCGCAATAATGCAGGTCAACATGAAAATGTAGTATGTTGGGGTTGTGGAAGACATGGTCACTTTGAACGTGACTGTCTAGACACAAAATAGCAAAACAATCATGCAACCACTAGCAAAAATGTAGATGAGCCTGAGAGGTTATTTGTAGTGCAGCACATGCTGAACACTATGTCTGCAAATGCAACAAAATCTAGTGATAATGTCTAGTATGTGGATTCTCACGCATCAAATCACATGACCAGTCATGGTAAATGGTTCAAGAAAATACAGACTTTACAAAGTCTTGGTTATGTAGAAATTGGGGATGATATTGCATGTCCCATTATGCATACAAGAAATGTGCCATTGTCTATGGCATATGGTAAATTGAAGTACCTGGATGCAAATGATTGAGCAGGGTTTGTAGGTCGGGTTCAACTCCAATGGTCTCTTTGTCGAAGAGCATAAGAAGAATGGAAGGCTGGTTGCACAAGGAAAGAAAGTGGATAGAATGTCTACTTTGGATGTAAATGTGCATGACGTGAATGCTACCATGTTTCACGAGGTGCAGGTGTTGTTCCAGATATTGAGATTTGGCACAAACGTATTGGTCATGTAAATTTGTGAAGGTTGAAAATGATGCAAACTAAAGAGATGGTTATAGGTTCACCTACATTTAGAGTTGTTGAAATGCATATTGTTTGTGAAGCTTGTCAATTTGGAAAGCAAGCAAAAGAATCCTTTCCTCATGATAAGCAAGTAAGTAGGAATGTGGATTAAGTGCATATACAGATGTATGGGGTCCGACAAAGACTGCATCTATGGGTGGATGTAGATAATATGTGAGTTTCATTGATGACCATACGAGGAAGATATGGGTCTATTTCATGAAGTCGAAAGGTGAGGTGTTTATGCACTTTTAGAATTTCAAAGTTATGGTTGAAAAATAGAGTGGGAAACATGTAAAGTGCTAGAGGTCAGATGGAGGGGGAGAATATTTCTCCGGTGAGTTCGATGATTTTTTGAAAAAGAATGAAATTCAAAGGCATTTTTCATGTAGGTATACTTTGTAGCAAAATGGGTGCTGTTGAGCGAAAGAACAGGCACATTGCAAAAGTTGCTAGAGCATCGATGAATGAGAAGGACATGCCTCGTTGTTATTGGGTTGAGCCTATTGCTACAGGTGTTTACATTATGAGCATGATCCGTATTACTGCAATACATGATATGACACCTGAAGAGAAGTTTAGTGGTGAAAAATAGGATGTATCAGATTAGTATTTGGATATATTGCTTATGTGCATGTGCCGGATGAGCTAAGAAGTAAGCTTGATCCGAAAGGAGAAAAATGTGTGTTCATTGGCTAGTCCCTTAAGCAAAAAGGGTACAAGTGCTACAATCCTATCACGAGTAAAGTGAGAGTGAGCAAGGATGTTGTTTTTGATGAAATAGAAAGTTGGTATGCTGAAGTAAAAGATGATTTGGGGACTGATGTAAGAGAGAAATGTGGCTGCAGAAAATACAGGTGTGCAATCACAAGTCTTGAGTGGACAACAAGGGTCATCTACTAGTGTAGGTCTTTGTGAAAACGCATGGAGTGGCAAGTTACGTGAAAGAGTGAGTCTTGATAACTCTTCAAATGTATCAAGGAAAGGGAAGGAAAAAGTTGATGATGCCCCAAAGTTGCTAAATTTGAGTGATGGTCATGATGATAGCGATACTAGTGGATCTGAGTAGATTTTGGACGAGGAGTTTGGCATACCCTGTGTGTGAAGACTTCGGGTGCAAGAAGGATGCAAGTAGGGAACAAGGCACCTGGAAGTGATCTTAGACCATGCAGGTCTAAAAGAGTAAGAAATCAAGTGCAGAGATTGACTTATGACAATTATGTGGCTCGTCATTGTGCATATATGGCAAAGATTATAGAGGAGGTAGAACCCACATGTTTTGAGGATATCATTAAAGATGAAAAATGGCGGCAAGTTATGGATGAAGAGATAGCTACCCTTGATGAAAATGGAACATGGAAATTGGTGCCATTACGAAAAGCTAAAAAGGCGACTGGATGTAATTGGGTTTACAAATAAACCATAATGTACGTTGATGGCAGTGTGAGAAAGTATAAGCCAAGGCTTGTAGCCAAAAGTTATGCACAGACTTATGGGATTGATTACGATTCAACCTTGTAGCCAAGATGGCTACCGTTTGTATGTTTATTGCAGTGTTGAATGCCGTATTAAAATGGGTGTTGAAGGAAATGGATGTAAAAAATGCATTTCTGAATGGAGACTTGGAGGAAATTTTGTTTATGGTGCATTGATAAGGTTATGCAAATATGAGGCTATGTAACCTTGTATACAGGTTAAAGAAAGAATTGTAGGGGTGGAAGCAAGCACCTAGAGCTTGGTATAAGAGGATTGTGTGTTTATTGCAGTGGTGGCTGCCGTGTTAAAATGAATGTTGAAGGAAATGGATGTAATAAATGCATTTCTGAAAGGAGACTTGGAGGAAATTGTGTTTATGGAGCATCGATAAGGTTATGCAAATATGAGGATACAGGTTAAAGAAAATCACACTTGGATGTTGATACATCTTGTTGCTAAAAAGTTGTATGTGTTTGCCACTAGTGATTGAATCATTGTTGATTCGGGTGTTTCCTTTCATGTTACTCCGCATCGAGAGTGAATTTTTATGTATGATGCGTCAAGAAAAGGATGTGTACGACTTGGCAACTAGACTATGCAGGTATGTGCCAAAGTTCACAAAGGGCATGATTAGTTGGTGGATAGTTGGATGATGTGGGCTACCATTGCTTGTTTGGTGATCACTCTTGGAAGATCTCCAAGGGTTCTTTTGTCATAGCTCGTAGGTCATCAAGGTGCGATATTTTGTACACACTTGATTTGTTGACTGTTAAAAATCATGTAATCTGTGTAACTGAGCAGCCAAGTGTCTCTATGTGGCTGGGTCACGTGTCTAAAAAATGTGTGAAAGTGCTATCTTGTTTTGGTTATGTCTTGAGCGTCATTTTTTAATTATTTTTCTATGTGTGAGCATTGTTAGTATATGGTAAACAACCACATTCCCCACATAGAAGAGGGGGTAAACACAAGACAGAACCATTATAAGAACACAACTTGGCATTTGGTTTAATTACCTAAGAATAAGAAGGAATTACCATGTAAGTGGGTGTACAAATTGAAGATCACACCTCACGATGGCAAACTTAAGTGCAAGGTTTGACTTGTTGCTAAGGGGTTTAAACAGTACATAGTAGCGTATTGACTTTGATGAGAATTTCTCTTCGGGAGATGACTACTATGTGGTGTGTGCTTGCTTTATAGTTGCCAAAGAGGACATGGAACTTGTTTAAATTGATTTCAAGATATCGTTCTTACATGGTGATCTTCATGAATATGTGTACATGCAGTAGCTTTATGAATTTTCAAGAAGGGCAAGGAGCACTTGGTGTGTAAGCTGAAAAAGAACCTTTACGATTTAAAAAAGGCACCAAGGAAGTGGTATCATAAGCTCCACTCATTTATGTTCACTTGAGATTACAACAGACTGACATGGATCGTTATAACATTTAATGGTCTAAAAACTTATGTGTATCGGAAATTAGCATGAATATAGTGGGCATTTCATTAGAATAGATTCCTAATGAGAATTACAAGAGTGCTTGGGTGGAGAGAGCAACAAAAAGCATAACACCTAGTTAGATAGCATCAAAAATACTTTCAAAAGAGAGAGAAATTAAAATATTGACAACAGTTGAGGATCGGATTTGCATGGAGCCGGTCCCCCCTCCAAAAGGCTTTGTATTATGGTTTCTCCCATCAAGAGAGACATTGTACAATACAATTCTTTGTGTTCCTTCAAGACTAGCTAGTGCAATGAAGATGAAAGCTTCATGCACTAAGCAAAACACTTAGCAAACACAACTTTAATTATCCCCGTTCTCAGACCCAAGACCTCACACACATTCGAAGATGGTGAGAGCTAGCAGGGTATGAGAGTAGATTGAGAGGAATAAGGAGTATCTTACGAGAAAGATGTACATCTCCTCACATAATCACTCATATTAGCATAGCTTAGCTTAGTAATTAGCATGGTAGAGGAGATGAGCATGCACTGAAGCTTGGCTCTTGGTTGGATTTGCATCCACATGCCAAGAGTGTGTCATGTAGGCTTCTATCTCACAAGCTTGGAGTAGGTGATGAGCTCTCCATTAAAGCTTGGGAAGAGATAGTCTTCTTTGCTTCACACATAGACTGTGTGTGAGTGTGTGTGTGTGTGTGTGTGTGTGTGTGTGTGTGTGTGTGTGATAATGCCTTGCAAAAATCAGCCCCCTCTCTCTCTTGGGCGAGCCCTCTTGCTATTTGCTCTTGCAGGCTCCCCATTGGACCTCCCTAGGGCTAGCCTATCACAATTAAGCAGCATAAGTGATAGCCTTCTGATATGTGTCTCCCTTTCCCCTTTTGTGAGAGTTTAATCAATTAAACTTAATTGATTTAAATGAATTAAATCCCCATTGGACCTTTCCCCATTCTGACCAATAGGAATTAAGTAGCCCATTGGGCTGCTCAATTCCTATTGGACCTCTTCACAGGCTGTCCAATAATCATCCAGGAGACTTAATTTTCATTGGTTCTTTTTATTAAGTGTCCCTCCCTTTTTGAATTTCTTCAACTTGGACGACCTCTTCCATGCGGCATAGGATTTCCAATGGCCTCTTCTTTTTGATGGTTCAAAGGTTGCACCATCACTTTCTTCAGAAGGTGAAGAATTTGAAGAAGGTGGAGAAGAGGGTGACCTCTTTCTCGCCTTTTTCTTGTCTTGATCTTCGTTGTCTTCACCATCACTTCCATAAGAGGAAGAGGATGAAGAAGATGGAGAAGAGGGTGTCCTCTTTCTCGCCTTTTTCTTCTCTTGCTTTTTATCATCCCTCTTTGAATTATGGCGTGGAGAAGAGTGTGATGGTCTTCTCCGCTTTGGTGGTGATGGAGAGCGTTTAGCCCGCCGTCTTCGTGGAGCCATCTCTGTCGAGGTGGCGGGAGACTCACTTCTTTCTCATTCCTTCGGTGGAGGCTCTTGAGTTCTCCTTTGGGAAGGAGATGCATCATCAAGAAGTAAATTCTTGAGCCCTTCGTATGGATTCTCTTCTTCTTCCCGAATCGGAGAGAGACCTCTTTTGGTAGTCTCACAAGGAGGCTTCCTAGGTGTTCTCTCGTCATGGTGATGAGCTTGGAGAATCCCGTGAGCACGGAGCTGCGTTGCACTTCACTTTGGAGAGATGGATTGCCCATGGCTTTTTGAAGCCTAGAAACAAGATAGTTAACAAGCATTGAAGCATCATTAGTAGCTTGCTCATGAGCAAAATCAAAGTTATCAACATTAATTTCACTCTCTTTACTATTGTCAGCCATTCTAACAACTTTTAGGTGTAAAATTTTTATGTGTACTTTGGCACTTCAAGCCCTCGTTGCTACTCCTCTTTACCCCTTTAGAAAAAGCACTCAAGCTACTGTACCCGCGGCTCGAATACCATTAATTGCAAGGAATAGAAGAAAGGGTTGTTCAAAACCAAAACATCACCGGCTCCTGTCAAGCTTCTAATAGCTCAATAGTGGTTAAGCCGTAGGCAATCCCCATAGGACTCCACTATTAAGACCATAGCTCTCGACGGTGATGCCCCGTTAACTGCACAAAGGCAGGCGCACTGCAAGGCTGAAAAAATCCCTATTCTACTTACTCACAGGCAATTAATAATACCAACCATTTATAGTTAGCTTGAGGACCTCCCTTCTTGAGCAAAAAAAGAGAAACCTTGTGCTCTGATACCAATGTAACATTTAATGGTCTAAAAACTTATGTGTAGCGGAAATTAGCATGAACATAGTGGGCATTTCATTAGAATAGATTCCTAATGAGAATTACAAGAGTGCTTGGGTGGAGAGGGCAACAAAAAGCATAACACCTAGTTAGATAGCATCAACAATACTTTCAAAAGAGAGAGAAATTAAACTATTGACAACAGTTGAGGACCGGATTTGCATGGAGCCGGTCCCCCCTCCAAAAGGCTTTGTATTATGGTTTCTCCCATCAAGAGAGACATTGTACAATACAATTCTTTGTGTTCCTTCAAGACTAGCTAGTGCAATGAAGATGAAAGCTTCATGCACTAAGCAAAACACTTAGCAAACACAACTTTAATTATCCCCGTTCTCAGACCCAAGACCTCACACACCTTCGAAGATGGTGAGAGCTAGCAGGGTATGAGAGTAGATTGAGAGGAAGAAGGAGTATCTTACGAGAAAGATGTACATCTCCTCACATAATCACTCATATTAGCATAGCTTAGCTTAGTAATTAGCATGGTAGAAGAGATGAGCATGCATTGAATCTTGGCTCTTGGTTGGATTTGCATCGACATGCCAAGAGTGTGTCGATGTAGGCTCCTATCTCACAAGCTTGGAGTAGGTGATGAGCTCTCCATTAAAGCTTGGGAAGAGATAGTCTTCTTTGCTTCACACATAGACTGTGTGTGAGTGTGTGTGTGATAATGCCTTGCAAAAATCAGCCCCCTCTCTCTCTTGGGCGAGCCCTCTTGCTATTTGCTCTTGCAGGCTCCCCATTGGACCTCCCCAGGGCTAGCCTATCACAATTAAGCAGCATAAGTGATAGCCTTCTGACATGTGTCCCCCTTTCCCCTTTTGTGAGAGCTTAATCAGTTAAACTTAATTGATTTAAATGAATTAAATCCCCATTGGACCTTTCCCCATTCTGACCAATAGGAATTAAGTAGCCCATTGGGCTGCTCGATTCCTATTGGACCCCTTCACGGGCTGTCCAATAATCATCCAGGAGACTTAATTTTCATTGGTTCTTTTTATTAAGTGTTTTAAAATTAATTAGGCTAAATTTACTCTAGCCTATTTCTCATTGGTCCACTTCAAGGGTCATCCAATAGCAATTGGGCACACCTTGTGGGCATCTGGGCTAGGGAGCTTACATGTGTCCCTAATTCCCTTTGTGTAAAGGGAGCCTGTGTGTGTGTGACTTTCTCTCTCATCCCCTACTTGCTAGGCTCACCCCCTCCTATGTAGGGATATGCAAGACTTTTTTGGTCACACACAAAGCATCCAATTTCCCCTAGGGTTGACCTTTGGCACAACCTTTGAATTTTGGAACCTTATCATTTTGGAAGTCTTAATGGGCTGAACCTTAGGGTCTTTTTAGCCCATTGTTGCACATAGCTCTTTTGCAGATGGCCCCCCCTTTGGATCCCTATTTTCCCTCCTTTGGATCCCTACTGTGGCCGGTGTGCTAGCTTAACCAATATTCTAGGTTTTTCTCGCCTGGCACTTCCCCACATTAAATGATCAGTTTAATATGAGAAAATCATTTAGGAGAATTAGATATTGATTATTATGACAGATCGTTGCCTCTATACTAAGCGAATGAAAGATAGCAATTTGCTGATTTTGATCCTTTATGTGGATGACATGTTAATTACCGGGAAAAGTAATGATGATATTTCAGCCTTGAAGTCAAAATTGAATTCAAATTTTGACATGAAGGACATTGGTGAGGCAAGTCATATACTTGGCATGTGTATTCGACAAGACAGATATAAGAAGTTGCTGTTACAAAAAGTGTTCAAGCATTTTCATATGGCGAGGGGGGAGGCATTGATTACTTCATTGCTTGGCATATTTAAAATTCTCACTCAAGGATTGTCCTAGTTCTGATGAGAAAAAGGCTCAAACCCAATGCAATCGTGACAAGTCTATCAAGGTCCTCTGCTAAGCCCATCAAGGATCACTAAATCCAAACAATGCTCTTCTGCCAAGGAAGCTCAAGAAAAGGATTTTCTCTTATTACAAACCCACACAAAAGAAATTCCACATTGATGAGGCCAATGACTTTAGCTTACCCAAATCAGTCATAGCACTTACCGTTGGCCATATGATGAAGACTTAGATTAAACATGCAATTCAGTGCAAGTGTTATAGGATGCCCCATCATTGAATATATGAATTAGGTTACTTTTACGTTTCACCCATGCACTCATAGTACAAAGCTAATGGATCCAAACTTTGAAAACATCAACCTCAAATCAACTCCAAGAGTTGTTGTTGTGGTCACCCAAATGACTCTTACTTCATTCAACCAATACACCCACCCCCTCAAGAGCCCTAAAGTGGAATGTCAAGGTACTCTATTTTCTTTTCCGTGGCTACTTAATTGGTTGTTCTTGATGATTCAACATCTATTTTCAATATCCCATGCACATTTTTAAGCATGTTGCACACACATTGTGGGATCACGTAGTTGAAAATCAAAACTTTATTAATCATAGAGAATACATGAAGGTCTCACATCACTTTCTACCATCGATGGCACAAAAGGTGAACTCCAAAGGAAAGTTAACCCTTCCAAAAGCTCCTTAGATCTGAGCAAAGTTGAGTGAAGTCAGTCATTGTTTCCACTCAGACTCCAATGGACTACATACAATCTTTGAAGAGTGCTTTCACAGAAACAAAGAAATGTGGGGGCAACTCAACACTCTATGGCCTCAAGTCTCATGAAAATTTTACTTGTGCTTGTGAAAAAAAAACCAATTATTTTCGGTTTTATACACTTGAGTGCATACTCTCTCCCTACATAATTCTACATTGTGTTGCGTGTGTCGAAACAATGTGTGAATACTCCTTTGAACAAAGAACATTAAAAATAAGAAGAAAACCCAATAATACCTCCTTCATATTCTATATCGCAGTGTGCTTATTATATCTTAAGATTTCTATTGTAATATAGAAATCTTAAGATATAATAAGCACATTGCAATACAGCTAGCTCGGTTGGTTGAGCATTCGATCTTTGTGACCAAGATCACAAAAAAAATATTTTTATAGGGTACTTTCTAAAAAGATGCACACAATAGTTAAACATCAAATAGAAATTTTCTAAAATTTAATAACATCCATGTGCAGTCACATGCTTTTTTCAAAGCGACGTCTAGAAAATACAGGATCATTTTGTTGTGGCAATATCCGCAATAATACTAAACGCACCAAAAAAAATCCAAGCAAGTATACATACTCACTCTCTCTCTCTCTCTCTCTCTCTCTTTGTGTGTGTGTGTGTGTGTGTTTGTTAAACTTGCGGTTATGGTCCATGGACCCTTGTGAATTCATTCTCTCATAGTGTTACTTTATCCAAAAAGGGACTCATGTCACCAAATTTACATGCATTGTCCGAGTGTGACTATGTTGGTTGCTAGAACACTTCTATGTCCACAATTGGGTTGTCCTTGATCTTGGCAATTAATGCATACTATGGTTGAGCAAGAAGAAACCTCCTCTTGTGAGCACTTCTAACTATGAAGTCGAGTACAAGGTAGCTTTTAAATGTATGTGGTTCAAATACCTTTCTAGTTGATCTGATTATTGGATAGCAATCTATCACTTCTGGTCTTAAAGTTGATAGGGAAGCAAGGGTAATGGCATATGAGTCTCCACCCAACCTATATCTTTATAGCCTTATTAAAAGTTCCTCTTGCCGATATGCCACATGGATACGTTGCCCATAACTCTTGTCCTCACAGTACAAAGAATTAACATTACTACAATATGGTAGGACATAATATCCTCTGTAGATTCCACCATACAAGCTCTCATAGGATTATAATACTTTCTTATCTTGCCGCTTTTGGAAGCATAGCATAATGATATCCAAATAGACAACCTTGGCCACATAATTTTCTAAAGGGAGAGTGATGCGATGACCCTCACACAACTAGAGAGATCAGCACAGAAGGACCTGTTGTGATACATGCAAAAGTATGCCATTGTCAAAGTCCATGGGAACTCATACTCTCCACATGTATAATATGTCCATATATTGATGTCCATAACTCACAATCAATGTCGGTCTCTTGATCGAACTAATGTTCATATATTGATATACCATGTGGATAATTTGATGATGCACCTAATGTTCTCCATACCAATCTAACCTTGGTTTGCTAACCTATTAAGACCGACAACAAAAAAAGGCATTAAGAAGGTAACCTTCCCATCATTCCTTAAAACTTGTCTCTTGGAACATTCCTACAGCATTACTTAGTAAAAGAAGCCCAGGTGCCAACTTGTGTGGTGTATGGTGATCAGGATTGGAAAGAGTGAATTGCTTGAGAAAAAATGGCAAAAGAAGTTTCAATGGATCCAAAGTTCCTTACTCTGAGACAAATTGAATACACCAAAAAAATTGGGTGGAGGTCCTTTGAAGGGCCGATCTACAATACTTTGCAAATGGTAGTGGCCTGCAAAGGTACTCCCTTGTCCATGCTGCTTCCATTCAAAGCTCACTCTTACACACACACACACACACACACACACACAAACATACTCCCTCTCACACACACAATTATGTGTAATGGTACACCAGCGGTTCTCTCTGCCAAAACAAAATGGGCTGCTTTTCACATCCTTCAATCACCTCTTTTCTTTCTCATCATGGAAAATCTGTTTAGCTCATTAATTTCTCCTCTCATGCATCCACAGGTGCTCACCTCCGGTGGCTTTGTTGCATCCAAGCAACCACCCTGCCCATTCCATGGATTCTTCATCTATCACTGCAAAATGCCAGCAATCAAAACAGCTCAAACTCCGGCGTCGCAGGGGTCACCACACCAGAGCCTCCACCAGAATTGTCATCCGACGTCACTGATGACTCCTTCCCATTGAAGGAGTCCCCCATAGCCAACTTGCCGGTAAATTTCGCCCTCGGAAATGGGCTCGGAATCTCTGGCGGCGTTGCACACCTGATCAAGGCCCAGTTCACTCCTTCAAAGAATGCATGCTGCTTGATCTCAGATGCCCCTCTCATTGCGCCCAGACGCTTTTGTGGATCCTTTGCAAGCAATCCTCGAATGAGATCTTGCACTGCTGCTCCTGGATGTTGATTCTCGTCGCCTGCACCCGATCCCGCGTGCCGTTGTCGATGGCAGCTTTCATTGTCAACGCTGCTCGATGGGAATCGCAGCAGTTGTGTCACCACATTTGTGAGGGTGGCATCATTGTCTATACCCTTGAATGGTGTCCTGCTGTAGAGCAACTCATAGAGGAAGATCCCAAAGGTCCACCAGTCGACCGCAGAGCCATGGCCCTCTCCCAAGATAATTTCTGGAGCAAGATATTCATGCGTTCCAACGAATGACATGGATCTTGCTGAGGTTGGCTCTGCAAGCAACTCAGGAAGTATCGTTCCCCTCGATCCACCTGAGAATGTCCTGCCATCAGGTCGCGCATGCTTTGCTCCTCTTCGCTGCCTGCTTTGCCCTGACATTGCAACGATACGGGGCAATGGTAGGCAAGATGCAATTGGATGCACACTACATGGCGACACGCAGCCGAGAGGTGCCATGCAGGAAGCAGACCCGGCCACTGGATTACAAAGACCCCCACTGCCAGTTGGAGGTGAAGCCCATCCCTCCACAGTTGCCGATAAGACAACTCTTGTAAGAGTGGGCTTGACACTGCATTTGAGGGAAAGGTCGAAATCTGAGAGCATTATGTGCCCATCCTCACGAACCAGGACATTCTCCGGTTTGAGGTCACGGTAGATGACGCCCATCATGTGGAGATACTCGAGGGCGAGGAGAACTTCGGCGGCATAGAATCTGCACAATGACAAATTTTGATGTTCCAGCCCTTTGCGTTAATTGCAGACATATGCAGTACATACAACCATAGCTTACATTCAGATGCAGCAAATTAAATATAAACCATTCGAGACCAGAGCTTGAAGGAATAGCCAGTGATGTATGAAACTTCCAACACTACCGCAATGCCAGTTTGGCCTAGACCCTCAGAAATGCTTCTTTATTTTCCCAAGAACAGCAGACTTTCCCCTTTCTTACCTGACAGCATTGTCAATGAAACGCTTGTTGGGCTGTAGTTGCCGAAGGACATGCAAATCCCCTCCCGGACAGAACTCCATCACCAAGCATGAATGACGCCCATCGTCAATATGCGCATACAATGTAGGAAGGAAGGGGTGATCAAGAACTTCTAGAATTTCGCGCTCTGTCTGTGCCCGTTGCAGCTTATTTCGCCCAGCAAGGGCACGCTTATCCATTACCTTCATTGCAAAGAAGCAACCACTCGGACTGTTATCCACATCTCGAAGCTCTGTTAGATACACATGCCCAATGTCGCCGCTGCCGAGGCGTTGCAGGAAACGAAAATGACAAAGGCCCACCCCACCTCCAGATGCTGCTGTGAGGGGAAATGCAAGTTAATTAGTAACAATATTCAAGCCAACATTGGGGAAAGAAGACTAACATGCTGTTAACACCAAGTTACATAGCAAATGAAGTTACCTTTACCTGCAACACTTCTTATCGCTTCCCAAGCACTATCTTGCGCTTTATGAGGCTTATTACTCACAGTGGACAGGCTTCGACTAGGCTCTGCAAACAAGCTTGCACTGCTTGCACTCCCGCTGCCGCTCCCACTGGTAATAGTCTGATCGGTCGTTGATGATCGATGGCTGTGGCCCATGATCTGATGTGAAGAAATAACAACGCTGCTTGCATCTGCATAAACTGTGATGTCGGGATGCATTTCTTCCCCCCCATTATCATCAGAGCCATACTCCATATCCGCATCGTCAAAGCTGACCTCTAGCTCGCATGACATTTTGTTGGTGGAAAATTGCGCGGCTTCAAATTGTGAGGGCGGTTGTGTGTCAACAATATGCCTTCTAAGTAGGTGACCAGATGTGAACAACTTCTGCAATCCGGTGTACGAAGAAGAGCAGCACAATCGGTCAGTGGCAACGAAGGCACAATAGTCTGTTTGAGGAAATGGGCTAATACAGAGCTTTCTTTGCAAGTAATCTTGATGCACCTATGCTGGTAAGAGCTGTTGATGTATCCACAGGGAGCTGAAACTAGGTGAAGAAAGTACATACAGATTTTGGGTCTCTTCTTTGTGAGTGTTGATGTCGCCCAGACTGCAAATGCTGCGGATGGGATTGCAAAGAAAAAGAGTGAATTTACAAAGAGTGAATTCGCCGCTTAGGCTAGAAAAATGTGGTCATAGAATCGTGCAAGATAGACACGGCCTGCTTGCTGGATGGTCTCATGAAACCCTGAGAGTCAATCTAGATGTGGGAAGCCAGAAATCTGTTTCTTTGAGGGAGAGGCCAACATCTACGACAACGATGATGCCTGCAAAGAAAGCGGAAGTTTTGATGTTGGCAAGAACCCTCCAATGAGCTGCCGGAACCCTAATAGTAGCCTGCTGCCCGTGGACCAGCTCTTGTACACCTGCGCGCACACATAACCAAAGACCTCGTTTTCTGAGTACAAGATTTTTGGAGGCTATTCATCTCATGAGTTGGTCCGGCACTCTAAGCGCCTCGTAAAGCTTTGCTTCCACGCGCGTATAAAACACAGAGACACACACACACACACACACACACTCTCACGCACTCACTCCTCTTTCAAGTCTCACACGCGCACACGCAGTAGTACACACACATCTAACTCACCATTCGCGAGGCCTAGGAAATCTAGCCAGTCGATAAACACACACAAAAAAGAGCCCAACTTCCAAGCTGTGCTACCAACATTCCTCTCCCCTGAGTCCCCTCTTCTACATAGCGTACTGCACACACACACAAGGCTTTTCTCTCTCTCTCTCTCTCTCTCTCTCTATATATCTATCTATCTATCTATCTATAGACATAGTAGTACTGGTAATATAATACTCATTCAATTCAAGACAAAATTCGGGCAAACACTGTTGCGACGTAAAATAAGGCTTCTTATCCACTCTCTCTTCTGCACGCAAAAAGACATAGAGTAATCCCGCTGTAAGTAGTACAAGTCCATGACATTGGGCGGTGCATTGAGTAAAGCTGATGCGGAGCATTCATTTTGTGTAGAAATTTGTCAAATATAGTTTATTGAAACAATGAAGCCCCATGCCATCAGAAGTCAATTAAGGTTAATTTGCACATTTAATCACGGGAGCGAAGCATAATGAGGGCTTCAATCTACGTCACTAATTGTCGCAGATTTCTCGGTTTGGCCATTGTTGGGGTCGACTGATTGCGATGCAATTAGTGCTAACACAAGCTGCAAAAACCGACGCAATTATCTGAGATATATATTGTCTAAGAGATTATGTGTGCATATTAGATTACTATCCCATTCAGCAGTTGATTATAGCGTGGTAATTGGGTGGAATTTCATAGAATTGAAGAAGGATTGCACAACATAATTAAACGATAGCCACAGAAATTGAAATGAGGGTGAGCCTCTTGCCCTAGAGATTATATTTAATTATTTGGGGGGCCTAGGGTTGAAGACTCAAATTAACTTTTGGAACCTTCAAAAGAGGCTTCAAAAAATAACCGAAAAGA
This sequence comes from Adiantum capillus-veneris, assembly GCF_014529385.1. Classification (NCBI taxonomy): domain Eukaryota; kingdom Viridiplantae; phylum Streptophyta; class Polypodiopsida; order Polypodiales; family Pteridaceae; genus Adiantum; species Adiantum capillus-veneris. Next base: position 49,466,067 of record NC_140933.1, read on the forward strand.
TTAATTAATGTGTGTTCGTATGCATGGAAAAGTCTGTCGAAAAAATGGGTGAAGTGAGGTCAGAATTACCTGGCAGGAAGCAGTTGGGCGTTGCTGGGCTCCTCTTCTGTATAATCTTTGGTAATTAGACGCAACTCTAGATTGACGTGTGATTGTGGCAAGATTAGCGCCTTGCAGAAATAGAATGATGGTAGACCAGAGTAATAATATTGTTATTGATGTCGGCCTGATGATGGTATGATGAGCTGAGATCAGTCGATTACAAGACTTATCACAACACAGTGTTGTGTGCGGGAGTCGCTGTCAATTATGGGTACTATTGTCACTCCTAATGTAAAGCAAGCTCCTCTAATTGGCGTGTGTGTGTTCATTATCTACACGATCTGTGAGTGAGAAACAGAAAGGAAGAGGGGGGAGAATGTGTGTGTGTGTGTGTGTGTGTGTGTGTGTGTGTGTGTGTGAGAGAGAGAGAGAGAGAGAGAGAGAGAGATTCAACGTTTGAAAGCTGCGCAGTAGGGATGGTGTTGTTGATGGTAGGGCGCTAGCTATGGATGTGTTTTGCAAGGAAAGATTGCTAGAAAAGTTGCTGCAAAAAGTTTGGTATCCTAAGGTCCAACCACCTAGCTCTCTCTTGCTACTTGCTAGAGAGAGAGAGAGAGAGAGAGAGAGAGAGAGAGAGAGAGAGAGTGATGTTATGTTTATACGGACTGGAAACTTGGGAAGCATGGAGAAACTCACAGCTACAGCATTGTCTGTCTGTGTGTGTGTGTGTGAGAGAGAGAGAGAGAGAGAAGCCTACCCAAGAGCGTCACATACACACACGCTTGCAAGTTATACGAAGAACTTGCTGCATAATGTTGGGTTTTGGCAATTGTGTCTGTGTGTGTGTGTGTGTGTGTGTGTGTGTGTGTGAGTGAGAGAGAGAGGGAGAAGAGAGAGAGCGCCATTAAAACAGCCCATGTTTCATATTTGGTTTGAACTTAAGAATAGCGCTCACTAGCACCGCCAACCCCTAGCTTCCCTCTGTGTTCTCTCTCTCTCTCTCTCTCTCTCTCTCTCTCTCTCTCTCTCTCTCTCTCTCTCTCTCTCTCTCTCTCTCTCTCTCTCTCTCTCTCTCTCTCGCTCCCTCTCTTCTCTCTCCCGCTTGCACATTTGACAGTTGGCGGGAGGAGCAGCTTGGGCTGGCCCCTGGGGCGGCGGCAGGGTATTTTAGTGGGGAGTTTGGCGATCCCAGATAGATTTAGCTGCCCCCCCGCTAAAATGATGCCCACAAAAAGGCAGCCAATGGTATTGTTTTGCACTTGTCAATCATTTTCAAACCTTTTGTTGTGTCGCGTTTTGAGTACTTTTACACATGTCAGGACCCACTAATGGTAGTCAAAATGCTTTCCATGTCAGCACATCCACGTGCCCCCTCGTGCTCCATGTCATCTGCCTTAATATCCCACCACGAGCCAGCAAAATCTGAATTATTATTCTAATTTCTAATAAGATAGAAGTCATCAATTATTCATGCGCCACTATTGGACCCCCTGGGCCCTTGTTCAAAAACAACAGCATTTTTTCTAGGCTCGTCCAATGTCCAATTGTAACAAGTAAGAGGTTTTTGCATTGGCTTCCATGCATTGCAACGGGGAGGCTCATAGGAGGCGAGATTGGTGGGGGCATAGTCTCATCTCTGAGGCATCAGCTAGCTTTATTGCAGGCGTATGACGCGTGGGCAAAAGGTTTGGCCCAGGCGGGGCCCCTACCTGCCCCACTGTGGCTTGTGCTTGCTTTCTTGTGTTGGCTGCTTAATTTGTGGGGATGGTGGAGGCCGCCCCTCCATGATCTTTATAGAGTCGAAATGACGGCTAGTTTGATATGGTTCATTGATGCAAATCCAAGGTCTCTGCAAGGTGGGGTAGTGCAATAGTGGCAAAATTGACCTGCTTCGTGGCAACTAGTGGTCTCTTCGAGGTTCTTCTGCTATTGGGTGACTCCTTGGGTTCTTCACATGTAGTCAGCTCAGATTCCATGTCAGCCATTTGGGAGTGCCTGCATAGTTGGAAGCATTTTCGACATCGTCTGTGTTTGAAGCTATCAATGGTGTGGTGGCTTTCTTCTCTGACAGCTTGGGAGATGGAGTCCGTGTATGTGCTTCTTTAGCTTTTTTTAATTAAAAAAATAGCTAACAAAACAAAAGGAAAAAAATACAAGTCACATCATTAGGGTTTGGAAACCCAGATAAGAGAAAGGAAGGGCCCAGCTACACTGGAGGAGAAGCCATCAGAACCCTTTGAGGGGAGTAGAGGGAAAGAAGAATGGTGGACCATTGTTGCCACCTGAACTCCTTAAATAAAAGAAACAAGGATGAGCTTGGAATCTCTTTCATACATTGAAGGGCTTGTCTATTGAGCCTTTCAATGTCTGACTCAAGTGGGTAGTGCTCAAGGTTCAAAGATCTTGCCCTGAAAAATTGCTTCATTTCTAGAAATCCACAGATGCCATAGAAAGGAGGATCTCCAGAGATTCCATAACACTATATCAAGTTACTTGACATTGCCAAGCGACAGCTCTTTGGTTGTGATTGGAGCAGGGTGCAGCGGATGGATTCTTTGTTTGGCATTTTTTATTACTTGAGTAGTAGAAGAACACATGCTCAAGTGTTTCCTCTTGTTGTTTACATCTAGGGAAAATGCCACGCAGCTGTAGGATTCTCTTAGTTGTAGCTCCAACCCAAAGGCCCTTATGTAGGATAAGCCACAACAGGAAACTAATCTTTATGGCTTGTGGGAATGCCCAAAGGCAACAAAATATGTACTGCCATTGCTTTTGCCTCCAGTTAATGTTCCTGTAATGGAATTGATATTTTGATGATTTATTTGTGAAATATTTGATATTTTTATGAAGCATTGCAATATTGATTTGAACTGTGGAATATGATCACTTGTTGGGTGTTGTGTGAGCAGATCAGTGACTGGCACGTGCTGGACAATAAGACGATAGCAGTTATTCGGAATAGAACTGCCACCATTGGATTTCATGGCAATCCTTAGTCTTTTATGGTTCATTTAAAACTTGAGATGTGACAGCTATTAATTGTTATATTGAGCTCTTTGCGAGCCATGACTATTTTTTATGCCCAAGTGTGAGCTAACGTAACTCATGTTTGAGCATGAACTCTTCTATAAATTAAATACGTGCAAGAGGGACATGCTCACTCTTGCACGGGGGAGATTGCACCTAGCGTCTATGTTATTCACCTCCCCTATCTTCTCTCATCTTCTCTCTCTCTCTCTCTCTCTCTCTCTCTCTCTCTCTCTCTCTCTCTCTCTCTCTTATCACGTACGACGTGAATCATGTGTTCATGCAATACGTCAGGTATGAGATTTGTGATTTTATTGTTTGGAGTATGTTCCTTGGGAATTTTGCAGGGCTGTCACGCTTTCCGTTGTAGCAGTGGTAACAGAGCCTAGGCCAACGCTCTTGGAAACCGCAAGCTTTTACAAAGGATCATCATGGGTTTATTATGGAGGAAAAGGATTATAGCGGCTGGAGCTAAGTTGTTTTTATTAATTATTTTACTTTCGTTAATCTGTGTCAATTTGTGTAATACCCGGTGGCATGAACCGTTTTACAAATGAGATGAGATCATGAAACTTAGCCTAGATTAGCAAAACATGAAGAAAGGGAAGCCCGCATTCAAAGACCGCAGGGAGGAGCCTATGGTTCGCGAGAAATCACCCCAAATGAAACCATGGGAGTAACTTAAGTAAGCAAAGTCGGTGCTACTGCATTTTTGGCACTGTTGAAATGAACAGTGAAAAAAAAAACAGTGCCTCTGCCCATCCCACCATACAGCCCTCGGGAGTGCTAGCAACGCAAACACAAGCCATCTTGAACGGGCTTCGACTGTGGATGACTCCCTCTCACTCTAGCAAATTGGGCTATGCCTCATGTGGATGTTGTCAAAACAATTTCTCTCTCTCTCTCTCTCTCTCTCTCTCTCTCTCTCTCTCTCTCTCTCTCTCACACACACACACACACACACACACACCGAGGGGGTAAGGCCATCATGCAGGAGTTTCGAACTCCCAAAGGGGCTCTCCCTTTACCCGATCCCACCTAGGTTTTGTTTCTTTTTTTTTTCTTCTACCTCGTTGACGGACCCTCAGTCCTTAACTGATATGTATCTGATGCACCTACTTAGAAGGTCACGTTGTAACGCTTTTGTCTCCGGTCCCATGGGTCATATCTAACTTTCGTGGACGATAATTTAATCTATCTATTTATCTATCTATCTCTCTCTTTCCACCACCATGCAATGCTATCCCTTCCCAACCACGAATTGCGATTTTTTTTTGGCTATCCACTAACGAGTGTTGCATGCGTTCTTTTTGGTTGGGCAAAATCATCCCCACACACAGTGTTGTGTTGTATGCACCTGGCGCAACTGACCTACTCCACGATGTAGAACAGTGGGTTATCTCCAGCCCCCTACCCACCCAAGGCTGCGCAACACCCGATTTGCCAATCATCTCTCTCTCTCTCCCTCGCATGGTGCCGACCATAGTTTAATTGTCTCTCTCTCTCTCTCTCTCTCTCTCTCTCTCTCTCTCTCTCTCTCTCTCTCTCTCTCTCTCTCTCTCTCTCTCTCTCTCTCTCTCTCACCATGGCCAACAACCCCCTAGTACCATGGCCAACAACCCCCCCCCCCCCCCCCACTCATGCAGTAGCTGCCAGAATCTCTCTCTCTCTCTTTAGTTGGTGACCACAACAACGGCTACACACACACACACACACATACACATGGCCATGTGGGTTCACTCTCTGTCTGTCGCGACCAGTGACTACCAAAAAGCTACAGAAAACGATTTTAATTCTCTCAAAAATCTCTCTCTCTCTCTCTCTCTCTCTCTCTCTCTCTCTCTCTCTCTCTCTCGTCTTCTGCATATGATACATGTCCCCCCCCCCCCCCCCCCCCCAATTACCAGAGAGTCTATTGCTTTCTGAAGGGTTTTTTTTTTGAACTAGTCTCCGCATGGCAATAAGAAATATGCCTCTTCTTTGCTCTCTTCTAGCACAACTATCTACAGAAGAAGGATATTGACGAGGTTGCACACACCCGATGATGACTCAATAGTTCGTACACACACACACACACCCTCGCTACGCTCGACATTCACCTTGAATCCTCACGGACTCCATCCCTCTTGATTGCCATCACCAATAGCTACGCTCTTTGTTAATCTCACCCTGCTTATTGCCCGTACATGAGAGCTCCAATATGTCACATACATAAACAACTAATAATCGATTGCCGACCGCTGCACCAACAACGCCCCACACAACTGCAACGATTCTACATCAACAACGTCGCGTCTACGATTTAATACAGGAAGCTCCGTGGCACTTGGAGGTGGTGTTACGAGCTTTTTTACTCCATCAGACAACGCGGCATCCGAATCGTTGAATTTATTCGACAAAAATTATCAACTCCGAATCATGATTTGTAGCAAATCAACCTGATTATTAATTTCCCCCCTCGTGATGGAGACGAACGGCACCAATAACCCTTTAGATTGGACCACTGATTCACCTCTCTCGGCACTGACCTTGGAGCAACAAGTATTCTTGCTGCAATAGGAATTAGATGTTGCAAATCAACGCCTTGCAACGAATTATAAAAAAAGAGCACGCGATGATGACAATGAAGATGAACGTATAATCAAAATTTTGAAGGCCGCATACGATGCTCAACAATATCGTAAAGAGACTAAGATAAGTCAAAAATCCTTTTCCTTTTTCAAGTTTGATGGCCTTGGCAAAATTGTGCTCTCTTGGCTAACTCAATTCGATGATGATTTTGCGGACGAATCTTTCACTGAAAAATATAAAATTAAATGTGCTACTAATCATCTCTCTGGTCAAGCTTCACTTTGGTGGAGTGTACTTCGCAAAACAGTAGAACCGCCGTCAACTTGGGACAGCTTTCAACAGCGGGTCAAAGATTCCTTCCTACCCCCTCAATTTGGCCTTGAAGCTCGTTGTGCTTGGGCCAAATTGTCCCGGATGCAAGAAGACACTATCTCCTGTTACACCGACCGCTTCTGGGAACGTCTTTTGCTCCTCCGAATGGTAGAAGAAGTGCTTGCAGACTCTCTCCAAGGCAAACATGAAGATGGCCTTCCCAATGGTATACAATCAAAACTCAATTCTCTCAAACTGACGTCTTTTTATGAAGCTATATCCTTGGCCTATGATGTTGAGAAAGAAATCAACTCTATCGTCCATGAAGTGCGCAACATGCGCAACCCCAACCGTCCCAATTTTCAACCTCACAGTCAATGGGGTAACAACACAATTGAAACTACAATCGCAACAGTAATAATTTCAATAGGTATACTTCAAACTATGGCACAATAATTACACAAAAAACCATTCACCCCCTTTTCCTTGTAGTCACCAAAATAATCATCGTCCACAACACAGTTCCACCATTACGCCCACACACATTGCGCATCAAAATTCAAACACACATCATCATCCCAATCCCCCTGCACATCACAATGGTGTTGGTGTTTCAAGTGCCACCAATACGGCCATGTTGAAGCCAACTGCACCAACAACCCTCCACCCTGGACCCGCCAACCCACAACTCGAGTAACAACATTGAAGATAAAATAGAACCCTTCGATGATGCCATGGTTGATTGGACAGCTGCAAAACCACCTCACGTACCAGGTAAGCCAATTTCAATTCATGCCTTGCTCCGTGAAATAGGCAAAATTCAAGATTCAAGTGTGTCTATTTTACATGATGATGGTAGTTTGCACTATTTTATTTCTGAAAAATTGGTTAGAAAATTGAATTTAACCACCACACAACATCTGCATACAAAGTAAAATGTGCTTTTCAAGGAACTAGGTACAATGGCACACGTGAAATTAAATCTCTCGCAATTACTATTGGTGATTACACAGAACAACGTGATTTTTTAATTGCATCATTGCAATCCACCGATATCATTTTGGGCATGCCTTTTCATCACCAACATAATCCACAAATTGACTATCGCACACACACAATGAATTTCACTTTCAATGGAAAATCTATTTCACTTTCTGTTGATGCATCAATTGCTATGTTCCCCTTGATATCACACACACAAGCAAAACATGCACAAAGCATACACGATATTTGTTATTGAAGTGGAGCACACACAACCGTCTATCTCTCACACACATAAGGATTTCCTCTCACATTATAATGATTGCTTTGTGGATGATTACCCCCCTTCTCTCCCACCCTCTCGAGGTGAATTAGATCATTAAAAAAAAAAAATTCCAGGCTCACAACCTCCACACAAAGCACCATATAGACATAATCCCTTACACCAACAAGAAATCCAAAAACAAACCACTGAAATCCTAGACAAGGTCCTCTTCCATCCTAGTGCATCCCCTTTTGGTGCCCCAGTTCTTCTAGTCCAAAAGAAAAACAACACTTTTTGCAAGTGCATAGACTACCGAACATTAAACAAAGTCGCTGTCAAAAACCGCTATCCCATACCACGTATAGACGAACTCCTAGATCTCTTACGAGGAGCAAAGTTGTTTAGCAAAATTGACTTGAAATCAAGATACTATCAGATACGTATGCACCCCAACAACATTTTTAAAACTGCATTTCGTACCCAGTTTGGTCATTATGAGTGTATTGTTTTACCATTTGGTCTCACAAATGCACCTGTCACAAAATCTTTCTTTCTTGATTATCAAGACATTGTTATTGTGTTCTTTGATGACATTTTGATTTTCAATCGTGATGAGCACGAGCACAAAAATCACCTGCATATTGTCTTTGAGCTATTGCGTGAGCACCAATTGTTTGCAAATCCTGGCAATGGTACATTTTTCCAAACTCACATTGATTATTTAGGCCACATAGTCTTTGAAACAGGCATATTTGTTGACCCTCAAAAGATTGACACTATTAAAACATGGCCTATCCCCAAATCTGTGCATGACATCAAATCATTTCTAGGCTTAGCAGGCTTTTATCAAAAAATTGTCAAAAACTTCTCACACATTGCATCACTAATGACCACTTTACTTCTTCAAAAAGTACCATTCAATTGGGGCTCCACACAACAAAAGTCATTTGACACTCTCAAATATCTCCTCACATATGCCTCCGTCCTACAATTTCCTGACTTCACACAACCCTTCTTTGTAGTTGTTACACATGCTAGTGGCTCAGGCATAGGTGCAGTCTTAATGCAAAACGATCACCCACTTGCCTTTGAAAGTCAAAAACTCAAACCATCTGAAACCAAAAACAACACATATGATAAAGAAATGCTAGCAGTCATCCATGCCCTAGACATTTGGAAACACTATCTTATGAGCTCTGAAGTTCTAATCAAGAGTGAACAACAGGCCATTAAACACCTGCTTACTCAGTCCACCATTTTTGACCATCATATCAAATGGGCCGGTTTCATTCAAAATTTCCATCCCATGATACAATACCAACCAGGTAAAGCGAATGTAATAGCAGACGCATTAAGTAGAAAACCTGAAGTGAATGTACTTTCTATTACTTGTTCATGTGTCTTCGATAAAATCAAGCATATTTATTTGAATCACATTTCTGTGAGTGATGTGCAATCATTTCATTCTATGCCTAACACATATGCTCAAGATCCACATTTCTCACGTGCTTGGTTTGAAATACATCACAATAATGGTTCTCCCTTTGAATACTATACCTTGGCAAATGGTTATCTTTATTTTTAGCAAAAGCTATGCATCACAACACCCTTTAAGGAACTAGCAATGACTGAAATGCATGCACCACGATCACCAAGGAATTCAATCTACACTCACTACATGTGAAAATCATTTTTTCTGGCCTGAAATGAAGCACGATATCACAAAATTTGGTTCAGAATGCTTGATATGTCAAAGAGTTAAACATCATCATGGTAAGTCTTATGGTCTGTTAATGCCTCTCGCTATCCCTACTGGCCCTTGGGAACAAATCTCCACGTATTTTATCACAGAACTTCCCACCACATCCTCACACAATGATATGATATGGACTATACTTGACCATTTTTGCAAACAAGCGTACTTTGTACCTTGCAAAAAGACATTGTCCACACCACAGGCTGCATACCTTTTCCTCAAAACCATCTTCCCCTATCATGGCTTCCCCAAGGTCATTCTCTCCGACCGAGATGGCCGGTTTTGCAATCACTTTTGGGTTGCCCTAGCCAAAAACTTAGGCTCTACAATGGATTTCACATCTACATTTCACCCTAAAAGTAATGGTCAAATAAAAGCCACGAACAACACCATTATGGACCTCCTTAGATCTTATACCACTGAAAATACTACAAACTGGGACCAACGCCTCCCTATGCTTTAATTTGCTTACAATAACACCCCTCACTCCTCCACAAACCGTGCACCCTTTGAAATTTTCTATGGGAAGAAACTCCATGTCCCTATCTCCACTAATAGCATTGATGTCCCCGTGGCTCACATTTTAGCAAGAGACCACACACACATTTTACAAGAAGCCACAGCTTGCATTAAACCAGCACAACAAAGATACATTGCATAAGCCAACAAGAAACGAAAACTTGCACCTTTTAAAGAAAATGACCTTGTTTGGCTTAGAATAGAAAAATGACACTTGAAAAGCGTAGAAAATCATCCCAAAGTAAAATTGTCCCCTAGATTTTATGGCCCATTCAAAATCCTTCAAAAGTTAAATGACAATGTGTTTTGCTTGGGCATTCCTTCACATTGGAAAATACACAACTCCTTCCACGTTAGTTTGTTGAGACCACATAAGGGACCTATTCCCGATACTCCTTCCATAGTTGACCCCCCCTTAATTTAGGACGACAAAGAAATTTTGACTCCTGAAATAATTTTACATCATGACATGACCACTACCCGCACAGGAAACCAGTACATAAGATATTTGGTAAAATGCAAAAATCATTCTTTGGAAGAGTGTCAATGGATTTATGAACAATCGCTATGTCCGCACTACCATCACTAAATACTTGCACATCACACACGTAGAGATACAGACTTGTCGATTTAGGCAGTGCCTCTCTTCTCGTGTAAATTCGTTGATTTAAGCAACACGAACTTTAAAGTGCAGATCCGTCGATTTAGGCAATAGTAGTGTAGATTCACAGATTTAGGCAACGCGAAATCAAAATGCAAATTCGTCGGTTTAGACAGCTTTAGTTCAGATCCGCCAATTTAGGCAACACATCCATTGGTGTAGATCCGCCGGTTTAAGCAACACCAATTATTAGACCGCTCTACCAGTGGCTGGCCACCACTGTCGCTAGTTTGGTTTTAGTAACAATTGAGGATAATTGTCTTTCAACCCCAGGATATGTAATGGAATTGATATTTTGATGATTTATTTGTGAAATATTTGATATTTTGATGAAGCATTGCAATGTTGATTTGAATTGTGGAATATGATCACTTGTCGGGTGTTCTGTGAGCAGATCAGTGTGACTGGCACATGTTGAACAATAAGGCGATAGCAATTATTCGGAATAAAACTGCCACCATTAGATTTTGTGGCAATCCTTAGTATTTTATGATTGAGATATAGACAGCTGTTAATTGTTATATTGAACTCTTCTATAAATTAAATACATGCAAGGGTGTATGCGTGATAAGGTGTACCCACTTTCAGCAGTTGCCCCCACCAAGACACCCAAGAAACAACCTCTTTTTTGCCATTCTTACATACATTTGACTTGTTTGCACTTACTTTGAAGAGGCAAGATTTGGTAACCACGCAAAGCACATAGTTGCAAACACAATGGAAAGCTCTAATCTTCATTTTTTCACATCTAAATGGAAATTTTATTGTGCAAGGACTAATTTGGCTCAGCCTGTCACACTTTGTCATGGCATTGTGACCTTGATGAAGAAATACTTATAACTTTCTATGGGCTTTTCTTCTTTACTTACCCTCTTGCACGTGAAATGTTCACTTGGCAAGAAATTTAACTTGATTTATTGATATTTTTTGGTCTTTGCATAATTAATATTCATTTTTCTTTGTTAGAATTTTTATTTACAAAATCCTAATTTTTTTACACAAGATATCTAATGATGTAGAACTTATTCTGCAAGATCCAACAATCATTTGATAGATTATGACCCAAGGAATCTGACCATGCAAAAAAAAAAAAAAACTTCAACGGCTCATTTTTTAAAGATCTACCTTAGAAAATATCAAAGACTGCTTAGAGAACCTTGATATAGTTTTTTTTTAAATCTAATAAATAACTTACATTGCCACTTATTTTGATTTTCATATATGTTATAACTCTTAGTGTAAGGTCCTCATAGAAAAAAAATTGAGTCACTTTGAGTAAGGAAAATATACTTTTTCATTGTTTTAATTTTTTTCACTTGCATCAATCACTTGAGGTGTGCCTCCTTAGGTTTGGTAAAGTACCAAACTTAGAAATTTGATACTTGTGAACCAACCATGGCTTGGTTCTACTCTCCCAATCCTAGTTGGCTAGTCCACCTCATACAAAGAGGCCGCCGTGTCACCAAAGGTCCATGTCATCACCCCATCTCACCTCCCACATCATCACAGTCAACACTTTGATCGTAACACTTGGCTGCCATGTCACTTTAATTGCCAACTCATCCACCACCCTTCATTGCCACCTTGCATGCCACTTCACCTTAAGTGCCATGTCATCCACCACCTCACATGCCACATGTAAGTATTGCTTGCATGGCTTGCCACATCACTCGCCACCTCATGAGCCACCAAGCATGACACATCGCCACGTTGCCAACTAATCACCTCCTTTTTTGCCACCTAATCATTACATGTCACCATTTTGACACGTGACATCGCATATGAGGGGATCCCATCCGCCACCTCATCTTTCCACCTATGCATTCCACATCATCAATCATCCACATCAATTTGCCACATGGATAACCATGTCATTCATGCATGGCCACCTCAATAGCCATGTCATTTTTAATTATTTTTTAAAATAATGTAAATAAATTGAAAATCAAGATATCTCAACCTAATTATTTACATGGTAATTTAAGAAAAAAAGATATTTTTATGTAATTTTTTATTTTTAAGAGTATAAAATTCTATTTATTTGAAATATTATTGGATCACAAAAAAAGATTTTTTAAAAATAGCTTTTGGTTTACTTATGCACACGGGTTCCGGACCTTCCTTATCGATACAAGCCGCACATAGCTCGCGGCGAGAAAAACATCTGCCGCGTTTCTTGATCACACTGCGCCCTAGGCAAGAACTCACCATAGTTGGTGCCCTGGCCCAAGACACGGTCCGTCGTCACTCATTGCCTACCGAGCCCCGTCGGCCACCCCAAGCATGTCGAGCCCCGCGAGACCCAAAAACGGCCTGAAAGTAGCCAAGCCCATTGGTGGAAGGTAGCCTTGGAAGTCACCCGACGCGGGGGGGGGGGGGGATTGCATCCCAACATCACAAGAGGGGTGCGGGGAACTCGTCGCCTCACCTCACCCGTCCTTCGCTCCAGGGTCAGCCCCCTTCCCGTCTCAATTGAGCATCACTATCCTTATATTTGTACACAATTCGGCACGGACTGACAAACCCCCTAAGAACCATGACCCACGGCCCGCAAAGAGGAGAAACAATCCGATATGGTATGGGCGGTCAAGGCCCATATTATGCGCTAAAATGGGATGTATGAGCCATAGGACCCATTTTAGCGCATAGTATGGGTTGGGATTGCCCAAACTATATTGGATGGCCACAAGACTTTGCACGAGTGGGGGGACAGTATTTTTTTCACCCCTGGAAATTTTTCCAGCCATCCGATATGGTATGGGCAGTCAAGGCCCATACTATGTGCTAGCATGAGACATATGGCTCATACAACAAATTTTAGCACATATGATGGATCGAGACCTCTCAAACCATATTGAATGGCCATAAGACATTGCATGGGCCGGGTTAAGTACTATTTCCTCCCTCGTACAATGTCTCACAGCTATCCGATATGGTTTGAGTGGCCAAGACCCTTACTATGCACTAAAATGGACCGTATGAGCCATACAACCCATTTTAGCGCATAATATGGTTTGAGACCACCAAAATCATATCGGATGGCCATAAGAATTTTTATGGGTGGAGATGAGCACTATTTTTCCATCTCTCCAAACTTTCATAGCCATCCAATATGGTATGGACGATTAGGACCCATAATATGTGCTAAAATGGACCGTATGAGACATACGGTCCATTTTAGCACATAGTATGGTTAGGGACCGCCCAAAACATATCGGATGGCCACAAGACTTTTCACGGATGGGGATGATCACCATTAATTCACCCCTGCAATGTTACACAACCATTCAATATGGTATGGGCGGTCAAGGCCCATATTATGCGCTAAAATGGGACATATGAGCCATACGGCCCATTTTAGGACATAGTATGGGTCGGGATTGCCAAAGCTATATTGGACGGCCACAAGACTTTGCATGAGTAGGGGAGAGTATAGTTTTTCCACCCCTATAAATTTTTCCAACCATCCGATATGGTATGGGAAGTCAAGGCCCATACTATGTACTAAAATGAGACGTATGGCTCATACAACAAATTTTTGCACATACTATGGATCAAGACCTCTGAAACCATAATGAATGGCCATAAGACTTGCATGGGTGGAGTTAAGTACTATTTTATCACTCGTGTAAAGTCTCACAGCTATGATATGGTTTGGGTGGTGAAGGCTCATACTATGTCCTAAAATGGGCCGTATGAGCCATACGACCCATTCTAGTGTATAGTATGCTTTGAGACCACCAAAACCGTATTGGATGTCCTCAAGAATTTTTATGGGTGGGGATGAGAACTATTCTTAAATCCCTGAAAAGTTACATAGGCATCCAAAATGGTATGGGCGATTATGACCCATAGTATGTGCTGAAATGGGTTGTATGAGACATACGGCCCATTTTAGCACATAGTATGGTTAGGGACCACCCAAAACATATCGGATGGCCACAAGACTTTGCACGGATGGGGGTAATCACCCTTACTTCATGCATGTAATGTTACATAACCATTCGATATAGTATGGACGGTCAAGGCCCATATTATGCGCTAAAATGGGATGTATGAGCCATACAGCCCATTTCAGCACATAGTATGGATCGGGATTGTCCAAACTATATTGGATGTCCACAAGACTTTGCATGAGTGGGGGACAGTATAATTTTTCCAGCCATCCAATATGGTATGGGCAATCAAGGCCCATACTATGTGCTAGCCTGAGACATATGGCTCATACAACAAATTCTAGCATATAGTATGGGTCGAGACCTCTTGGATGGCCATTAGACTTTGCATGGGCGGTGTTAGGAAATAAGATGTAGCTAAATAGATAATTGATTAGATTACTTAATGGAGAGAGATAGATTTCACACACAAGAGATTATAGAGTAGAGAGAGAGAGAGAGAGAGAGAGAGAGAGAGAGAGAGAGAGAGAGAGAGAGTACACACGATACACGTGGTTCACCCAATGTGGGCTACGTCCATGGGAAAGCAGCCACTTAATGGCTTTAGTACTTCAAAACAAGAAGTAGTTTACAAAGGGATTATGCCCTTAATAGGGCTTCCGCCTTGCTTCACTCTCACCACCTCACACCCACCTTGTTGTATCAACTTCACACTGTGAAATGTGTGTAGAAATGGCCTCCTTTTATAGGCCAAAAGGGCTGCCCTCTCTCAAGAGAGGCAGCCATGTGTAGCCGCCCTTGTGTAGATAAGTCCAAATCGGACCCTCCAATCTACCCATGTGTGGCCGCCCTTGAGAAGACAAGTCCGCTTTTGAATTCGGCCACCGGCCATTGACTACTGGCCACCGATCAACTAACCAATCGATCGGTCGTTTTCCGACCACTTTTCGACCGCCGTCCGGCCATAATATTCCGAGAAAAGGGGAAAAAAAAAAATTTTGGTTTCCGACTAGTGATTTTTATTTTCGGCGAGTGATTTTCCTTCACGCACAATGGCTTCTCCTCATAATGGGGGCCTTACAAATGTGCGCTTTTACCACAAAAAATTACAAGGGGTAAATCAGGCTCCATACTTAACAATCACCCACTTGGAGACTGATCTCCAAACCAAACCTGTGACTACTTTCCATCCTGGCTTCTTATCCTTGAATGCCGATTGAAGATGAGCAAAAGCTCAATTTCTCCTTGTGACCACCTTTGTAAACATGTCTGCAGGATTTTCACTTGTATGCACCTTTCCTAGCTTTAGATGTCCCTCTTTCAAAAGAGTGCGTATGAAGTGATATCTCACCTCAATGTGCTTTGTCCTTGAATGAAAGGCTGAGTTCTTCGCAAGATGGATAGCGCTTTGGCTATCACTGTACAAGACACAATTGTCTTGTTTGAATCCAAGCTCTTCTAAGAATCTGTGAAGCCGCAAAATTTCTTTGCTTGCCTCCGTCATTGCTACATACTCTGCTCCTGTGGTAGAAAGTGAAACCACTTTTTGCAGCTTTGAAGCCCAGCTTACTGTTGTGCCTCCAATCGTGAACACATAGCCAGTAGTGCTCCTTTGAGTATCTTTGTCACCTGCCATATCTACATCAACATACCCTTGAAGAAAAATATCAGTTCCTCCAAAATACAAAGCATTTTTTGTTGTCCCTTTTGGATACCTAAGTATCCACTTCACAGCTTGCCAATGCTCTTTACCTGGGTTGTCCATGAACCTACTCACAACTCCCTGTAATGGAATTAGCCTATTTAATTTGAGAGTAGAGGAAATTAATGAGAGTACTTTAGAGAAATGACTTTGTGAGCATAGCGGGTGAACATAATTGAATATAGCAACATAATCATAGCAATTAGTTAACTTGGGATGAACAATACTTTTGCAAGAGAGAGAATTTAGAGAACATGACAACAGTTGAGGACCGGATTTATGTGGAGCCGGCGGTCCCCCCTCCAATAGGCATTTGTATTATGATTTCTCCCATTAAGCCTAGAGACTTGTTACAATACAATCTTTGTGTTCCTTGTGACCTAGGTGATTCAATGAAGATGGAAAGCTTCATGCATCACAAACATAACATAAACTTGAAGAAAGCTTTAACTATCCCAAGCCTCAGTCCCAAGACCTCAAACACCTTCGAAGGTGGAGAGAGCTAGCAGGGAATGAGGGTAGGGAAGAGGAAGAAGAAACATTTCGTAGGAGAAAGAATTAGTTCCTCACTTATCATAACTCTTGTTGCTAGCATACATAATAGCATAGTAATGAAGAAGAAGGAGATGGCAAGCTTAAGCATTGAGGCATGGCTCTTGGTTGGATTTGCACTCCATATCCAAGAATGTTGGTGTAGGCTCTCAACCTCTACTTGCTTGGAGAAGGAGAGGGAGCTCTTGCACTTTGCATAGCACACAATGAGAGTGTTTGTGAGTGTGTGTGGGTGAGTATACCCCCTAAGCAACCCCCTAGCTTGCTTGGGTCGACCCCCCCTTGTAGCTCATGCTCGAAGCTCATTGGACCCCTCCAGGCCTAGCCAATCACAAGCAAGAGGCATTACAAGCAACAAGGGTAGCCTTGAGACAAGTGTCCCCCTTTCCCCTTTGAGAGAGAGGGCTAGATAAATGCTAGATCATTTAATTAAATCTCCTAAATTATTATTGGACCCCTTGGGTGGCCAACCAATAGGCTTCAGGAACACCATGAGGGCAACATGAGGAGGAACTTGACAAGTGTCCCTTTTGCTTTCTTTGTACCATGCATGCCTTGTGTGAGTGTGTGGGTGTTCTCTCTCATCCCCCCTCATGTATGACTCGCCCCCTCCTTGTAGGGATTGATTATTTGACTTTTTGACACCTCAAGCCCCTCATGCATAGGCACAGTTCCCACCACAAGCTTGGCTCATAAGCACTTTAAGCTTGGGTTGGGTTCTCACCTCAAGTGCAATCCTAGCATCTCAAGCATGTCAAGCATCTCAATAATTAAGCACCTCAAGCACCTTAGTCATCAAGCAGTACAAGCACCTCGAGCTGGGTCGGGTTCCCGCGCCTCAAGCTCAGCCCTAGCTTACCTAAGGTCAAAAGGCTTTTTACACACATTATTGGAGGTCTTCAATGAAGCTAACCCTAAGGTCTTATGCTCCATTTGTTAGCCTTGCTCTTTGATAGACCATCTCTCATTTGGGCCCCTTTACTATTGGTCCCATGTTGAGATAGATCTATAAGCACATGTCTATATCTTAACACTTGTTCCCGTTTATTCTCCCACATTAAGTGATCAATTTAATATGAGAAAATCATTTGGGTTGGTTAGATATTAGATATTATATTTTATGACATTACCTCTCTCTTGAAATCATAGTCGTCCTCGACTATGAGGTAGAAGAGATAAAGCCTTAGTCATTAGTCAATTTTACTTAGCGGGTAGAGGATCCCTTTTTACCCTACGACATCTTTCCAAGATGGATGACTAATCCATTTGGTGCTTGGGAGACATAGCTGCCGCAAGCATGTCTGCTCTTTAGTCCATTTCATTCTCCCAAAGTACAGTGACAAATTCTACTTGGTGTTCGAGAGACGTCGTCATCACAAACATGATTCTAAGCATGCATACTAGTTAAATTTGTGCACAATTAAAAAGAGGACTAGTCTTATAAGACAAAAACATGAGTCATTTAAAAGAAATTTTTACATTTGCTTACTCTAATGTAGCATTGTAAGCATTGACAAGGTTCATACTATCCTTAAGCTGTATTCCTTGCATCCATCTAGCATCTTCAAAAGGATAATTTTTGAACTTAATAAGATACCGTCGGATAATCTTACCATGTCGTAGTACCTTGTCTTCATGCCGAAGGATAGCTTCGGGTTGTAGCACCTCTTCTTGGTCTTCAACTTCGGGAGGGTCTTCAATAATTGGTTCAGTTGGTGGCTCTCCTTTGTAGGGCTTAAGTAGGCTTACATGAAAGGCATTGTGTATGAGCCAATGGTTGGGCAACTTGAGTTGATAAGCCGTCTCATTGATGGGCTTCAAGATTTGGAAAGGACCATAGTATCTTTTTGCTAGTTTAGTATAATACTTTTGATGGCCCGTAGGATTTTTGCCCGTCGTTTGCCTTAATCGAGCCTTAGGAAACTTGAGTAAGATCCAATCATTTTCTTTGAACATTAAGGCTCTTTTGTGCTTATCAACAGTAGCTTTTTGCCTTTGTTGAGAGATGGATATAGCCTCCTTAATCTTTTGAAAAGATTCTTGTAGGTAACGGCTATACTCATCGGCAGCGAAGATCTTCCCATGTACTTTGAGTAGCAAGGGACTTTTAGGTCTTCCCTCAATGATCTCAAAAGGTGCTTTTCCTGTAGAAGCATGTACAGTATTATTGTAGGCATACTCTACAAGAGGTAAATACTTTTCCCATTGTGAGCGTTGATCTACTTCGGTAACATAAGTCTTGAGTAGATCGAGTATCGTAAGATTGGCTATCTCACTTTGGCCATCCGTTTGTGGGTGATAGGCCGAAGAGAAATTCAATCTTATTCCTAGATTTTCAAAGAGACCTTTCCAGAAATTACTGGTCATTCTAGGATCTCTATTTGACACGATGGATGTGGGTAATCCATGGTTCTTGACATGAATAAAATGTGCTTGCTTGCTAAACCTGTCGACTATTGTCCATATTCTTGTATTCCCATGGATAGACTTGGGTAATCCAAAGATGAAATCCATGGATATACTCTCCCATGGTGAATTTGGGATAGGCAATGGCTGAAGTAATCCAGGTTGCTTCCCTCTATCATACTTGGTATTTTGGCATACTACACATTTTGAAACATACTCTTGTATGGCCACTTTCATGGTAGGCCAATAGAAGTACGTCTCTACTCCTCGAAGAGTAGGTTGAATACCTCTATGCCCCGCATATGGAGGAGCATGGGATTCATACATAACTTTCTCACGAAGGGAATGGGTAACACATAGCCTATTGCCGTGGAGAAGATAACCATCCTGCAAGGTGAATGGTTCCTCTTTTTTCCCCAAAGCAAGGGCTAACATTATGTCTCTAAATTCAGGGTCAGTAGCATACTCGTCTATCATAGAGGATAGATCATTGTGAGTAGCTATAGACACCGCATTAACTTTGGGTCGTCGTGAAAGTGCATCGGCCACTTGATTGTGCTTACCAGCTATGTGAGCAATATGGAAATTAAATTGCGAAAGAAAATTTTCCCACCTCATTTGTTTGTCGAAAAGCTTGGTTTGCGTCATGAAATACTTGAGACTTTGGTGGTCGGTTCATAAGATAGATGGAGTCCCCAATAGGTAGTGCTTCCATGTGTCTAGGGCATGTAGAACAACTAAAAGCTCTTTCTCATAAATGCCCAAGACTCGTTCATCAATATTGAGCCTTCGGCTCTCATATGCTATGGCATGCCCTTCTTGAAGCAAAACTGCTCCAAGGCAATCACCACAAGCATCACATTGGACCTCAAATGGCTTTGAGAGATCCGGAAGCATGAGGACTGGTTAGGAAGTAAGATTCTCTTTGAGCTTTTCAAAAGCATTTTTCTCCTTAGCAGTCCATACAAACTTAACGTTCTTCTTAGTTAAGTCGTGTAGTGGTCCTGCTACTTGAGAGAATTTTGCTATGAAGCGTCTATAGTATGCGCACATACCAACAAAGCTTCTTAGCTCATGTAGATTTCTTGGGTTAGGCCATGCTTTTATTACCTCTAACTTTGATGGATCCATTCGGATACCATCTTTAGAGATAATATGATCTAGGTATTGAATCTCTTGAAGGAAGAATTCGCCTTTCTTTTGGTTGAGAAAAAGCTTGTTCTCCCTCAATGCTTGAAAAATCACTTGGAGATGCTGCTTATGTCCCTCCAAAGACTTGGAGTAGATGATGATATCATCAAAGAACACTCCAGTGAATTTGCGGTATGGTCTAAAAATTTTCTCCATCAAACGATTGAACGTAGTTGGTGCATTAGTCAAGCCAAAAGGCATAACTAGATATTCATAAAGACCAAACGTTGTGCGAAACGCGGTCTTTAAGATATCTTCATCCACTATCCTTATTTGATGATAGCCACTCTTAAGGTCAATCCTACTGAAGTAGGTAGAGCCTTGTAGCTTATCAAACAGATCTTCTACCCGAGGTACGGGAAATCTGTTTTTGATAGTGATATGGTTTAGTGCTCGATAGTCCACACACATACGAGATGTACCATCTTTCTTTTGCACTAAAAGGACTGGAGAACAAAAGGGAGAGGAACTAGGCCTCACCATCCCTTTGTCTACCAGCTCTTGTACTTGCCTCATGATCTCCTCTTGTTGAGCTTGTGAGACTCGATAAGGAGGCTTGTTAGGTGGTGAGCTTCCAGGAAGGAGCTCAATGCGATGGTCATCATCCCCTCGTTTTGGAGGTAAGCCATAGGGATATCATCAATGAACACATCTTGGAATCCTTTTAGAAAATTAGACAAGTCTAAATCTTCTTGATTCCTACCATTTACATTTGATGAAACATTAGTATCTTTTAGAGACTCTTTGACAAAAATCATGTACGCAGAAACTGAGCTCTTCATTGACTTATCAAAAGCAAGAGGATTTACAAGTGGAATAGTGCAACCACGCTCACTAGCATCTATATACATGTTCTTTCCCCTGTAGGTGAAGTAGATTTTCCTCTCAGGTAACTTCATGTTGGCAGCCATGCGATCAAACCATGGTGCCCCTAGGATAACATCCTCATGTTGGAGAGGAGAGATGAAGAAGTCTTCTTTGTCGACATAGATTTGGACATGAAGCCTCAACTTCCCAATCAAGGGAGTAACGGAGGCTTGTTGTCCCTTGAAATCTGCATCAGCCACTACTATATCTCCCATCTCAAAAGCTTGAATGCCCAGCTTGGTGGCCAACTCAGTTGATATGAAGTTGAGAGTAGAGCCAGGGTCAAACAAGATGAAGGCATCATGCTCTCTTACCTTTCCCCAAGCATAGGAAAGTGATGATCCTTTGCAATGAGCATCCTCTTTTGGAGCTTCGATGGTGGAAGCCCTAGGAGTCTCATTGCGAGTATTCTTCTTGGGGCAAGAACGATAGCCATGTCCTTGCTCCCCACACTTGAAACACTTATGGTCCTTGCGAAAAGCTTCAAGCTCTTCAGGAGAGAGTTTGTTTTTACCTTTGTAAACTCCCTTCTCCTTGGACCGATTGTTGTTGTTGCTAGAAGTGACTTGGGAAGTATTTTGAACATTCGTTTTCCCCTTTGCATCATTTTTGTCTTTGTTTTCCATGGGCTTGACATTACGTCTAGCCCCTTGATGGAAATTGATGCGTGAAGAAACCATGGTGTGATGGATTATTTCGCTAATAGTACCAGGCCGTTGAGAGTTGATGTATTCGGCCATCTCTTCAGGTAATCCCGCACAGAATTGCTGCCTTTGCTCGGCAAAGTCTATCTTTTGAAAGACAGTAGCCTTGAGATGTAAATCCCAAAACTTGTCTACGTACTTGTGGATAGACTCATGAGAGAGAAGCTTCAAGCAGCGCCATTCACTAAGCACTTTGTCTTTTGCATCGCTTGCAAGGAATTGCTTCATGATGGAAACTCGTAGAGTTTTCCATGTCTTTGGGGCTTCACCATTGCCACGAAGGCTAGCCCACCATTGACGAGCTGATTTTTGGAAGTGCATAGCTACATGGCGTAGCTTGGAGGACTCTGTGAAGCCCTCGTCTCCAAAGGCCGCATCAAATTGCTGGATGAAGGCCAACACTTTGTCGGTAGCACCAAAGGTGCCATCATAGGTGAGAAAAGAGATACTCTTTTCTCCCTCCTTGAACTTATTTAGCTTTTGTGACCTTCGCCATGCAGGAAATGATTTGCGATTTCCTCCCCTCTTGTATTCTAGGCGAATAGCCATAACTTTCGTTGGAAGAGGAGGAAGGTGAAGAAGAAGGAGAAGAGGGTGACCTCTTCCTAGCCCTTTTCTTCCTTTGTTTCCTCTCTTGCCTTTCAGAGTGATGAGGAGAAGGACTATGTGTTGATCTTTTCCTCTTGGGAGGAGTGGGCGATCGTCTAGACCGCCGTCTTCGTGGAGCCACATATTCAGAGGAACTTAAACTTTCATTGCCTTCTTGCTCTTTGGATTCCTCCTCTCGAATGGGAGAGAGTCTTCTTTTGGGGGTCTCTTCAAGAGGCCTCCTAAGCTCTCTCTCCTCTTGGAGAGGAAGGAAAATTCCATAAGCACGAAGTTGTTGAGTAACTTTGGCTTGCAAAGCAGGGTTGCCCATAGCTTGCTGCAACCTAGTGACGAGATAATTCACAAACATGGGAGCAGCATCATTAGCACCTTCATGTGCAAAATCAAAGCTATCAATGTTCATTCTACTCTTTTGATTTGTCAGCCATGTTAACAAAATTTATGTATGTACTTAGTGTATGCTTTGGCAATTCAAAACCTTAGTTGCCACTCCTCTTAGCCTTTGAAAATCGGCTGTTAAGTATCTACACCCATGGCTCAAAGTGGTTAATTATAGAGAGTAGAGGAGTAGGTCTAACATAGCAGAGTTGTCGAGGGCTAGCTCCTTTCGGACTTCTTATGGCTCAATAATGGTAAAGCTGTAGGCAACTCTAAAAAGACTCCATTATTAAGTCCAAAGCTCCCGAGGTGTGCACCATCCCCCACATAGTGGGCTCAACAAAACCAATAATAGATCCCAGTTCCACTTACCCTAATATAATTAACAACATCAACCATTTATAGGCTACTTAAGGACCTCTCTTCTTAAGCAAGAAAAGAGAAACCAAATGCTCTGACACCAATGTAATGGAATTGGCCTATTTAATTTGAGAGTAGAGGAAATTAATGAGAATACTTTTGAGAAATGACTTTGTGAGCATAGCGGGTGAACATAATTGAATATAGCTTGGAGAAGGAGAGGGAGCTCTTGCACTATGCATAGCACACAATGAGAGTGTTTGTGAGTGTGTGTGGGTGAGTATACCCCTTAAGCAACCCCCTAGCTTGCTTGGGTCGACCCCCCCCTTGTAGCTCATACTTGAAGCTCATTGGACCCCTCCAAGCCTCGCCAATTAAAAGCAAGAGGCATTACAAGCAGCAAGGGTAGCCTTGAGACAAGTGTCCCTCTTTCCCCTTTGAGAGAGAGGGCTAGATAAATGCTAAATCATTTAATTAAATCTCCTAAATTATTATTGGACCCCTTGGGTGGCCAACCAATAGGCTTCAGGCACACCATGAGGGCAACATGAGGAGGAACTTGACAAGTGTCCCTTTTGCTTTCTTTGTACCATGCATACCTTGTGTGAGTGTGTGGGTGTTCTCTCTCATCCCCCCTCATGTAGGGCTCGCCCCCTCCTTGTAGGGATTGATTATTTGACTTTTTGACACCTCAAGCCCCTCATGCATAGGCCCGGTTCCCACCACAAGCTTGGCTCATAAGCACTTTAAGCTTGGGTTGGGTTCTCACCTCAAGTGCAATCCTAGCATCTCAAGCATGTCAAGCACCTCAAGAATCTCAATAATTAAGCACCTCAAGCATCTCAAGCACCTCAATCATCAAGCACCTTAGTCATCAAGCAGGACAAGCACCTCGAGCCGGGTCGGGTTCCCGCACCTCAAGCTCAGCCCTAGCTTACCTAAGGTCAAAGGCCTTTTACACACATTATTGGAGGTCTTCAATGAAGCTAACCCTAAGGTCTTATGCTCCATTTGTTAGCCTTGCTCTTTGATAGACCATATCTCATTTGGGCCCCTTTACCATTGGTCCCGTGTTGAGATAGATCTATAAGCACATGTCTATATCTTAACACTTGTTCCTGTTTATTCTCCCACATTAAGTGATCAATTTAATATGAGAAAATCATTTGGGTTGGTTAGATATTAGATATTATATTTTATGACAACTCCCACTGCTGCATGTGCAATGTCTGCTGGCCTTGTCCAGACCATAGCATACATTAGAGAACCTACCGCTGCAGCATATGGAACTTTAGACATATAAGCTATCTCCTCTTGTGTCTTTGGACACATATCCTACGTTAGTTTAAAGTGACCAGACAAAGGTGTAGAAATTGGCTTTGCATTTTGCATTGCAAACCTTTCTAGTACCTTCTTGATGTAATCCTCTTGAGATAGTTTTATGTCTTCTTCGTCCTTTCCATTGATATTTTCATACCAAGTATCCTCTTTGCAGCACCTAAATCTTTCATTGAAAAAGATTTAGACAGCTCCTCTTTTAGGTCTTTGATGTCGTGCATGTTAGCACTTGCAATCAACATGTCATCAACATACAACATTAGGATGATGAATTTCCCATCTCCTCCCAAATTCTTCGTGTAGACGCAGTGATCCGAGTTGCATCTTGTGAATCCATGATCCAACATCCATGAATCAAACTTCAAGTACCATTGTCTTGATGCTTGCTTTAAACCATACAAGCTCTTCTTTAATCTGCAAACCATTTTCTCCTTACCTTTTACTTCATACCCCTTTGGTTGAAGCATGTAGATTTCCTCCTCTAAGTCACCATGAGGGAATGCCGTATTTACATCCATTTGCTCAAGATTTAGATTATGAGCAGCCACAAGGCTTAAGACAAGCCTGATTGAGTTCATTTTTACAACAGAAGAATATATTTCATTGAAATCAATACCTTTCTTTCGAGAAAACCCTTTTACCACAAGCCTAGACTTGTACCTTTTCTTCCCACCTTCTTCTTCCTTCACCTTGTACACCCATTTGTTTTGAAGTGCCTACTTACCTTTAGACAACTCAACGAACTCCCATGTTTGGTTGCGATGTAGTGAGTCCATCTCCACTTGCATGCTCTTCGTCCATTCTTCTTTGGATTCATGTTGCATAGCTTCTTCGTATGATTCCGGCTCTCCAGAATCTGAGATCAAGAGATGGTTGAAGGAAGGAACAAACCTTTTTGGAGGTCTACTTGCTCTTGTAGACCTTCGGGGAATAGGTTGAGGCTCCTCAATTGGTTGACGTTGTTGCACATTGTCCCCATTTGCAGTCCTTGAGTCTTCACTGTTCTCAAGCTCCATGTACTCATCACCTGTTTCTTTTGTTTGTTTTCTTTCCAAGTAATCTTTGTACATATTTTGTTCGTTAAAAATTACATTCCTACTCCTTAAGATTTTACCATCTTTAGGATTCCATAGGCGATACCCAAAGTCACCTTCTCCATAGCCAAAGCTGAAGGTTGCGTGCTTATAGTACACAAGTAAAGTGTACTGACCTTTTCTCCCTTGGCAACCACCAAAGATCCCTTTGAGATCTTCCACCGTTTGATTCCGAATGCAATGTTGTGACCTTCATCGTCCAATTGTCCTGTAGAGATCAATTTTTTCCGAAGAGAAGGAACATGCCTAACATCTTTAAACTTCCATTCATTTCCCTTAGCAGTTTTGACAGAAACTGTACCTTTGCCAGCAATCTCACAAGCTTCATCATCTCCCAAGTATACATACCCTAAATTACCTTTGGTGTAATCTTGGAAATGTTGCTTGTGTGGTGTCGCATGGAATGAAGCCTTGGAATCTACTATCCAGGAATTAGACAAATTGTCTAATGAGAGAATTAGAGCATCTTGCTCTACTTTACCTACCACATTGGCCTCCGTTGTTGGCTTGTTGTCTTGAGACTCTGTCTCCTTCTTCTTCTTGGACCAGCAATCCTTCTTGGTGTGGCCCTTCTTGCCGCAGTTCCAACATTCAAGAATTGACTTTGTGCGTGACTTGCTCCGTCTTGAGCGATCACGACCCTTTTGGTTTTTGAACCTATCCTTAGGCCTTCCTCTTGTTTCCATTGACAGTGCAACACTTGATGATTCTCCTGTGCTTATCCTTCGTATTTCCTCGCTTAGGAGAACACCGACAACATCATCAACCTTAAGAGTATTTGTGCCAGAAATAGAATTACTTACAACCATCACAAGGCTGTCCCAACTATCCGGTAGAGATGATAGTATAAGGAGAGCTCGCACTTCGTCATCGAAATTGATTTTCACCGATCGAAGTTGACTTATGTTTGTGTTAAAGTCATTTAGGTGTTCTGCATTTGAACCATTCTCTGCCATCTTTAGATTGAACAAGCGCTTCATAAGAAATACCTTATTGGATGCCGATGGTTTCTCGTAGAAGTGGTCAAGTGACTTTATCAAGTCTTCCGTGGTCTTCATCTCCGAAACATTGAAGGTCATCATTGATGCCAAGCTTAACCGGATTGTTCCGCGTGCCTTTCGATCAAGGACAATCCATGCTTTATCTCCGAAACATTGAAGGTCATCGTTGACGCCAAGCTTAACCGGATTGTTCCGCGTGCCTTTCGATCAAGGACAATCCATGCTTTATCTACCACTGTTGCAGGCTTCTTTGCAAGACCGCCTAGTGGAAAATAGAGGTCCTTCTGGTAGAGATAGTCTTCAATCTGCATCTTCCAATGTTGGTAGTTTTTGTCGTTGAACTTCTCAATCTTGAGCTTCCCTTCCTCCGCCATAACTCCTACTCAATTCAAGGAATCCTTTCCTTGAGATAATTTAGCTACGAGTAAACCTTGCTCTGATACCAGTTGTCTGTTAGGAAATAAGAAGTAGCTAAATAGATATTTGAGTAGATTACTTAATGGAGAGAGATAGATTTCACACACAAGAGATTATAGACTAGAGAGAGATAGATTTCACACACAAGAGATTATAGAGTAGAGAGAGAGAGAGAAAGAGAGAGGGTACACACGATATACGTGGTTCACCCAATATGGGCTACGTCCACGGGAAATCAGCCACTCAATGGCTTTAGTACTTCAAAACAAGAAGTAGTTTACAAAGGGATTATACCCTTAATAGAGCTCCCGCCTTGCTTCACTTTGACCACCTCACACCCACCTTGTTGCATCAACTTCACACTCTGAAATGTGTGTAGAAATGGCCGCCTTTTATAGGCCAAAAGGGTTGCCCTCTCTCATGAGAGGTAGCCATGTGTAGCCGCCCTTGTGTAGATAAGTCCAAATCGGACCCTCCAATCCGCCCATGTGTGGCCGCCCTTGAGAAGACAAGTCCTCTTTTAAATTCGACCACTGGCCACCAGCCACCGGCCATTGACTACCGGCCATTGACTACCGGCCACCGGCCAACCGACAACCCGACCAGTCGTTTTCCGACCACTTTCCAGCCGCCGTCGGGCCATAATATTCCGGCACGAAGAGAGAGTGATTTTTGCCCGTGATTTTTTTCCGTGAAAATTTTGGTTTCCGGTGAGTGATTTTTAGGTAACTCATGTAGTTCTCCATATGCACCTTCTCATGATGGAACTTTGTATTCTGCAAAGAAGACAAACAAATCCATTGTTTTGTAAAAGGAAGGTGGCTTGTCAGCATACATAGCATCTGCAATCCCTTTATGCATTGCTTTGAACGTCCCACTTAGACTCTCCACAGGCTGCCATTCCACAGCTGTTGAAGGAAATATATCTGGAATGGAATCAAAAAATGAGAAAAACAATGGGATAATGAAAAAAATTCACTGTATCAAATAGTTTTTTTTGTACTTACAGTAAGAATGCAGTGTGGGATGTTCTTCCCAGTCTAACACCATATCCTTGGCCATGTACACATGTTGAACCTTAGCTAGCCAGCCATTGTCGGTCACTTTGAAAGCAAGAACACGACCTTTCCAATGGTTTTTTACTTTATCGTGTTCAGTTCTCTTCACTCTGTGTACACCTTTGCATGAAGGAAGCATTGTTACCCAGTCATTCACACGAAAAGATATGGACTTCCAAAGACCATCCTCTCCAACGTTATGAAAGTCACAAGAAGTTATGTTATGTGAAGGGCGACGTGCAAAAGACGCCATGGAAACTCATAGATTAGAGAAGAAAGAAAGTATAGACGGAAAGACTTAGAACCTCTCACAAACTAGAGAGGAGAAAGGTATACGTTTGAAAAAAGTAGGTGATTTGTCATTAATGCTCTTGTTTTGAGAGCCTTCATACATAGATTTCGTATCTTTTGACAACGTTTTTGTGAAATATAAAATAGAATAAAAGACAAGACTTCATTGCTTTGAGCCGCAAATTTAATGAGCTCTCTCGCCGAAAGCACCCAAATATAGCAGTTTCAGCCTTGTGATCAAGACATTTAGCGGTTCTCCGTCAAAATAGGACCACCAAAACCCACAGTAGAGGAGACAAGAGAGCCATACTTTTGTATACATGTCAAATAACTATTGGACTATTCCTTAATCCTTAGATTAACAAACAGCCCTTTTGAGTCGTTTTTGGCCCCTCTCATAACCAGACCATGGATACTTTTCTCTAAGGCACATTTAGCCACATAGAAACCTTTTCCTACTCCTATGAATTGGCAAATCGCATTTTTATCCTTGGTTGCCGTTGCTCCCCACTCCCACAGACCTTGCACCGCTATTTGATGGCCCATAAAATAGAGCACAATCGATTGAGCACAACAAACTTGAAGGCTTTGTAACACTAACTCCGAGCTTAACTTACTTGCACCACATATCCGTCTTCATCCCACCGTGCAAGATGTCCTCTAGCATTGTGTGAGCTCCAAAGTGCGAGGGCTTCATAATTTTTTCCGGAGTATAGGTATTTGTATAAGAGTCCAATGTCCTTTTCCTCCCTTCTAAGTCCACTCCTCATCTATCAGGATCCTATGGCTCCCTCTCTAAGCCGTCAAGCTCTTTCGACATTTCTAGATATGGACCACAAAGGAAGGGGTGGGAACCCCTCCCCCTTAAGTGCTTGTTGGACAATTAGCTTTTCGAAAACTTTTCAATAGGTTTCTCTAAAAGAAAGCAAACACCTCAAGGGGAAAAAAAAGTTTTGCAAGTGACTAATAGGACGAGTTACTTTGGGAAGGATAAAAAGAAAATTAAGTTACTTTAGGAGAGCAACAAAGCAGCAGGAGTCTTAAAGTGGGGGGGAAAAAACCAGATACATCAAGAACTCCATTTTGCATTGGTCCCCGTGGCTTTCAAAAGTTGTAGATCCGCCACAAGTTCCTATTGGATAGAGACAGCCAGGAAGCTGAATAATAAGGGTCTGAATCGATTGGGGCACTTCTGGGATAGTGACAACAAGAGTTGGAAAACCATTGATCTCTTGGTTACCCAATTCCAACTGAATAGCTTGGAGGTCTTGATGGTCCACAAAGTGAGAAAAGAGCTCGACAATATAGTGATGCCTATCTATGATTCGGAGTTTGACTGGAACGCCTGGAAATGGCCCGGAAGCAGTCTCTTAGGGAAACCCCATCCGAAAGACATTTACCATACAATGATGCAAAAAGAGAATTGGTCTAGCCCCCTCAACAAGATATGGAAAAAACATTGGTCGGGAAAGGTGGGAGCAAGTAATGGAGAACATCTAGAAGCCAAAGGTTCTGCAACACTTGAAGGTATTTTTATGGAGGTAATTTAAGGTGCTCTACCGACGGGGGTGAAGATTTAGGAAAGAGGGATTGGGTCAGATCGGTGCTTGGGGTGCAGGTTGGCTAGTGAAGATTTGGCACACCTCTTCATGGATTGCCCAACTATCAAAGGCCTCGCAGGGAAAATATGTAAATGGGTCCAAAGAACATGGAAAATTGGTTTTTACAAGACTGATCTATTCCTTGGAGGGAAGAACTCACGTGGTCAACCGCTGTGTGTTTGAAGGAGGTCTTGAGGTGGCAAGCTTCACAGAAATTATACAAGAAATCAAAGTGCTAATTTGGACGCTCGGGCGCAAGCAACACTCGGAGGATTGGTCTTGGACTACTTGTGCCTTGTTGTCAGCAGAGGGTATGCCTAGGATGGGGGAAAATCTTGGCTATCGGTATTTAAAAGATCTCAAAAGAACATGATAATGAACCTTTTGTATCAAGGATAAGGGGGCGAGTTGGTTGGATCACTGCCGATGTAATTATGGTCCGTGGATGATGTCATGGCTCAACACAAGTATGACAAGACATTGTAATTTTTTGTGTTGATTAATATAATTCACTCACTATTGTGAGTTTTGGAAAAAAAAAAGTTACTTTAGGGGAAACCTAAACTTTGAGTTAGTTTAGGAGAAAAATAACTTTAAGTAATTTGATGAGTTACTTTCGTATAAATTTTTTGAAATAATACTTCTTTTTAAAAATATTTTTTAAAAGTAACTCGACGAGTTACTTTAAAAATTTAAAATAATAATTTAATTTTTTTAAGAAACTTGTCGAGTTATGCAGTGAAAACATGATCGTCACGGAAGATAGTGCCACGTAACTCAGTGAGTTATGTGGCGGTCCGACTCGGCGAGTTGAGTTTGCCACGTTGATTCGACTTTGAGCACCACGTCGAACCACCACGTAACTCATCGAGTTACGTGGTGGCCTGATGTGGCACTTGAATTGAGATCGGTGTGTCAAATCTAACCCCTTGAGTCGGGCTGCCACGTAACTCGTCGAATTACATGGCACTATCATTAGGGCCAAAAACGACTCAAAAAGG
Source organism: Adiantum capillus-veneris (assembly GCF_014529385.1). Lineage (NCBI taxonomy): Eukaryota > Viridiplantae > Streptophyta > Polypodiopsida > Polypodiales > Pteridaceae > Adiantum > Adiantum capillus-veneris. Next base: position 49,496,667 of record NC_140933.1, read on the forward strand.
GCTGTGTAAGGAATTGGTTAAATTACTAATTAGCAGAGCCGTTTGTGGTGAAAACGGCTCCAAATTTGTTCGTTTTGGTCATTTAAAGCATATCTACGCAATCTAAAGCGTATCTAGGTACATATCTCTAAATATTCAAAAAGATATCGTTTTCTTGGCTCACCTCGAAATTTGTTTTCATTTACTTCACTTGGAAAATAGTTGTTTTCACTTTTGAATCTCTCTTTTTTCTCTCACCTTTCGAGAGCTTTATCTCTTCTTCTCTGATGCACCTTGTTCTGCTGCTACATTATTTCCATTATACTTTCTGCTCCTTCATTACTTACAATGACTAATACATCTTTCATTAGTGATAACCGCAAGTTTCACTTGAACATTAAGCTAAGCCAGGAATATGCTACTATGCGGAGTGTCTATCAAAGACCAATTACAACTGCAAATGAAGAACAACAACTTCGCAAACGAAGGAAAGAAACAATTTGATATATGGACAGATGGGAGCTTGTATCCACCGGATCCTAGCACTGGAAGGTATCCATCTTTTCACACACCTCATGATTTAATGAGATTTGTTGGTGATGGGGTTGATGGCTTACTAGGATATAGTTCTAGGTTATCTCATTCACACATTGATCATACACATTACATTCAATATCTCAAAACTATTTTGTCTTCAAATGAAACAAGAATTTTAGAACTTGAAAACCAAATAGCATCTCTAAAACAAGAAAATCACCAACTTCGGACTTTAAAAGAAACTCCAATAGGATTAAGAGCACGAGTAAAACGAATGAGAGATGTAGTGAACTTAATAGAAGGTTCTGGACAAAGAAAAAAAAGATTAAAGATTACTAGAGAACATGTGACTAGTCTTTTATAGATTTGATATGTCCAATGGTCAAGAAAGGGTGAGATTTTTGAATGAGGTAATGAACAAAAGTGATATTCTTAAACTTTTGAAACTTCCTGAAAATCAAACTCAGAAAAAATTGGTATTTCAAAGTTTACTGAAAGATATGGGTTTACTGGTCCAACCTTCTCAAATGCAAGAAGTTTGTGACATAGTGGGGGTGAGTAGAAGGGGTTACAAGGCCATCTCTAAAACCTGGTTTCAGGTTTTAAAGTATTACAAGATTAAAGCTTTTGGGTTGCCTAGGCCTCATAATGTTGGGAAAGTTAAGACTCTATTAAACGAAGAAATACCCGAACATTTTGGAGAGTACTATCATATAGAAGGAACGATGCCATATGAAAAACAGAAAAAAAAATCTTCTTTTGAGTATAATGTTTTTAATAACATTTGGATGAGTATAAAAAATGTTCAATCTGCTATGGTGAGATATTATAATATGCAAGAAGTAGATTGTGAAGGAAAACTTATATTTGTTCTGAAATTGGATGAAGCTCAAATTCAAAAATGTCAAAAAATGGAAAGAGTATCCATATCCCTTATGAATAGAGGATTGGACTATAGCCAGGGTAAGCTTGATTCCCCATACCACAAAACTCAATCAGAAATGGAACTTTGGTGGATCGGAGCAGCTCAAATACCAGTAGAAAATCACGATACATTAAATGGCTGTTTTTGCATACCGATATCCCTTCTGTTATACAGGACCAAAATGCACGTGAAAAACTCTGTGTAGATGGCATGGGTGACTTTTTTGTAGAATGGCACTTGAGTGCCGACCTAAAAGCATTAAAGTGCATGTTTGGTGTATGTGGAGGTGCAAATACCAAGTATCCATGTCTATATTGCATGGCAAGCACTGGAACAAAAGGATGGCTTGCAAAACACGAGGTTGGAAAAGCACCATCCAGGAATAGTGTTAACGTCATCGACTACCCATCGTCTTCTATGATTTGGGATCCAATTCTAACAATAGATTTAAAAAATGTACATATATGCACAATGCATGCAGAGATTAGAATCTTGGACAAATTGCTTCGACTCCATCTTGACTATGCATATTCTATTAAGCCAACTAAACTTGCAGACGAGTGCATAGAAAAATACGAGGCTTTGGTCTCTCAAATGGGTTTTCATGGTGGTCAAGTGCATCTAAAAAAAGATCCCACTCTTTCAAAAGGAACCGGTGATGTTTTGCAAGATGTTTCAATGGGTGGAGCAAAAGCCAGAAGATTTTTGAGTAACCATGACAACAAACAAGTTGATGCCATGTGGAACTGCTGGAAGGATCTTTGTGTTATAACAACCAATGTCAAAAGTAGACCAGATGTAGCCAACAAACGCATGGAAGTGTGGAAGAAGCTCGACAATTTTTTGAAAGTTTTGAGACAACAAGTTAGCTCTGCTACTTATGCAGATGACTTTAAAAAGACAATAAAGCTTATAATAACTGCTATTATAGATTCTTGGGGAGCAAAAGACATCACATATTACTTGGTGAGTATTCAATTACTTTCTAAAGTCTGGATAGTATTTTACTTTGCATCCTATTGAGTTCAACTAACTTTTTATTTATTTTTAGCATATTCTGTACCTGCATGGACCATATTTTGCAAAACAAGGACCCCTTGCAACATGGAATACTCAGGGAATGGAAAAATCTCACTATCAAGCGAGGACTTATTTTTTCAAATGTACGAGAAAGGGAGGTGGACAAAGAAGGAGCAATGCACTAAAGGAATTATTCAATTGGTTCTATAGGAGGCAATTACAACGGATGAGATCAAACAACCATGCTGCTCAACCACAGATCTGAGATTAATGCTTCACTTTGAAACTTTGTACTGAATCTTTCTAAAGAGATCCAAATTCAAAAAAGATATTTTGGTGTAAAAAATTATCAAATTTACATCAGTTTTTGATTTTTTTTTATATCTCTAGGCATGTCACCCCTATATCTCAAAAACTTTCTTCTTTTATAGCCCCCAACAAGGTTGACATTTGTCTCCTCAGACTGTTGCTGCATAGCTAGAGTAGCAAAGAAAGTATCCTGCTCTTGAGGCATTGAATCCTGCAGCATATCCAAACATTCGAAGTGTTGTTGCTCTCTCAAGTAGCATGATCTTGTTTGCATTGATTTGAAGGGGAGTGTACCCTAAAAACCGTGACAATATCTTCAGTGCAAACATTGGCAACTCAGGATCTTCAGAATATTACATGTGGAAAGCACAGAAGGTAGCACTATCCAATGTAGGCATGTAGTGCATGAGAGAGGAGGCATCCCTTCTTGAAGAGCCCTCTATTGCTTTCCCTCTTGAACCTTTAGCTCTCCCAAGAAAATTGTCTTTGTCAAGGAGTTCAATCTGCAAAACAAGACAATGAGTAATTAAAACTAACTTGAAAAAAAAGAAAGATTTTAGTAGGGAGATCACCTTTTGCAATTCATCTTCGGCAATGACTTTTTCTTGAAGGAGATTGCATGATCCGGTCATCTCTCTTATGTCAACTTCCTTTCCAATTTTTTTCAGCTTAAAGTCTCTGCCAAAAGATTGGATGCCAAGCTCAACAAGCCTCTTCTCAAAATCCTCATCTTTGAGGGAAGGTTTTTCCTCTTCCACTCTTCTTATGCATAGAGCAAGTGCATCAGGAGCAGGCAAAAAAACTTTATTGGATGTATGAAGATCAAGTGCCAAAAACTCCTCTTTTGTCTTTGGCCACCTCAGAAGCTTCAAAAATGGTTGCAATACAGTAGTCCTCCCTCATATTAAGCAGACACTGGATATGATGGAGAGGGATATACTCTTTCCCATTGATAAAGAAGTAGGGAAGGTTTGGAATAGTAAGGGAAGCTTCAGATACCTCTACCTCATCTGTTGGCTCATCAATGACAGTACCAGCTCTAAATTGAGCAACATCAAAATTTGCACTCTCCTGCTCCTCAGCTGCAACATCAACTTCCTCCTCGTCTCTAATTTCACTTTTCTCAAGCTGCAAAACTGTGGAAACATTTTTATTTGTTGCCTCATCTGTATCTTTCATTCATCAGCTTTGCCTTGCATGTCAACTTTAAGGAACAAAAAGAAAAGAAAAGCAACTTCTTTTGGAACAAGGTTACAAGGTTTTAAATGTAATTGACAAGAAATGGTAGGTGGACAAACAAAGGAAGTCTTCTTAGAAAATCTTCCAAACCTCCTTGTTACTTTGCTCTTCTCAATTGAGTTTGTAGTATATTCGGTTAGATGACAATAAGCCTTCCCATCTAAAACCAAACACTTGCCTTCAACTGCCTCTTCAAACTCTTTGAATTCTTCTGCCAAGAAGTCTTTCAAATGGTCTAACAAAGCTGCAAGATCAAACACAGGGTTGAATATTTCATATGCTTTGGTGTACACATCCATGTCACCACCATCCATCACAGTCACCAATAGTTTCTCACTTGGACTGTCCTCCAAAATCTCCTCCTGACCTTCAATCATGGTAGAGGAAAAGTCGACAGGTGAAGCTAGGTACAAGGTACGGAAATATGCCCAAGGTTTGCAAATGTACTAGTGCCAATGACAAACCCGAACCACGCGATACACACTGGACCCAAGCTTTGGAACTTGCTCCCGCGCGTTGTGCGGGACAAAGCCACAGCAAAACGAACAACCCCGAACCACGCGATACGCGTTGGACCCAGGCTTTGAAAGTGCCTCCTTGCGCGTCGTGGGGGACAAAGCCACACCAAAACGGAAAACAACCCCAAACCACGCCATACGCGTTGGACCCAGACTTTGGAACTGCTTCTCTGCGCGTTGTGCGAGACAAAGCCACAACAAAGCAAACAAGAACCTCGAAAGACGCGATAGGGGAGGGACCACCGATGTGCAATTGGAACGGATGAGATCTTGCGGGACGAGAGGATTAGTACACAAAAATGGATAATATCTCGCGTCGTATGCGACAAGTGAACGTGCAACATTCTTAAAATTCGAGACCAAGCTTTATATAAGATCCAAAATATGACCGTTAGTGACACGTGTCAACCATGCACACGTGACACGTGGCGTGCGCACAACGATCGTCGTACGGACGGTCTTATGTATATAAAGCTTTGTCACATGTTCATTTTGTGCTTTCTCCCATACTCGACATTGGCGTCGTGTCGTCCTCAACTACCCGCACTTCGAGTCATCCGTCCACTAAGCCAAGCCAAGCTTCTTCTCAAACGACGCGACCCGGATGTGTTGGGCATGAGAGCGCACCTTCTACCGCTTCCCATACTCTTAGCATCCCATACGACGCAATAGGCGCAAGTTGCAAAGTCTAGGTGAGCCTCTCATCGCGTCGTACGGGGGTTTCTGCTCGGCTAACTAAAAGATTTCACAACTCGCATACGAAGCTCTATACGATGTTCTAAGGTGTTTGTGTGCCCTCTATCGCATTGTGAAGGTCTTATTTTTTGAAATACTCATGGCTTCCCATACGACGCGATAGGCGCATGTTGCAACGGTCAGGTGAGGCTCTGTTCGCATCGTGCGGGGATTCTTGCTCAGCTTCTTAAAGTTTTCACAGCTCGCATACGATGTGATACGGTGATTTTCTAGGCTGTGGGTGTGCCCTCTATCGCGTCGTACAGGGCGTTTAGTGAGATTTTCTTTGGAGGTTCCGGTGCTCACATACGACGCGATACGGACGTATTCCAGAGCCTGGGTCACCCTTCTATCGCGTCGTGTTGTTGTCACCCTTCTCTTCACACACGTCGCGATAGAAACATCTTGAAGGTTGTGGCTGACGCGTCTGTCGCGTGGTGTGTTCTTTTACCCAAATGGCGAGGACTAAGCAAACTGCAAGGAAGGTCTACCAAGCCCCAACTGATCTAGAAATAGATGATGCTGAGAAAGATGCAGAGAAAGCACCCCCTCCACTGCCTCGTCAGAGGCCCAATGCCAGAAAAAGATTGAATTATCAGGTGAAATCCCTAAGAGAAATAAGAAAAGCACAAAAGTCTACTTGTCTATACTGATTCCAAAGCTCTCTTTCATGAGAGTTGTCAAGGAGATATCTGATAGACTTGTAAGCATGATGAATATCAAAACTTTTGTCTAAGTAAGGTGGCAATCTCAAGCTGTGATGTGCCTTCAGGAAGCTGCTGAGGATTTTCTCATAGACTTTATGAATGATAGCTACATTGCAGCTGCATTTGCTCACAGGGTCACACTTATGAGCAAAAATTTTGTGCTTGTGTCAAGGCTAAGGTACAAGTTCGATAAGGCTCTTGAGCTCATTCCTAGTGAGGATCTTAGAGCCTTCCAAATTTTAAACATCCCTCCTTCCAGGCAGCAGAAAGATTCTGGGGTTGTCATTGAGGATGTTACACATGAGTACGAGACAAGAAAGTCCCAGGATATCAAAGCAGGAAAGGAAGTTGAGAGGGAGCAAGACATGATATCAGAGGATGTTATCCTTAAAGAGCAAGCTGAAATTTTAAGAGCATCCAACTCTCTTCTTTATGAAAAAGTCACAGGCCAAATGGTGGTGGATGTCTCCTTGTTTGGAGATACTAAGGCATATTTGGACATATTCCCTCAAGACACAAGTATGCTTGTAAATCCCAACATTGAGCTTGGTGACACTGTGCTGTATATCTGTCTCAGGTATGTGTTGCTTTGCTAATTATTAGTGCATGTGCAAGGCAGACAGGCACAAGGGGCACATTGGGGCTTGTGTTTCCTTTTCCAGGTGTCTTATGAGGGATCTTCTAGAGGCTCTAGCTATGCAAATTGCCATACTTGACCCTCTAGTGACACAGTGCCTTTTTAACAAGCAAGGAACCCTTTCAAGTTTTTTTGATGATTTTAACATGCTGACCTGCAATTACATATTATACCCCTATGTTGAAGGGTAATTTTTAACTCCTTACATGTTATTTTTAACATTTTGTGGTATTCTTAGCTAATTGTTTTTTATTTTGTAGAGGACATTGGAGTCTTATTATCTTCAATATTTTGGAGAAAGATATTATATTTATGAATTCATATTGTCAAGTATCCATGGGAAAAGTAAACTATAAGTATGAATCATAATCTATGCTTGATGATGGCCCATTGTTTTCTATTAGTAGCTTTTTGATTCAATGTCTTCTTGCAGTGCTGCCAAACTTATTGTTGGTCACTTGAGTACCACAAATAAGGATTACAATATAGAAGCTTTCAAGTACTACAATCAAAAAGTTCCTTTACAGACAGACTCAACATCTTGTGGATGGAGGGTGCTTGCAAATGCATGGAGATATCTTGAGTCAAGGTGCCGGATGACTACACTCACTGTAAGTGTGGTTCATGTATTTATTTGATGTTTTATGTATGTATGTTCTCATGTCCTTTAGTTCCTTTTTCTATTTTTTCAGTTGCATGACTATCCAGAGTCTTGGGTCACGTGGGTGAGAGAGAAGGCTGTTTCTATGATTTTGGAAAGATCAATAAATCCAAATGATCCAGATTCTCCTTTGCCACCAAAGAAAGGTAGAGCCACCAAAGGTTTGGATGCAAAAAAAATGGATCAAAAGAAGAACAGTCCTGCAAAGAAGATCCATAAAAAGAAAAAGGATCACAAGAAGAGTCCTGCCAAGGGGAAGAGTCCCACGAAGAAGAAGATCCCTACCAAGGGGAAGAGTCATACCAAAAAGAAGATCCCTGCCAAGGGGAAGAGTCCCACTAAGAAGACTGCCAAGGGAAAGAGTCCCACTAAGAGCCCTGCAAAAAAACGAGCAGATACAAAGGGCCATCCATTCCACTCACCATTGAAATTAAAGGTTCAAATGCGTGGTACACTTAAGAACAATAAGGGGGAGGCACCTAGCTCACCTTTCAAGCTACCATTCATGTTGCCAAAGAAAGCTGCCAAATCACCCAAGCCAGCCAGTCCTAAGGAGCCCAAAGCACCAACCCCTGCCAAGTCACCCGTGCCAAGCCCTAAGGGGTCCAAAGCACCAACCCCTGCCAAGTCACCACCACCACCCACTCCTGAACTTTCACCCCCTTCTGAACACAAAAGTAAAAGGGTCTCTGAGGATGCAGAATCCTCTCAGGCAAAAAGAAAAGTGGAATTTCATGATTGAATAGTCCATAAAAGCTATGTACACTTTTGTTCATTTTTTCCATATGAACATATACATATATATACCCTTTGGTGATTCATAATTTTGTACTTTAAATACTTAATACCAACTCTCGATTCTTAAATGTGTATCATGATGTCATGTAAGTTTAAAACAACATAAGTAGAGAAAAGATAAATATATTTGCAAAATGATTACAATATTGAACTTGTTCTTTCAAGTCCTTGCAAGTGGCTCAAATACAACTCTTTTTGGGGGAAGGCATGTGATGCAAGAGGTTGAATTCTCCATCCTTGTGCTCACCACAATTTCATCCACTTTGAATCTATACTTGGGAGATGTTTCATCAAGAAACTCAAGAGATTCTCTAACATCATTTAGTCTCCAATTTGTTGTTACTATCAGGATTCTATACTCGGTGTGTGGATGGACTGTGACCTTTAGTTCAAACTCTGGACAATTTTCCTCAGAGTCAAGAGGAACTCAGCTACCTAATTTGCTTCTCCATCTCCTATACTCGTAGCCCAGAACTAATGATTGACGACATAGTTGATATGAGATAGACATAGAATTTGGGCTTACTCTACAACTAATATTGTCACCAATATGGAAAGTTTCTTTGGTGCTCCATCCGTCTCAAAGAACATTATCCAGTTCAGTCATAGAAAGTCTTCTATTAAGCCACATCGTCTTTGTCCTTTACAAATCCATTGTTTTGAAACATGCCACAAAGACATGTATAGGCAAGAACCATTGAACTTTAATCCTTCTTCATATCCTGCCCGGAGGCATAGCTTTAAGGATGTCTTCTTTGATCTTGGATTTGAAGCTTGATATAGTACATGCATCAGGAGCTTCCCAGTCAAGTGAACTTATGGTGGGAACGGGTAACTGATGTAGTTCTCCATATGCACCTTCTCGTGATGGAACTTTGTATTCTGCAAAGAAGACAAAAAAATCCATTGTTTTGTAAAAGGAAGGTGGCTTGTCAGCATACATAGCATCTGCAATCCCTTTATGCATTGCTTTGAACGTCCCACTTAGACTCTCCACAGGCTTCCATTCCACAGCTGTTGAAGGAAATATATCTGGAATGGAATCAAAAAATGAGAAAAACAATAGGATAATGAAAACAATTCGTTGTATCAAATAGTTTTTTTTGTACTTACAGTAAGAATGCAGTGTGGGATGTTCTTCCCAGTCTAACACCATATCCTTGGCCATGTACACATGTTGAACCTTAGCTAGCCAGCCATTGTCGGTCACTTTGAAAGCAAGAACACGACCTTTCCAATGGTTTTTTACTTTATCGTGTTCAGTTCTCTTCACTCTGTGTACACCTTTGCATGAAGGAAGCATTGTTACCCAGTCATTCACACGAAAAGATATGGACTTCCAAAGACCATCCTCTCCAACGTTATGAAAGTCACAAGAAGTTATGTTATGTGAAGGGCGACGTGCAAAAGACGCCATGGAAACTCATAGATTAGAGAAGAAAGAAAGTATAGACGGAAAGACTTAGAACCTCTCACAAACTAGAGAGGAGAAAGGTATACGTTTGAAAAAAGTAGGTGATTTGTCATTAATGCTCTTGTTTTGAGAGCCTTTTGACATAGATTTAGTATCTTTTGACAACGTTTTTGTGAAATATAAAATAGAATAAAAGACAAGACTTCATTGCTTTGAGCCGCAAATTTAATGAGCTCTCTCGCCGAAAGCACCCAAATATAGCAGTTTCAGCCTTGTGATCAAGACATTTAGCGGTTCTCCATCAAAATAGGACCACCAAAACCCACAATAGAGGAGACAAGAGTGCCATACTTTTGTATACATGTCAAATAACTATTGGACTATTCCTTAATCCTTAGATTAAGGATCCTTAGATTAACAAACAGCCCTTTTTGAGTCGTTTTTGGCCCCTCTCATAACCAGACCATGGATACTTTTCTCTAAGGCACATTTAGCCACATAGAAACCTTTTCCTACTCCTATGAATTGGCAGATCGCATTTTTATCCTTGGTTGCCGTTGCTCCCCACTCCCACAGACCTTGCACCGCCATTTGACAGCCCATAAAATAGAGCACAACCGATTGAGCACAACAAACTTGAAGGCTTTGTAACACTAACTCCGAGCTTAACTTACTTGCACCACATATCCGTCTTCATCCCACCGTGCAAGATGTCCTCTAGCATTGTGTGAGCTCCAAAGTGCGAGGGCTTCATAATTTTTTCCGGAGTATAGGTATTTGTATAAGAGTCCAATGTCCTTTTCCTCCCTTCTAAGTCCACTCCTCATCTATCAGGATCCTATGGCTCCCTCTCCAAGCCGTCAAGCTCTTTCGACATTTCTAGATATGGACCACAAAGGAAGGGGTGGGAACCCCTCCCCCTTAAGTGCTTGTTGGACGATTAGCTTTTCGAAAACTTTTCAATAGGTTTCTCTAAAAGAAAGCAAACACCTCAAGGGGAAAAAAAAGTTTTGCAAGTAACTAATAGGACGATACTTTGGGAAGGATAAAAAGAAAATTAAGTTACTTTAGGAGAGCAACAAAGCAGCAGGAGTCTTAAAGTGGGGGGGGGGGGAAACCAGATACTTCAAGAACTCCATTTTGCATTGGTCCCCGTGGCTTTCAAAAGTTGTAGATCCGCCACAAGTTCCTATTGGATAGAGACAGCCAGGAAGCTGAATAATAAGGGTCTGAATCGATTGGGGCACTTCTGGGATAGTGACAACAAGAGTTGGAAAACCATTGATCTCTTGGTTACCCAATTCCAACTGAATAGCTTGGAGGTCTTGATGGTCCACAAAGTGAGAAAAGAGCTCGACAATATAGTGATGCCTATCTATGATTCGGAGTTTGACTGGAACGCCTGGAAATGGCCCGGAAGCAGTCTCTTAGGGAAACCCCATCCGAAAGACATTTACCATACAATGATGCAAAAAGAGAATTGGTCTAGCCCCCTCTACAAGATATGGAAAAAACAATGGTCAGAGGAAAGGTGGGAGCAAGTAATGGAGAACATCTAGAAGCCAAAGATTCTGCAACACGTGAAGGTATTTTTATGGAGGTAATTTGGGGTGCTCTACCGATGGGGGTGAAGATTTAGGAAAGAGGGATTGGGTCAGATCGGTGCTTGGGGTGCAGGTTGGCTAGTGAAGATCTGGCACACCTCTTCATGGATTGCCCAATTATCAAAGGCCTCGCAGGGAAAATATGTAAATGGGTCCAAAGAACATGGAAAATTGGTTTTTACAAGACTGATCTATTCCTTGGAGGGAAGAACTCACGTGGTCAACCGCTGTGTGTTTGAAGGAGGTCTTGAGGTTGCAAGCTTCAAAGAAATTATACAAGAAAGCAAAGTGCTAATTTGGAGGCTCGGGCGCAAGCAACACTCAGAGGATTGGTCAAGGACTACTTGTGCCTTGTTGTCAGCAGAGGGTATGCCTAGGATGGGGGAAAATCTTGGCTATCGGTATTTAAAATATCTCAGAAGAACATGATAATGAACCTTTTGTATCAAGGATAAGGGGGCGAGTTGGTTGGGATCACTGCCGATGTAATTATGGTCCGTGGATGATGTCATGGCTCAACACAAGCATGACAAGACATTGTAATTTTTTGTGTTGATTAATATAATTCACTCACTATTGTGAGTTTTGGAAAAAAAAAAGTTACTTAAGGGGAAACCTAAACTTTGAGTTAGTTTAGGAGAAAAATAACTTTAAGTAATTCGATGAGTTACTTTCTTATAATTTTTTTGAAATAACACTTCTTTTTAAAAATATTTTTTAAAAGTAACTCGACGAGCTACTTAAAATTTTTGAAATAATAATTTAATTTTTTTAAGAAACTTGTCGAGTTATGCAGTGAAAACATGATCGTCACGGAAGATAGTGCCACGTAACTCAGTGAGTTATGTGGTGGTCTGACTCGGCGAGTTGAGTTTGCCACGTTGATTCGACTTTGAGCACCACGTCGGACCACCACGTAACTCATCGAGTTACGTGGTGGCCTGATGTGGCGCTTGAATTGAGAACGGTGTGTCAAATCTAACCCCTTGAGTCGGGCCGCCACGTAACTCGTCGAATTACATGGCACTATCCTCCGTGGTAGTGTGTGTAGTCAAGGTAGCAGACGACATGTGCCACGTGGAGTCGCCACGTAACTCACCGAGCTACGTGGTTACTTCGACAAGTAACTCGACGAGTTTGGAGCAAGGCCAGGTGGTGGGTAGTGGTGCGTCAGGAGCAAGAGTATCTCGTCGAGTTATCACATCACGGATGCCACGCTTTGGAGGGAATTGAGAAAAGTGGGTACTTGCTCACATCCGCAAGGGGAACTTGCTCACTCTTGGGGGAGATTGCACCCAGCGTCTTATGTTATTCACCTCCCCTATCTTCTCTCATCTTATCTCTCTCTCTCTCTCTCTCTCTCTCTCTCTCTCTATTTCTCTCTTATTGTGTACGACGTGAAGCATGTGTTCGTGCAATACCTCAGGTATGAGATTTGTGATTTTATTGTTATGAGTACGTTCCTTGGGAATTTTGCAAGTCCGTCGCGCTTTCTGTTGTAGCAGTTCCACCTTCTGATGAGCTTCCTCTTGATACTACCATCCATGCTTCTTTTAGGGTTGTACGCTTGGTAGATAAATTCTACCACTCCTTGAATGTTCTAGCTTCTGGACATGTTGTGGTGCATATAAGCATAGTTTCATGTAGCTTGCTGATTCTTGTAGTAATATCCTCAGCAAGCTACTCGAAAATACCATACTTAAACATTAAGTTGTTAGTAGAAATCCAATAATTGTCCTTGTAGACATCCTTCCAGTTTTGGATCCCTTTCTCGAAGGCCATATGTGATTTCCCGGTGAGCCCAAGGTGGTGATTCTTGGCCAGTTGTCCTATCCACATAGAATCTTGCAAAAACAAATGAAAATTGAAAGCCAGTGGGGTAGGATCTTGTCCTACTTGATTACTGCCCAAGATTGACACATCTTTTTAACCAGTTTTGATCCTACAAGTTTAAGAATGAAAGGTGTAGTGATAATGTCTCTAAGGGAGAATCCTTTCCAGCTTTGGTAAGATACCATTGAAAAGGTGTGAATGTCTTTCTTTACAAGACATGCCCATAATCATCTAAGCTTATTACCATCATGATCCACTTAGAGGCTAGCTTGTGAGCCTGCTTGGTAATATTAAGTATGCCAAGACCACCTTGACTCTTAGATAGGCAGCATGTGTCCCATTTGACCTTAGCTATCCTGTTCAATGTGTTTGAGCCACCCCATAGGAATCTTCTAGCTAGTTGTATGATCTTGTTGAGCTGGACCTATGACATCTTCTAGCAACACAAAAAGTATATTAGGGATGAAAGGAGATAGTGATTCAAGAAAACAACCCTTGAGGACAAAGACCCTTGCATAGCTTGCCATCCAAATAGTTTTTTCTTGAATCTGATTAAAACCTAGTCAAATATCTGAGAGAAGGAGATCTTGAATCCCATTGGTATGCCCAGGAGCCTGAAGACCTTTTTATCCTTGATTTCCTTACATCCTTCTTCGACAAACAATCTAGGTAAAGACCCATCTGAACACTTAATTCCTGTCTTTTGATGCTTGATCATTGAGCCACTGGCCTAGCAAATAATATTGGCATTCCCAGAATATTTTTATAAACAAAAGATCATTTTCCATTAATGAATTTTCATCATCTACAAACATTGTAGACACAGCTGAGAAGGAAAGTTAGGTATGGTATTCCCTTTGATTAGTCCCCTGTTGATATAGTCTTTGACAAGCCCTCCCAAAGCATATGCACTTATAGCATACAGTAAGGGGGCTAGGGGGAGCCTTGCCTTATAGATCTAGTGAGATAGACGGTATTTGATAGTTGTCCATTTATGGCTATTCTGGAAATAGCATCGGCCAACAGAATGTGAACATATCTGATAAAACTTTACCACATTCAATGTCATGAAGAGATTTCAAGATGAACTTCCACTCCATCCTATCATGGGCCTTATCAAAATCAATTTTAAAGAAGATAAACTCTTCACCAGTGTTCTGAGCATGCTCCATAGCTTCCCATAGGGTAATGATTGCATCTAGGATGTATCTGCCCTTAATAAAACCTTTTGGCTCCTTTAGAATAATTTGATCCATGATGGGGCCGATTCTTCTAGCTAGAGTGTGGGAGAAACCTTATAAAGAGAAGGCAGATAGGAAATAGGCCTCCAATTGGATAGCTCCTCCCTCTCCCCTTTTTTATGAATAAGTTTCATAAGGATGTATGGGACCAAAAATTCTTGAAACTCCATGTAAAATTCACTTGGCAGCCCATCAACCCAAGGGGGTCCTTCCTTTACTCAAGTGGCTGATGGTTTCTCTAAGCTCACCCTCTGTAAAGGATTGATCCATTTGATAAGCCATTTCTTGTGCAATAGTTTTTTTCTCAGCAAGGCTATCTTAGCTCTTGCTTGAGTGGTGTGATCCCCTCTTGAAGGGGGCTTAGAGAAAACATTAGAGAGGAACTTGTGAGCAATAAGGAGATTCCCCCAAGACTCAAGGGCCTAATTACCATGCTTGTCTCTTAGAGGGGGGATATAACCCTTAGCCTTTTTCTTATTAAAACATTTGCTCAATGGGCCAATCAATTTTGCTTGCCCAAAAGGTTCTGGTCCAAGCAAGGGCACTGCTTTCTAGTAGGAGCTCTTCCTGCCTTTCACCTGCTTCTTTAATTTAATGTTGGCCAAGTCAAGCCTTTCATCTGAGAGTCACAGTCGTTTATACAAACTATGGAGTTGTTGGTAGCGAGCATATCTCGTCTTTCATTTTGTCCAGCACATCATGTGCATAATGGGCATATTCATCTATGTCTTCTAGACTTTCCAACATTCTTGTGTTGCTCGCTTCAGGTTGATCCGTTGATGTTTCATGAGTCTCGATTGTGATTGGCTCATCTAGCTGGTTGGCTTGGGTAGTTGGTGTCTCTGTTGGGATGGCTGGTTCTTCCACTTGCTAATTGGTAGTTTCTTTGGGGGGTTCTGATTTTGTTTCCATATTGCTAGCAATGGATTATGGGAGTGGTCTCCTCTAGTTGTGGTGGTCCGCTTGGAGGAGAGAAGTGTGGAACCTCTTCCGTAGGGTTGACTTGTTCTTTAGGCGAGTCCTCTCTAGGCGGTGTGTCGTCTTTTTCTTCTGTTTTGGCCTACTCTCATTGACATTCTTCTTGGTGATAAAGATGTTCTAAGCCGGCCCAAGGATTGTCCTTCATATCGAACATGGGGTGTTTGGTTCGAATTTTCATCCTTCTAGGAAATGGTTTCCATTTCTCCTCAAAATCCCCTTTTAGTACTCTCTCTAACTCAAAGGCTGCCGTCTCTCTTTTTTACTGAAAGCATGGTTTGGTGGTACAAAAAGGATGTCCTTGACACAACATAGGCTTGGTGGTTCATGTGTGTAAAAAGAGAGGACCTTTTAATTGGAATTGGGTAGGGGCCATATATTTCTTTTTCTTTGTTTTTGAAGACGTTTTTATCTTTTGAAATTGGCCACTCCTGAGAAGAGGCGGGGGTTGAAGGCGAGACCGGGGGGGGGGGGGGGGTATGGTTCGATGCTTTGACATTCTCTCTCTCTCTCTCTCTCTCTCTCTCTCTCTCTCTCTCTCTCTCTCTCTCTCTCTCTCTCTCTCTCTCTGCCGTCGTCATTTGCATCTACTATCGCAAGGCAATGTGTGCATATTATACGGAGTGGTGCAAGATCTTCATCACCATGTCCATAAGCTCTTCTCTCTCATTCGTGGGAAGAAGAAGAAGAAGGATACTCTCTCTTTCTCTCTCTCTCTCTCTCTCTCTCTCTCTCTCTCTCTCTCTCTCTTTGTTTGCTTACTATCTCCTCTCTCTCTTTTCACGGTGTTGTACGCGTCCTCCGACAGGTTTCATGGTGACAAGCTCTATGTAGTTCTCATCAATGCTCTCTTGCGGCAAAGCAAGAAGCCTTTCAAAACCCCCTAATCAATCTTAAAGCACGATGAGAAGCTCTAAACTCCATAGCCACAAGATCTCTCTGTTTGTGTGTGTGTGTGTGTGTGTGTGTGTGTGTGTGTGTGATTTTTCTAAGTAGCTACCCTCTCATTGATTGCTTTTTTGTATATGAGTGCATGTATGGACTTGCCGAGTGTGTATAAAGTTGCTCCATGCTTATTTCGTCTTGCTTAGCATGCTGATTTATGCACATCATTAGGACAAATATAAACCCCAAAAGGGCCTTGTAAGGATCCCTAATTTTAAGGGATTAAGGCTAAAAATGTGTGTGATTTAGGAGACAAGGCCATTGAATGAGAGTATTCTCATAGGCTTTTTTTTTACGTTGTCACATAAGATTTTTGTAGGCTAAAATAGAGGCTAGGGACGGAGTATATGTACATTCTCTCTCTACGCAAAAGAGTGGTGGCCCTTATGACAATAAGTACCCTCCTCCTCTTTCTTTTGCCACATTATCAAGGGCGTCTATAGCCCCAACCCAAGAAATCACTTTTTGCAAAAACAATAATAAAAATTACTCAAAACTTCTCCCCAACCTTTATGTATATCCAAAAGTCAATTTTCTCTCTCAAAATCTCACTGCTAAACCTACAAAATGTCAAACTTCCCACCTCTTTTTGTTTCCTTCCAAAATCACTCCCCTCTCTCACTCCTCTCCCTCTCTCTTCTCTCTCCTACTTTTCAGTACACACTCTTCCTCCTTCCCTCTCTCTCTCTCTCTCACTCCTCTCTCTCTCTCTTCTCGCTCCTAATTTTTAGCACACACTCTTCCTCCTTCCCTCTCCTTGTTGCAAGTCCACTCCATATCTTTGTGGAGATCGTCAAGTTCGAAAACGGTTTCTCTACGTGTTTGACTGCCAAAGGACTTCGCACCCTCAAAGCGTCATTACTTGCAAATTGCACAACAACGTCGTGGTGCAGGTCACACCAATGTGGACCTTTGGGTGCATGGTTGCCTCTATCCTAATGATCCAGACATCAATGTGTATTCAACATTCAATAGCCTTGCTTCATTCTTACAATATGTAGGTAGTGGGGAGCAAGGTCTTCTTGGATACTGCAAGCAATTGTCGACTATTGGAGCTGATAGTGCACAATGGTATTTGCATCAATGTCAACTTCTTTCCCATGCCACTAGTGGATTGCACGAACGGATTGTTCATACAGAGGAGGAAGTGGAAACTCTTAAACTACAGGTGGAAGAGAAGGATGCTAAGATTGCAAAACTTGAAGATAATATCCTGCATCTTAAAAAGACGCTCTTAGGTGTAAGGGAACGTAAGAGGAGATTCAATGCCATAGAGACTTTAGCCCCCAAAGGTGGTGCTAAAAAAGGAAGGGTTACAGCTACAAGGTGCATTTTTCTACGCTCCAATCTGTGCTTTAAGCTGCTTTTGTGGTAATGTTTTTGTCCATTTTTGTAAGAATTTTATCCAAAGAGCAGTATGGTGGCCACAGCTAGGAGGATCACATCCATTTGTTGAGTTTGTGCCTCAAGAAACCAGATGTTGTAGCCCTTCTACGAGCACCAAATGCAGAATATTTAAATAATGCTAGCACAAAGGA
Source organism: Adiantum capillus-veneris (assembly GCF_014529385.1). Taxonomy (NCBI): domain Eukaryota; kingdom Viridiplantae; phylum Streptophyta; class Polypodiopsida; order Polypodiales; family Pteridaceae; genus Adiantum; species Adiantum capillus-veneris. The sequence continues at coordinate 49,514,285 of NC_140933.1, forward strand.
GGTGATGCGAAAGTTGTGAAATCTTGTGAGCGATGTTGATGTACAGAAGGCTTGTGATGAAGTGGGAATTAGTATTAAGGGCTACATTGCCTTATATGGTTTCCTTAAGGATGCTTTAAGGGAAAGAGGAATTACTGAGAATGTTTTTCCTATACCACTTAAGGTCAATCTTGCTAAGAAGGCCTCAATCTTGCTATTTGCACATAAAGGAGGTAATGCCTTCATCCATCTTTACCAAGCGGTCAAAAGGAGTAAGGAAACGTACCAATGCAAGAGTAGGTGCAGACAGGGTGGACAAGGGATTTCCTTACTCAATGTCAAATAATATTGTTGTTGATTTGAGAAGGCTTCAAATGGTAATGATACATTTTTATGGTGTACCACCTAATGGTGAGGCTACAATAATGCATAGTCTTTTTTTTTTCAAATTATGGTATTCCATATGTTATTTTGGACATTTTGCAGTGCCATGTTCAAAGTTGGTGTTTGTGCTCAAGCTAGACAAGTGTCAGATCGTGAAGAAATGAAGACTAGAAAGTATGAATATTACTCTCATGAATGAGGCATTATTTGATGCAAAACATACAACTATGAACGAGGATTGTGCACCATCTTTCAGTGTCCAGTTGGAGAAAGAAATTTGGTGGCTTGGTGCTATTGAGGTTCCCAAGGAGACCCAAAGAGTGCTTGCTTGGATTTTTGAACGCATTCCATGGATATAGATGTCATTAAGGCACATCTAGTTGGGGAAAAACTCCAAGTAGGTGGCATAGATGAGTTTGAAGTTGGTTGGCACTTAGGTGGTGATTTGAAAAGAATCAAGTGCATGTTAGCGTGCAAACAAGGGACTGGAGCTCTATATCCTTATCCATTCCGCATTAAGGGCTATAAGGGGAATGCATGCAAAAATGCAATAGTTGATGAAATAGAGGAAGAGGACAATTCACAAATTACACATGTGTGGGAGCATTTGATGCTACAATTTTTATCCTAGAGGAGCCCAATAATGCCACAAAAGACAGTGAACGGAACCCTATAATTAACTTCTCACTCAAAAATGTGCATATTTCCACACGTCATGCTTTTATGCGCATATTTGATTGTTTATTAAAGCTTCATGTTGATTATGCCTTTACAATGAAGCTTGCGGAGAGATCGCTTGATGCTATCTCAAAAGTGGAAGGGCTCTTAAATTCAATAGGTTGTCATGGGACCAACACCTCCATTGTTGCACAGAAAAACAATGCAAGCGCTCAGGAAGTAGCACAACCAATGTCCATGAGTGGACTAAAGGCAAGACACTTTTTGAAGAGGGTTCGGCCCAAGGACAGTAGTGCACAAGCTGGAACATCAACATCTGAAGGTGGATGGGAGTTGTGGAAGGATCTTTGCGAGTATACAACGGACAATGATAGCAATGCAAGTGTTATGCTTAGCCGATAGCATGTTTGGGCGGTATTCAACAAGATGATGAAGATACTACGGCTTGCAAGCACAACCAATGAGCAACGACGAGAATTCCATATTTTGGTGGAGTTCACAAAGGTGGTCGTCATTGCATGGGGTGAAACAAACTTACACACTATATGGTGATTGCTTACTATTCCGCCTTGGTCTGTTCTATGCTTTAGTTTTGATCATCGATGTGTTTTAGCTTTATGGACATCACATCCTCTATGCACATGGTGCATACTTTATGAACATGTATGGTTCATTGGATATTTGGAGCATGCAAGGAATGGAGAAGTCACGCTATCGTTGCGAGGGGTGTCTACTTCAAGAATACAAGACATGGAGGGGGTTAAAGTGCGCTCATGCTATCTTTAGGTGATGTTCAACTAGTTTTATCATACCACCTTTGGATGCAAAGTGTTGATTGAAGGTCATTGCGCTTGGCAAAAGAAGCATGTGACTGGACCATGCTCATTTCTCAAAGCATTGGAAATCCTCACAAGGTCCAGCATGACATGCAGTGTGGCAAGCATCAAGGACTAGGGTGGGAAAAGTCTGGGCCAGGCGGCAGATGCACTTAGAATCTCATGATAATGAAAAATCCATTGCACTTGGATGCACATGTTATCCCCGTAATCTGAGCATTAAAACATAATTTTTTGTGTCACAACCCTCTTGTTTTTCGGACCAAGTGTTTTCATTGTTTGATTGTTTGCGCAAATCTTCAATTAGACGTTAAGCTCTATGTGTTTGAATAGTTCTCTACACTCATGTGGTTTTGTACTTCAAAACATTATCTTCTCGTGCTTTTAGAGGCTCTTTTCCACCATGTGGACCCGCCCTTATATGGCCATCCTATATAAAGAGGGAAAAACCCCCCATCACAAACACAAAACACTCCCTCCCTCATCGAATATCACAAGGTCTAAGGACATACACAAACACACTTTCTAGATGGCAAGGACCAAGAAAATTGCAAAGAAGAATCCAAAGACCAATGAGGTGCGTAGAAGGCAGAAGATGAGTGCAAATCGGTAACCAAAAGAGCTAGCCGACCCTGAACACACAGAGACGGACACATTCGATGAGTGTCCACCGAGGGGAGGGGAGGACATCCCAGTGGATCATAGGGTGGGCGGAAAGACGTTGCTAGGAAGGATAGGCGCGATGCCATACAGGTCCACGTTGCCAAAATGTGGCCGGCAAGTCATAGCCTAGGAGAATAAGTGTCATGCCTTTTGATCCACCCAACAATGATGAGCGCAACAGTGATGAAGATTATGATCCTGATGAAGATGCCCCCAAGCCACCTCCCAAGCACCGTTGCAAGTCAAAATCTAGAAGAAGCCGCAAAATGCATGGCCACAAGGAGCTTAGAGGCCCCCACAATGACGACCTCAAAGAGCACGACACTTATGTAGAGCGTTCACTGAAATCTGGCATTACCAGAAGACAACAACCTGCTTATCAAGAAAGCACCATTTGCACGGGCATGTAAGGAGGTGCTACAAAGCTACAATATAGAGCTTCGAATGTTTGTTGTTGCCCTTGATCAATTTTGGAGGCTGTAGAGGCTTATTTGGTCAGTCTCTTTGAGGACACATTCTTATCTGTTGTCCATACTAAGCGTGTAACAGTCATGGCCAAGGACATGCAACTAGCACGTCGCCTAAGGCATGAGCGATACTTTCTGACGTCAAATATTTTTTTGTAACTACCCATTGTAAGGAATCAAGTTTGCTTTGGAACCCTTCTACTGGAATCAAGTTTTCTTTGAAACTTAGTGTATTAGCACTCTGTGATAAATACAATCATGTCTCTTATTGTTGCTCTATGTAAACTTGAAAACAAGTTTTTTCGTTTTTGTAATCTAGCTCAGTTTGCAGGAACTCTAGAGGGCATATCTCTCAATGATGTTAAACTTAATGTCTATAATTTTCTACATTTTTTTTAGTTAACTGGTTGAAGGTGAGGTGATAATCAATTGTACAAAAGGTTCTCGAGATGGCCCGCATATGTTAGATGATGGAAGATTGTTAAGTATGGAACCTGATTTACCCTTGTAATTTTCTGTGGTAAAAGCGCACATTTGTAAGGCCCCCATTATGAGGAGAAGCCATCGTGCGTGAAGGAAAATCACTCACCAGAAACCAAAATTTTCACGGACAAGAATCAAGCGCCCCCGAGACTTTTTTTCGCCGGAATATTCTTTCTCGCCGGAATATTATGGCCGGACGGCGGCCGGAAAGTGGTCGAAAAACAACCGGTCGGTTGGCCTGTGGCCGGTAGTCAATGGCCGATGGCCGGTGGCCGGTAGTCGCAAGTCAATGGCCGGTGGCCGGTGGTCGGAAGTCAATGGCCGGTAGCCGGTGGCCGAATTCAAAAGCGGACTTGTCTTCTCAAGGGCGGCCACACATGGGCGGATTGGAGGGTCCGATTTGGACTTATTCGTACAAGGGCGGCTACACATGGTTGTCTCTCATAAAAGAGGGCAACCCTTTTGGCCTATAAAAGGAGGCCATTTCTACACACATTTCATAGTGTGAAGTTGATGCAACAAGGTGAGTGTGAGGTGGTGAGAGTGTAGCAAGGCGGGAGCTCCATTAAGGGTATAATCCCTTTGTAAACTACTTCTTGTTTTGAAGTACTAAAGCCATTGAGTGGCTGCTTTCCCATGGACGTAGCCCACATTGGGTGAACCACGTATATCGTGTGTACTCTCTCTCTCTCTCTCTCTCTCTCTCTCTCTCTCTCTCTCTCTCTCTCTACTCTACTCTATAATCTCGTGTATATAAATCTATCTCTCTCCATTAAGTAATCTACTCAATTATCTATTTAGCTACGTCTTATTTCCTAACAACTGGTATCAGAGCAAGGTTTGCTCGTAGCTAAATTATCTCAAGGAAAGGATTCCTTGAATTGAGTGGGAGTTATGGCAGAGGAAGGGAAGCTCAAGATTGAGAAGTTCAACGGCAAAAACTACCAACATTGGAAGATGCAGATTGAAGACTATCTCTACCAGAAGGACCTCTATTTGCCACTAGGCGGTCTTGCGAAGAAGCCCGCAACAATGGCAGATGAAGCATGGATTGTCCTTGATCGAAAGGCACTGGGAACAATCCGGTTAAGCTTGGCGTCAACGATGGCCTTCAATGTTTCGGAGATGAAGACCACGGAGGACTTGATGAAGTCACTTGACGACTTCTACGAGAAACCATCGGCATCCAATAAGGTATTTCTTATGAAGCGCTTGTTCAATCTAAAGATGGCAGAGAATGGTTCAGTTGCAGAACACCTAAATGAATTTAACACAAACATAAGTCAACTTCGATCAGTGAAAATCAATTTCGATGACGAAGTGCGAGCTCTCCTTATACTATCATCTCTACCGGATAGTTGGGACAGCCTTGTGATGGCTGTAAGTAATTCTATCTCTATCACAAATGCTCTTAAGTTTGATGATGTTGTGGGTGTTCTCCTAAGCGAGGAAATGCGAAGGAGAAGCACAGGAGAATCATCAAGTGCTGCACTATCAGTGGAAACAAGAGGAAGGCTTAAGGAGAGGTTCAAAAACCAAAAGGGTCGTGATTACTCAAGGCGGAGCAAGTCACGCACAAAGTCAGTTCTTGAATGTTGGAACTGCGGCAAGAAGGGCCACGTCAAGAAGGATTGATGGTCCAAGAAGAAGAAGGAGACACAGTCTCAAGACAACAAGCCAACATCGGAGGCCAATATGGCAGGTAAAGTAGAGCAAGATGCTCTAATTCTCTCATTAGACAATGTGTCTAATTCTTGGATAGTAGATTCCGGGGCTTCATTCCATGCGACACCACACAAGCAACATTTCCAAGACTACACCAAAGGTAATTTTGGGTATGTATACTTGGGAGATGATGAAGCTTGTGAGATTGTCGGCAAAGGTACAGTTTCTTTCAAAATTGCTAACGGAAATGAATGGAAGCTTAAAGATGTTAGGCATGTTCCTTCTCTTCGCAAAAATTTGATCTCTACAGGACAATTGGACGATGAAGGTCACAACATTGCATTCGGAAACAAACGGTGGAAGATCTCAAAGGGATCTTTGGTGGTTGCCAAGGGTGAAAAAGTTGGTACACTTTACTTGTGTACTGTTAGCACGCAACCTTCAGCTTGTGTAGCAACTACAGAAGTTGACAGTGCGGTGTGGCACTACCGACTTGGGCATATGAGTGCCAAAGGAATGCAAATCCTTCAAACAAAGAAGCTTCTACCAGGTTTGAAAGAAGTAGACTTAGAGTTCTGTGAAGATTGTGTTTATGGTAAACAGAAGAGGGTAAAATTTCAAAAATCAGGAAATGAAAGAAAAAATAAAAAACTTGAGTTGGTTCATTCTGATGTTTGGGGTCCTGCAAGTACACCATCACTTGGTGGCTCATTGTACTATGTAACATTCATAGACGATGCGACTAGAAAAACATGGTTTTATGTCATGAAGAATAAATCCGATGTATTTTCCATATTTCAAAGGTGGAAAGCCTTTGTGGAGAATGAAACAGGTACCAAGGTTAAATGCCTCACATCCGACAATGGAGGCGAATATTGCAGCCAAGCTTTTGAAAGCTTTTGTGCTAGCAATGGCATTCGGAGGCAAATGACAACCCCAAGGACACCTCAACAAAATGGGATTTCGGAAAGGATGAACAGGACAATCATGGAACGAGCATGAAGCATGCGGCTACATGCAGGCCTACCGCTTGAGCTTTGGGCGGAAGCTGTAAGTACGTCTGTGTACTTAATCAATCGGTCACCCTCAACGGCATTGGATGGGGGAGTTCCAGAAGAGGCATGGACAGGTAAACCGGTGAATTATGCATTTCTCAAAGTGTTTGGGTGTGAGGCTTTCATGCACATAGATAGAAGCCTAAGATCAAAGTTAGATGCAAAGTCCAAAAAGTGTTTCTTCATTGGCTATGGAGAAGGAGACTTTGGGTATCGCCTATGGAATCCTGAAGATGGTAAAATCTTAAGGAGTAGGGATGTAATTTTTAACGAACAAAATATGTACAAAGATTACTTGGAAAGAAAACAAACAAAAGAAACAGGTGATGAGTACATGGAGCTTGAGGACGGTGAAGACTCAAGGACTGCAAACGGTGACAATGTGCAACAACGTCAACCAAATGAGGAGCCTCAACCTATTCCTCGAAGATCTACAAGAGCAAGTAGACCTCAAGAAAGGTTTGTTCCTTCCTTCAACCATCTCTTGATCTGAGATTCTGGAGAGCCGGAATCATATGAAGAAGCTATGCAACATGAATCCAAAGAAGAATGGACGAAGAGCATGGAAGTGGAGATGGACTCACTACATCGCAACCAAACATGGGAGTTGGTTGAGTTGCCTAAAGGTAAGCGGGCACTTCAAAACAAATGGGTGTACAAGCTAAAGGAAGAAGAAGGTGGGAAGAAAAGGTACAAGTCTAGGCTTGTGGTAAAAGGTTTTTCTCAAAAGAAAGGTATTGACTTCAATGAAATATTTTCTCCTGTTGTAAAAATGAACTCAATTGGGCTTGTCTTAAGCCTTGTGGCTGCTCATGATCTAAATCTCGAGCAAATGGATGTAAATACGGCATTCCCTCACGGTGACTTAGAGGAGGAAATCTACATGCTTCAACCAAAGGGGTATGAAGTAAAAGGTAAGGAGAAAATGGTTTGCAGATTAAAGAAGAGCTTGTATGGTTTAAAGCAAGCATCAAGACAATGGTACTTGAAGTTTGATCGATGGATGTTGGATCATGGATTCACAAGATGCAACTCGGATCACTGCGTCTACACAAAGAATTTGGGAGATGGGAAATTCATCATCCTAATGTTGTATGTTGATGACATGTTGATTGCAAGTGCTAACATGCAGGACATCAAAGACCTAAAAGAGGAGCTGTCCAAAACTTTTTCAATGAAAGATTTAGGTGCTGCAAAGAGGATACTTGGTATGAAAATATCAAGGGACGGGACGAAGAAGACAATAAAGCTATCTCAAGAAGATTACATCAAGAAGGTACTAGAAAGGTTTGCAATGCAAAATGCAAAACTAGTTTCTACACCTTTGGCTGGTCATTTTAAACTAACGAAGGATATGTGTCCAAAGACACAAGAGGAGATAGCCTATATGTCTAAAGTTCCATATGCTGCAACGGTAGGTTCTCTAATGTACGCTATGGTCTGGACAAGGCCAGACATTGCACATGCAGTGGGAGTTGTGAGTAGGTTCTTGGACAACCCAGGTAAAGAGCATTGGCAAGCTGTGAAGTGGTACTTAGGTATCTAAAAGGGACAACAAAAAATGCTTTGTATTTTGGAGGAACTGATATTTTTCTAGAAGGGTATGCTGATGCAGATATGGCAGGTGACAAAGATACTCGAAGGAGCACTACTGGCTATGTGTTCACGGTTGGAGGCACAGCAGTAAGCTGGGCTTCAAAGTTGCAGAAAGTGGTTTCACTTTCTACCACGGAAGCAGAGTATGTAGCAATGACGGAGGCAAGCAAAGAAATTCTGTGGCTTCACAGATTCTTAGAAGAGCTTGGATTCAAACAAGACAATTGTGTCTTGTACAGTGATAGCCAAAGCGCTATCCATCTTGCGAAGAACTCAGCCTTTCATTTAAGGACAAAGCACATTGAGGTGAGATATCACTTCATACGCACTCTTTTGGAAGAGGGACAACTAAAGCTAGGAAAGGTGCATACAAGTGAAAATCCTGCAGACATGTTTACAAAGATGGTCAAAAAGGAGAAGTTGAGCTTTTGCTCATCTTCAATCGGCATTCAAGGATAAGAAGCCAGAATGGAAAGCAGTCACAGGTTTGGTTTGGAGATCAGTCTCCAAGTGGGAGATTGTTAAGTATGGAGCCTGATTTACCCTTGTAATTTTCTGTTGTAAAAGCGCACATTTGTAAGGCCCCCATTATGAGGAGAAGCCATCGTGCGTGAAGGAAAATCACTCACCGGAAACCAAAATTTTCACAGACAAGAATCAGGGGCAACTTTTTTTCGCCGGAATATTATGGCCGGACGACGGCTGGAAAGTGGTCGGAAAACAACTGGTCGATTGGCCGGTTGGCCGGTAGTCAATGGCCGATGGCCGGTGGTCGGTAGTCGCAAGTCAATAGCCGGTGGCCGGTGGTCGGAAGTCAATGGCCGGTGGCCGGTGGCCGAATTCAAAAGCGGACTTGTCTTCTCAAGGGCGGCCACACATGGGCGGATTGGAGGGTCCGATTTGGACTTATTCGCACAAGGGCGGCTACACATGGCTGTCTCTCATAAGAGAGGGCAGCCCTTTTGGCCTATAAAAGGAGGCCATTTCTACACACATTTCATAGTGTGAAGTTGATGCAACAAGGTGAGTGTGAGGTGGTGAGAGTGTAGCAAGGCGGGAGCTCCATTAAGGCTATAATCCCTTTGTAAACTACGTCTTGTTTTGAAGTACTAAAGCCATTGAGTGGCTGCTTTCCCGTGGACGTAGCCCACATTGGGTGAACCACGTATATCGTGTGTACTCTCTCTCTCTCTCTCTCTACTCTATAATCTCGTGTATATAAATCTGTCTCTCTCCATTAAGTAATCTACTCAATTATCTATTTAGCTACGTCTTATTTCCTAACAAAAATTACGCTAAAACATTATCATGTGATTGGCATGAAAATGTCCATTAAGTACATCAAGGGCCCTGCATTTGGTAGATTATAGCTAACTGGTCAAAATTAGCTATGTCCACACGGTAGTGAGGATTGGCCAGACAACAGTCTTGCAAGGTATTTCTTTACAGCCCTGTGGACACAACTAATTTGGCTCAATTAGCAATCATCTAGAAAATGTAGGGCATCTGTAGTACCCAATGGAAGATTTCATGCTAATCACAAGACAAATTTTTATCAAAGTACAAATTTAACATTCAAATAGTTAATACAGATCACTAAAGATAAAGTTTTCACAAATTGCTTGGTCACTGAACATGATCAATAACAGCAAATGAAACTTTGCAAAAAATCATGGATAAGAGAGATAATTTTCATTTAAAAAGCTTGTACATCATGCTTAACTATCTTTTGATTGGAGGCGCTTTGCAATCTCTCTATGATGTTCTTCAACATTGGGTAGGATGCATGTAAGCACAAAGGCAGCTATAGCTTGGGCACTATAAACCCCTAGGGCTTGACTAAGTGCTATGCATATTGTAATGCAAATTGCCTATGAACTTTGAGAGTAGCGGAATTAGGAAATTAGGTGAAGCACTTTTGAGAGATTCTTTGTGAGCATAGAGGTTGAACTTAATTGATGGTAGCAACATACACATGGTACTTACTTAACTTGGCATGAACAATACTTTCTCAAGAGAGAGACTTCAGAGAACATGACAATAGTTGAGGATCGGATTCATATGGAGCTGGTCCCCCCTCCAATAGGCATTTGTATTATAGTTTCTCCCATCAAGAGAGACTTGGTACAATACAATCTTTGTGTTCCTTGTAACCTAGGTGATGCAATGAAGATGGAAAGCTTCATGCATGATGCATCACAAGCATAACATAGACTTGAAGAAAGCATTAACTATCCCAAGCCTCAGTCTCAAGGCCTCAAACACCTTCGAAGGTGGAGAGAGCTAGCGGGGAATGAGGATAGGGAAGAGGAAGAAGAAACATTCCGTAGGAGAAAGAGATAGTTCCTCACTTATCATTACTCTTCTTGCTAGCATACATAATAGCATAGTAATGAAGATGGAAAATATGACAAGCTTAAGCATTGAAGCATGACTCTTGCTTGGATTTGCATTCCATAACCAAGAGTGTTGGTGTAGGCTTTCACTTTCACAAGCTTGGAGAAGGAGGTGGTGTTCCTCAACTTTCACCAAATGAGAACGGCCTTGCAAATGAGTGTGTGTGGAGTATATCCCCCTAGCACCCCCCCTCCTTTCTTTTGGGCGAGTGGTGACCTTTCTGCATGTTGCAAGCTCATTGGACCCCTCTCCCCCTAGCCAATCACATGCAACATGCAGTCAAGTACATGGGTAGTCTTTTGACAAGTGTCCTCCTTACCCCTTAGAGAGAGAGAGAGATTGAAAATATCTAGATATTTGTTAAATGGAAGTAGAAGCTCATTGGATCTCTCTTTAGCCCAACCAATAGCATTCAAGCACACCATGTGGTTAGGCTTAGTGAGAGTCTGACATGTGTCCCCATGTGCTCTTTTACAATTCCCCTAACTTTAAGATTTTTATGCATGGGAAGTTTCTCAAGAAACTTCCTCATTAAGTGTGTAGGTTCTCTTTTTGACTCAAGCATCTTATCCCCCATGCATAGGAAGCTTCTCAAAAAACTTCCTCATTAAATGTGACAAGTACCTCAAGTACCTTAGTCATCAAGCATGACAAGCACCTTAGGTGGAGTTCCCACCTCAAGCACAGCCCTAGCTTGCTTAAGTTTAGGTCGGGTTCCCACCTCAAGCGCATCCCTAGCTTGCTTAAGTTTAGGTCATGTTCCCACCTCAAGCACAACCCTAGCTTGCTTAAGTTTAGGGCGGGTTCCACCTCAAGCTCAACCCTAGCTAGCTTAAGGTCAAAGGAATTTTAACACTAACCATTGGAGGTATTTAATGAAGCTAACCCTCAGGTCTTTTAAGCTTCATTAGTTAACCTTGCTCTTTGACAGACCATCTCTCATTTGGGCCCCTTTACCATTGGCCCCGTGTTGAGATAGATCCATAAGCACATGTCTATATTCTAACCCTTGTTCTCGTTTATTATCCCATATTAAATGATCACTTTAATATGAGAAAATCATTTGGGTTGGTTAAATATTAGATATTTAATGACATTACCTCTCTCTTGAAATCGTAGTCGTCCTCGACTATGAGGTAAAAGAGATAAAGTCATAGTCATTAGTCAATTTGTCTTAGTGGGTAGAGGATCCCTTTTTACCCTACGATATCATTCCAAGATGGATGACTATCCATTTGGTGCTTGGGAGACATAGCTGCCGCAAGCATGTCTGCTCTTTTTTCCATTTCATCCTCACAAGTAGAGTGAAAAATTCTACATGGTGTTTGAGAGACGTCGTCATCCCAAACATGATTCTTAGTATGCATACTACTTAAATTTGTGCACAATAAAGAGAGAATTAGTCTTATAAGACAAAAACATTGATCATTTAAAGAAACATGTACATTTGGTTACTCTAATGTAGCATTGTGAGCGTTGACAAGGTTCTTACTATCCTTAAGCTGGATTCCTTGCAACCATCTAGCATCTTCAAAAGGATAATTTTTGAACTTAATAAGATACCCTCGGATAATCTTACCATGTCGTAGTAACTTGTCTTCATGCCGAAGGATAGCTTCGGGTTGTAGTACCTCTTTTTGATCGTCGATTTTGTGAGGTCTTCAATAATTGGTTCATTTGGAGGCTCTCCTTTGTAGGGCTTGAGTAGGCTCACATGAAAAGCATTGTGTATGAGCCAATGGTTAGGTAACTTGAGTTGATAAGCCACCTCATTGATTGGCTTCAAAATTTGAAAAGGACCATAGTATCTTTTTGCTAGTTTAGCATAATACTTTTGATGGCCCAAAGGATTTTTGCCCGTTGTTTGCCTCAATCGAGCCTTAGGAAACTTAAGTAAGACGCAACTTTTGTCATCAGCAGCTTTTTGCCTTAGTTGGGAGATGGAGATAGCCTCCTTAATCTTTTGAAAAGATGTTTGCAGGTCACGACTATACTCATCAGCAGCAGCGAAGATCTTCCCATGTACTTTAAGTAGCAAGGGACTTCTAGGTCTTCCCTCTTTGATTTCAAAAGGTGCTTTTCCCATAGAAGTATGGATAGTATTATTACACGCATACTCTACAAGAGGTAAGTACTTTTTCCATTGTGAGCGTTGATCTACTTCTGTAACATAGGTCTTTAGTAGATCAAGAATCGTAAGATTGGCTATCTCACTTTGGCCATCCGTTTGTGGGTGATAGGCCGAAGAGAAATTCAATCTTGTACCTAAATTTTCAAAGAGACCTTTCCAGAAATTGCTGGTCATTCTAGGATCTCTATCTGACACGATGGATGTTGGAAATCCATGGTGTTTGAAAATCTGTCATATGAAGAGAGTTGCCATTTGGTGTGCCTTAATAGTCTTCTTGACAGGGATAAAGTGTGCTTGCTTGCTAAACCTGTCGACTATTGTCCATATTCTCGTATTCCCATGGTCAGATTTTGATAATTCAAAGATAAAATCCATGGATATACTCTCCCATGGTGAATTAGGAATTGGCAATGGCTGGAGTAATCCAGGTTGCTTCCCTGTATCATACTTGGTCTTTTGGCATACTACACATTTTGAAACATACTCTTGTATGTCCACTTTCAAGGTAGGCCAGTAAAAGTACGTCTCTACTCCTCGAAGAGTAGGTTGAATGCCTCTATGCCCCGCATAGGGAGGAGCAAGGGATTCATACATGAATTTCTCACGAAGGGAGTGGGTAACACATAGCCTATTGCCATGGAGAAGATAACCATCCTGCAAGGTGAATGGTTCCTCTTTCTTTCCCAAAGCAAGGGCTGACATTATGTCTTTAAAGTCAAGGTCAGTAGCGTATTCACCTATCATAGAAGATAGATCATTGTGAGTTGCTATTGACACACCATTAACTTTTGGTCGTCGTGAAAGTGCATCAGCCACTTGATTGTGCTTACCAACAATGTGAGCAATGTGGAAATTAAATTGTGAAAGAAAATTTGCCCATCTCATTTGTTTGTCAGAAAGCTTGGTTTGTGTCATGAAGTACTTGAGACTTTGATGGTCTGTTCGTAAGATGAATGGAGTCCCCAATAGATAGTGCTTCCATGTGTCTAGGGCATGTAGAACAACTAACAGCTCTTTCTCATAAATTCCTAAGACCCGTTCATAAGTGTTGATCCTTCGGCTCTCATATGCTATGGCATGCCCTTCTTGAAGCAAGACTGCTCCAAGGCAATCACCACAAGCATCACATTGGACCTCAAATGGCTTTGAGAGATCTGGAAGCATAAGGATTGGGTGGGAGATAAGCTTCTCTTTGAGCTTGTCAAAAGCACTTTGCTCCTTAGCAGTCCATGAATACTTAACGTTTTTCTTTGTTAAGACATGTAATGGTCCTGCTATTTGAGAGAATTTTGCTATGAAGCATCTATAGTATGCACACACACCAATAAAGCTTCTTAGCTCATGTAGATTCCTTGGATTAGGCCATGCTTTTATTACCTCCAACTTTGATGGATCCATACGGATACCATCTTGAGAGATAATATGACCTAAGTATTGAATCTCTTGAAGGAAAAATTCTCTTTTCTTTTGATTGAGAAAAAGCTCATTTGTTAGTGTGTGACCAGAGGATTCACAAGTGGTATAGTCTTATCAAGGGTGAGAGGATTTACAAGTGGTATAGTGTGACCGGACTTGTTAGCATCTATATACATATTCTTTCCCCTATAGGTGAAGTAGATTCTCCTTTCAAGGAACTTCAGGCTGTTGAACCATGGTATCCCTAAAATAGCATCCTCATCTTGGAAAGGAGAGATAAAAAATCTTCTTTGTCGACATAGTTTTGGACATGAAGCCTCAACTTCCCAATCAAGGGAGTAACGGAGGCTTGCTATCCCTTGAAAGCGGCATCAGCAATTACAGCATCTTCCATCTCAAAAGCTTGAATGCCCAACTTGGTGGCCAACTCCATTGATATGAATTTGAGAGTAGAACCAGGGTCAAAAAAGATGAAAGCATCATGCTCCCTTACCTTTCCCCAAGCATAGGAGAGAGGCGATCCTTTGCAATGAGTATCCTCTTTTGGAGCTTCGATAGTGGAAGCTCTAGGAGTCTCATTGCGAGCATTTCTTTTGGGGCAAGAACGATAGCCATGTCCTTGCTCCCCACACTTAAAACATTTGTGATCCTTGCGAAAAGTTTCAAGCTCTTCAGAAGAGAGTTTATTTTTACCTTAGTAAACTCCTTTCTCCTTGGACCGATTGTTGTTGTTGTTGTTGGAATGGTTGTGGGAGAAATTTTGGGCATTAATTTTTCCCTTTGCATCACTTTTGTCTTTATTTTCCATGGGTTTGACATTCCATCTAACCCCTTGTTGGACATTGATGTGTGAAGCAACATGGTATGGTGGATTACTTCGCTAATAGAGTCAGCAAAGTATATCTTTTGAAAGAAAGTAGCCTTGAGATGTAAATCCCAAAACTTCTCCACATATTTGTGGATAGACTCATGAGAGAAAAGCCTTAAACTCCACCATTCCGTGAGCACTTTGTCCTTTGCATCACTTGCAAGGAATTGCTTCATGATGGAAACTCGTAGATTTTTCCATGTCTTTGGGGCTTCGCCATTGCCTCGAAGGCTAGCCCACCATTGACGAGCCGATTTTTGGAAGTGCATAGCTACGTGCTGTAGCTTGGAGGACTCCGTGAAGCCCTCGTCTCCAAAGACCGCATCAAATTGTTGGATGAAGGCCAATACTTTGTCGGGGCACCAAAGGTGTCATCATAGGTGAGAAAAGAGATACTCTTTCCTCCCTCTTTGAGCTTCTTGAGCTTTTGTGACCTTTGCCATGCAGGGTAAGATTTGCAATGTCCTCCCCTCTTATATTCTCTAGGAGAATAGCCATAGCTTTCATCGGTAGAGGACGAAGGTGAAAAAGAAGGAGAAGAGGGTGACCTCTTTCTTGCCCTTTTCTTCCTTGGTTTCCTCTCTTCCTTTTTGGAATGACGAGGAGAAGGACTATGGGTTAACCGTTTCCTCTTGGGAGGAGTTGGCGATCGTTTAGTCCTCCTTCTTCGTGGAGCCACATCTTTGGAGGAATTTAGGGATTTATTGCTTTCTTGATCTTTGGATTCCTCCTCTCGTATGGAAGAGAGTCTTCTTTTGGGGGTCTCTTCGAGAGGCCTCGTAAGCTCTCTCTCTCTCCTCTTGGAGAGGAAAGGAAATCCCATAAGCACGAAGTTGTTGAGTAACTGCGGCTTGCAAAGTGGGGTTGCCCATAGCTTATTACAACCTAGTGACAAGATAATTAACAAACATGGGGGCACCTTCATGTGCAAAATCAAAGTTATCAATGCTCATTCTCCTCTCTTGGTTATTGTCATCCATGCTAATTAAACTTATGTGTTTACTTAGTGTATATTTTGGCAATTCAAAACCTTAGTTGCTACTCCTCTTAGCCTTTGAAAATAGGCACTTAAGTATCTACACCCACGGCTCGAATTGGTTAATTATAGAGAGTAATGGAGTGAGTCTAACATAGAAAAGTTGTCGAGGGATAGCTCCTGTTGGACTTCTTATGGCTCAATAATTGGGTAAAGCCGTAGGTAAGTCTAAAAAAACTCCATTATTAAGATCAAAGCTCCCGAGGTGTGCACTATATCCCACATAGTGGACTCAACAAAACCGATAATAGATCCCAGACCCACTTACCCTAATATAATTAACAAAAACAACCATTAATAGGCTACTTAAGGACCTCTCTTCTTAAGCAAGAAAAGAGAAACCAAATGCTCTGATACCAATGTAATGCAAATTGCCTATGAACTTTGAGAGTAGCGGAATTAGGTGAAGCACTTTTGAGAGATTCTTTGTGAGCATAGCGGTTAAACTTAATTGATGGTAGCAACATAAACATGGTACTTACTTAAGTTGTCATGAACAATACTTTTGCAAGAGAGAGAGTTTAGAGAACATGAATAGTTGAGGACCGGATTCATATGGAGCCAGTCCCCCCTCCAATAGGCATTTGTATTATAGTTTCTCCCATCAAGAGAGACTTGGTACAATACAATCTTTGTGTTCCTTGTAACCTAGGTGATGCAATGAAGATGGAAATCTTCATGCATGATGCATCACAAGCATAACATAGACTTGAAGAAAGCATTAACTATCCCAAGCCTCAGTCCCAAGGCCTCAAACACCTTCGAAGGTGGAGAGAGCTAGCGGGGAATGAGGATAGGGAAGAGGAAGAAGAAACATTCCGTAGGAGAAAGAGATAGTTCCTCACTTATCATTACTCTTCTTGCTAGCATACTTAATAGCATAGTAATAAAGATGGAAAAGATGGCAAGCTTAAGCATTGAAGAGCATGACTCTTGGTTGGATTTGTATTCCATAGCCAAGAGTGTTGGTGTAGGATTTCACTTCCACAAGCTTGAAGAAGGAGGTCGTGTTCCTCAACTTTCACCAACTGAGAATGGCCTTGCAAATGAGTGTGTGTGTGTGGAGTATATCCCCCTAGCACCCCCCCTCCTTTCTTTTGGGCGAGTGGTGACCTTTCTGCATGTTGCAAGCTCATTGGACCCCTCTCCCCCTAGCCAATCACATGCAGCATGCAGTCAAGTACATGGGTAGTCTTTTGACAAGTGTCCTCATTACCCCTTAGAGAGAAAGTGTGTCCTCCTTACCCCTTAGAGAGAGAGAGAGCTTGAAAATAGCTAGATATTTGTTAGATGGAAGTAGAAGCTCATTGGACCCCTCTTTAGCCCAACCAATAGCATTCAAGCACACCATGTGGTTAAGCTTCTGACATGTGTCCCCATGCGCTCTTTCAGAATTCCCCTAACTTTGATTTTTATACATAGGAAGTTTCTCAAGCAACTTCCTCATTAAGTGTGAAGGTTCTCTTTTTGCCTCAAGCATCTTACCCCCCATGCATAGGAAGCTTCTCAAGAAACTTCCTCATTAAATGTGACAAGTACCTCAAGTACCTTAGTCATCAAGCATGACAAGCACCTTAGGTGGAGTTCCCACCTCAAGCACAGCCCTAGCTTGCTTAAGTTTAGGTTGGGTTCCCACCTGAAGCACAGCCCTAGCTTGCTTGAGTTTAGGTCGGGTTCCCACCTCAAGCTCAGCCCTAGCTAGCTTAAGGTCAAAGGACTTTTAACACTAACCATTGGAGGTCTTTAATGAAGCTAAACCTAAGGATTTTTAAGCTTCATTAGTTAACCTTGCTCTTTGACATACCATCTCTCATTTGGGCCCCTTTACCATTGGCCCGTGTTGAGATAGATTTGTAAGCACATGTCTATATTCAACCCTTGTTCCCGTTTATTATCCCATATTAAATGATCAATTTAATATGAGAAAATCATTTGGGTTGGTTAGATATTAGATATTTAATGACACATGTCATGACCTTGCCGCAAAAACCAATGCCAAAAGTGGCAATTGCAAGTGATTTTTTTCACCAAAATAATTACATGGGCTGTTTGAAGGATGGTGGCTAAGCCTAGGAGTTTACTAGCGGCCTTAAGCACCCACAAAACAAAATGGCTGTTGGGGAAGAAATCCTTGTGTATGATGCACACATCCTACATTGGTAGTTTGATGATGCAGTATGCAAGGGCTACCTGAGCCAAACACCGTACGCTCCCCCCCCCCCCCCCCCCCCCCCCCCCCCACGACTAGCCCACAAGTCCATGTCCAAAACATCCTACAAAAATGGAATTAACTAAATGAAAAGAAGAAAGGTAGAATTATCAACGTACAAGATTCTTAGTATTGCCTCTTGTTGCCTATCCTCATCATTGATAGTTGGTGTGGCTTCAAGGTTGATAGAGGATTTTCTCTCGTCAACTTTGCGGGGACTGTGCAAACTAGGCGAGTCGGGGCGGATAGGAGTTTGGTTGGCAACAACCCTTGCTTGTGTTGCAAAAAACTCCTCATCTGTGACATGACTCTGCCCTGCATTGAGAACATCCGCTGTCACTAGTGCAATTGTGTTAGCAATAGAGTACCCCAATGGAAGCAGCTTGTCATATGTAGGTTCTGGTGTAGGATCAAGGGGGAACACCATCTTGGTGCATATGAGGCTAAGACACTCATCTAGCCAGACACTAAAAGCCTTTTCCAGATCGTGCAAGAATAAATACTCTTCATTTTCAATAATTATGATGCTGAGGCGGATAATCTCCACCTCAAGAATTGCAGCTAGGTCAGTGCTCTTGGGGTTGGGTACCTCGGAGGTGCCGGCAATCTGCTCTCTCACTGCAACTACCCCTTTCAAGCCGTGGGGATATTTGGTGGCTTGCAGTCTTCGCTCACTCGAACATCTATAGGGGCGGGCTTAGGATCTCTACAATCCGGCATCACCCCACCCACTGCGAGATGTGGGATCTCCCTCTCCTCCAAGGAGGGCTCCTCATTAACAAAGGAAGAAGAGAGTGGCAATGTTGGACAAGAAATATTGCCCAATTTTGCGCTTCTTAAAGGAGTCTGCAACTTCCTTTGTCACTTCGAGGAAGTGGTTCACCTCTTTTGCAATCGCCTCAAAATGGGATAGTCGCTTTGAAGATGCAGTGTCGCCCTTGTGGATGTAGCGAAGCAGATCACATGGCAACCACAACATGGCGTTGTCTTCAAAGTTCACAAGATACTTGAGTATATGCACATGCATATACTCTATGATGTCGTGAAAAGGGTCATTGTGGATTTGCATGTTTTTTTGTAAATCGACTGTGTGGGTGAAGAAGCCGTGAAGATCATTGCGTCCAACATATTTGGTCTCCTCTAGGAAAATAAGGAACCACAAAAGGGGGTTGTGTGCTCTTTCAATATTGTTGCTGCATGGGGGGAGGATGCGCTAGCATGTGCTACCATGGTTCTCTCTCTCTCTCTCTCTCTCTCTCTCTCTCTCTCTCTCTCTCTCTCTCTCTCTCTCTCTCTCTCTCTCTCTCTCTCTCTCTAGTGTTGATAGACAAATAAGAAGCCCCCTCCCCTTTATATACCCCCCCTCCCCCCCCCCATGGCCTGCTGCAAAAAAAGATACCAACCCAAAGCTCTTTGAAATACACACAAACACACATGGGTGTGCACACAAATACCCAAACAAAATTTTAAAAAATTAATCAATGACGATGATACTATGACGACAAAATTTTTTAGAATTTCCATTAAAAGAAATGCTTACAACGTGGTAGTAGAGACGGTTACATTGATTTATTAGATCAATTTAAAGACAATGCGTTGACAACCCTCCACTCCTCTTGCACTTTCATGGCTACCTCCATCCACCCACCAATTTGAAACAACAAAAAAGCTTTTAATAAAACTAACATTTGGCACATGTACACAACACAAAAATTGCACTGATCTTTTGCCGATTGAGACGAAAGTAAGCATCTTTGATATCTTCGTAGCCCAAGATAATCAAGTGTTCTTGTATGTTGGAGAGAGTCCAGTGGTCACTGACTTGCACAATCTCAAAAACACCATTTGACAAAGTAAAATGGGCATGTCAAATGTCACAAAATTAGCAACAGTAGATTGTAGGGGTATCCACTTTCCACTCTTACACATCCAACGTTCATAGTGGAAGTGTAGGTACAAAGTAGTGCGCACTTTTAGATATCGTATCCCAATACCTGAAGCCTCCACCTTACACTTGTATTTATCTCCTTGGTGCACTCCCTTAACCATTCCCCAATTATCTCCAAATACAAGTTTTAGTGCTTCATACGTAACATTCTTGCTACAAAACATAGTAGGTGTGACACTGAATGGGAATGTCTTGAACAAGTGTACAAAATCATGCATGGGGCAGCCCCAACTGAACCCTACTGATCTGGAATCCTTCCCAAATTTTAATGAAGAGCAAATATAAAAAATCATCTTCTCCTTCACAAAGAAGAGTGACCAAACATCGGGTTGTGGCCATTCCATGCTCAATAATGAAGGTTTGTCGATAGCAATGATCTTACCATATATCCTTCAAGGTCGGCACTACGCACGTGTGTGAGTAGAAGAAGATTCTGCATTGCAGCAGTATCAAAGGTGGCGTGTTGGGAAGCATCATAACAACAATGTTGGCATGAAGAGCGCTGAAGATTCCTGTGATAATCTTGATTGGTTGTTCCTCAACAAAGTCGGATGGGAATATATCTATGACAACACCAAAAACTTTCAAGTCAAAAACGAATAACAAGCGTTCAGAATTCGCAACCAACAATGTTTTACGACTTACAATTTAATGAAAAATCTCTTGAGCTTCCATTCCTCAAGTGCATGGATCACCAAGAGTACACGTGTTGAACATTGGCCACTGTGCCATTGACCCTATGGTTCTTGAAACCAGGAAGTTTCCCCTTCCAATGTTTGTCGAGGTTGCCACGGTTTCTAACTCGATGAAACTCGATAGCTGCAGGTTGAATGAAGACCCAAGATCCTTTAGAAATCACTTGCGACACGCATTCCCCATCAGAATCCCTAGTGTTATGCAAGAAGAACGCTTCTATCTCATCCTTTGGCTTCCTTGAAGAAGAGTTGTAGTGTTAGAGAGAAAGGCATGTTGCTTCAGCAATGAAGTGTGAGAGTGGTTAAATGGAGAACAAGGGGAGAAGAAGTAGTTCAACTGGATGGTGTGGATGAAAGGGGGAGATAGGTGGTGCAGCTATGGAAAGCTTCCATTTGTGTTGCAGTTATGGAAAGCTTGGAGGGAGGGGGAGAAGTGGTTCAATGGGGATCAAGGGGAGAAGAAGTAGTTCAAAGGGGTGGTGTGGATGAAAGGGGGAGACAGGTGGTGCAGCTATGGAAAACTTCCATATGTGCTGCAACTATGGAAAGCTTGGAGAGAGAGAGAGAGAGAGAGGTAGAATAGAGGGTACTGCTAAAAAAAGCAAATTTTGGTCAAAGAAAATAGTTTTTTGACCATGTATTTAGTTAGGAGAGCTTTTCGGGAGTGAAAAGTGAGATTTAGAGATTTTTCTAAAAAAATTAAAATTTTATGAATATTTTATGGAAGCCCATGAAAATGGAGGCAAAGCCCCCCCCCCCCCCCCCCCTTTTTTCCCCCTTCTCTCTTTTTCTAAGGGACAAAGCTATAATGAGGGGAACAAATAGGCCCCCAAGCCCCCCTACTACCCTATCTTTTAGAGGGTATAGTTGTGGCCACCACCCTCTTCCTATTGGTCCATGCTTAATCACCCCTTAAGCTAAAGGGCCCTTTTGGGGTTCATATTTTTCTAATGTTATATGTTTATGCTAGTGCTCTACATAAAAAGTGCTTTTCGTTTCATGTCACGTAGGTTGTAGGAACACTGTTTTGGTCATAACTCACAAACCGTTATGAATCATCGTGAACCCTTTAAACCAAAGATAAACCATATTATTTAGAACTCTCTTGGGTGTCATGTGAAAATCACGCACCAGCTAAGAGTTATGGTAAAAAACAGCTTGTCCACTGCACATTCAAATTTTTGGACCCCAGGCTCCTTGGAGAACCACTATATATATTCACCAAATGAGCAAACCCACTTAGCCAACTAAAATCTTGATTAAACTTGATGATAAATGTATTTAGGTCTGCGATATCACTTCATGAATGTGACTTATTAACTATTCCATAATCGGATTTACCTACGTGTGTAGGGGTGCTACAAGGGGGAGTACCATATGACGTCATGAGTTGATCGACTTGTTTATATATGATTTTATGGTTTGTTTTGGTGAATTCATTTCAAGTGTTAGATGTCCATAAACTTATATGAGGATATATGGTTAGTCACCCCGAACTGTACGGGCAATTAAGAATAAAGTGGCTTTCTTTTTGTGCTATCGTTTGTTGCATGATTATCATATAGGCCAAGTGATGTGATTAGGTGTTAGTATATATTATGGGACTGAGCTTGATGCATTGGTTTGAGGTCAAACAGTTTCATTTTCATGTTATATGCATGTTATATGTGAAGTTATGGTTTATGGTCGACCTAAGTATTCGAGCTGTTTTGCATCATGTTTATGTTGATGGAATGATATCATATGATGTATCGAACCTCACTGATGGATGTGGATGCCTCATGTGCATGTGTATGATTGTTTTCCACCTTTCTAGGTCAAAACTAGTTCTGTGTGCTAGAGGGGTGAACTGCATATATGGTACATCACTTATGCATGATTGGATGTTGTCAAAATTGGATTTTGATATCATGTTTAGTTTTTGGTTGGACTTATTTTATGCATAAAAGGTTCATGTCTTAAGGGTCATGTGTGTGGGATCAATTTGATTACAATAGATATGTCAAACTCCAAGTGTGAGAGTTGGTTCAGTGTAAATATGGTTTATGGTCAAGGGATGAGATCCCTCATGGATTATGTTGTGATTTTGATTGTGGAAGCCAATGTGGATCTTGGTCTTTTTTTTTTGGATATGGTTATGCTACCAAAATGCTCTCGACATTTTTACAACCATGTTATGTGCTAAAGTGGTTTCTGCAGTAATGGATGCGCATCACCCCGAGTTGAGTGGAGTGATCACCATGTGATGTGATTGGATTATGGTTTATGACTTTGGATGGGATCATCAAGTGATTTTGATGGTTTATGGTGGACGTGTAAGGGTCTCAACAGTCTGACTACTTAGAAAATATTGTTTGTGCATATGGAAAATGCTATTGTGATTGGACTCATGTGTTATGTTTCTCATGGCAACATCGCTACAAGACTAGGATCACATATATTGCTTAGGCTTAGACAAAAGCGTCATTGAATTGGGGCTTTGGTGGATCGGGGGTGTTGCATAGGTCTTCTTTTTGTTAGGTTTATCTACACAGTTAGTGCGTCGGAGGTTGAACGACCTATACGGCTAACTCGTTGGGGAATCTTGTCTTGGTTTTGCCTAAACATCCGATGCTGGGTATCAAAAAGATGTGGCATCTAAACTGGTATAGTTGGTGTTGATACCCTACCACTTGATGGTATTTGGGATCCTTGCAAAGCTCAGGTTCATGGAGGGAGGTGAAGCGGCCTTGGCCTATGTCTGGCTCAGGTAGGTTGGAATTGTTCTGGCTCGCTACCAACAAAGTGAAATTCTCTATGTGTGAAGTAGAGCCGAAGTAGATGGTTGGACTGGTCGATCCCTACAGAGGGTCCAATGCTCTCCTAATCATTTTGTTATATTTTTAATGTTATGGTATACCCAAAAAAATTTATTGCATTAATATATGGTTGTTTGTTTCATTTAGATAGTACACTTAAAGATTCTCTTGTGTCATTCTTTAGTGTCTTTGTGCACTCTAATTCACCCTCCATTGTTCTCTCTATTTCTCTATTCTCGCAATGCGTTGTACACTTATATTCACCCTCCATAATTTTTTAATTTTTTGAGTATACTTTCATTCATATCACCCATTCAAAGGTAGCACTAGTCGCTAGGTGCCTATGGATGCAGTTCTGCTCATGGCCTAAACCCCATGCTAGGGTGGACGCTGAGAACTCCTCCGCTATGCAAATGCTTCTAGAACTCTGATGTATATTGAAAAATTGTATAAAAGTGTAAATTATGTATTTTGTACATAGGCCCCTAGGGAGGAGTATCTTTCACCTCGTATCAGAGTCAATGGTTATGTGGAGACAGTCGGGTTAGTCATGCATCATGCATGCATACATGCATGTTGTTTGAGAAGGAATACTGTATTCACAATACATCTATGAGTAACACCCAAAGACCGAGCAAGATTTCTTGAGAAAACCATAAAGAGAGCAAAACCAATCTTTCAAAGAAAACAAATTACATACCATTGGTAACTTTGTACACATTTTGGTGACACTTAATGTCACATGACAATTATAAAGGTAGCAAATACCTTTAAATTTTCCATCTAAATGTTCGTATAATTCTAGAGATATCTCCATTTATACGAGAAAATTTGTTTTTTCCTTATACCTTGCACATTAGATGATTCTCTCTCTCTCTCTCTCTCTCTCTCTCTCTCTATATATATATATATATATATATATATATATATATATATATATATATATATATATATATATATATATATATATAGTATACATACACACACACACACACACACACACACACAACACATACAATGTCACTTTGAACATTTTCCCTTACATGATAGATTGAATTGGCATACTTAAGGAAACCAACAAATAAAAGTGTATCCTTATTTGCTATGATCATAGACATTACCAAACTCTAAAAAGGTTGATGATGGTGGTAGGTCACGGTAATGGACGCACATGGCCTTGATAGAAAGATTTTTATATTATTTAAAGTGTTGCTTTAGGGTCCCCCTACATTAAGCTAAATGGTGATGGATTTCGATTGAGTGGTGAATTGATGATGCAGCACATGCTTGCAAGTAAAGTTGTCAAATGCATCCATCATCACATGAATAAGGTGTCAATGGGGCAATTCTATTTAGATTGGGTTTAGGCGAGCGACACAGATAAGAGAAAAGGCATGACTTGAACTTGGAAGAAGCTAATTTTCCAAATAGCAGAACACTTGCCTCCCTACCCATCTTGAAATGAGTGAACCCCCAGCCCAACCAAAATACACAAAAAGGCCTTTCTTCTGTGTGATATATAGTGTGAATTACAGAGGGAGCTTGCACAAGGTGACTCTTGACCAATGACAACACACTTAGCATGGAACAATGGGTAAGTGCCTCCATCTAATCTGAACTAAGGGGGGGGGGGGGGGGGGGTAAACACGCATCACTCACATACTTTGCTACCACCCCCGAATAAATCCAGTCTTAGAGCTTCAATTGCAAAGTGGTGGTTCTCTCTCTCTCTCTCTCTCTCTCTCTCTCTCTCTCTCTCTCTCTCTCTCTCTCTCTCTCTCTCTCTCTCTCTCTCTCTCTCTCTCTCTCAAACTTGTCGGATAAATCTTTGAGGTCTCTTGGGATTGTTCCTTCGATGTAAAACACTAGTTTTCTTCTTTGACTTCTTGTCAATATAAAATGTAGTGCTCATTCAAGAGAGCCAGTGACTCTCTCTTGTAAACAAATGCAAAGCATATACAAGCCACAAATGCAAAGCTATTATTTTCCAAGGCCCCAAGTGATTGTGATCAAGTAGGAGCGAGTCTGAGGAGCGAGTCTGTTAGTAGCCATGATTGTAATGCTGCAAGCTCTCGAGAGGGAATCTTGTAGAAGTAAAAAGGGAAGGTGGTTGAGGATAAACGAATAGGCAGGGCATCTAAGGAAAGGAAGTCGGAGAGATCAATTTTAATTGAAAAACGATGAGGATGACGAGGAGGAGGAGGAGGAGGAGATGATGGTGGTGCGTGCAAGTGAGAGTGCGACTAGATGTGGCTACGACTTATGGAATCCTTTGGTAGCACTACCGATTGAGGAGCATGATGACATGGTTGCACATCATGACCTTCTACAATATGCCCTCAATAAAGCAAGGATGTGGATGAACCGCACCTCTCGATCGCTTCTATGGCTCTTCCTCCTCTTAATATATCTCAACCTGCTTTAATATCATCTGAGATCGGCTAAAATATCAGCTCAATTTTGCATGATTCTTAGATCCTTGCTTGACCTTGCAAACACGTTACGCTTCTCTCTCTCTCTCTCTCTCTCTCTCTCTCTCTCTCTCTCTCTCTCTCTCTCTCTCTCTCTCTCTCTCTCTCTCTCTCTCTCTCTCTCTCTCTCTCTCTCTCTCTCTCTCATGAATGAATGAATGAGGTGTGAACTTTTGAAGGACCCCAAATCAGTCCGCTACGCCATGCCTTGATTTCGAGGACTCGGCCACAGGGTGTCAAAACATACTGTATTAGCTAGGGTAGAGGGTGTAGGATCTCACAGTAAAAATGACGGCATTGGTGATGGAACGCAACGGACTCGTGAGCATTGTAGATATTTTTAATGCAGCAAAAGATGTGGCCAGTGAGTAGCCAGTACACCCATGGGTTTAGCACGAATTGAACCTATAATCCGAACAATCTTTGACAAACACTTCAGAGCTACGCTAAACATTTCTCGTGTGAGCGCCTGTGTTGCTTCCTTCTCGCGACCATCTTTTTTATTAGGGGGTAATCCATCGTAGTTCAGGGGCACCCTAGTGGTGATGTGGCAATTTGTAGAATTTTGGTCTGATCGTTTAAGATTTTTTGGTCTTTATTCCTTTTTTACAATTGAGATCCATTTTTCTGTGCTTAGAATGTATTTTGTCACAATTTACCTCCTAAAAAAAAGTCGATTGTGTCTAAAAAATAATGAAGCGATTCATCTTCAAAGCCTAGTTTTAGTGTTGGAATAAAGGTTGCAGAGAAACACACACAGTTTGGAGAAGACAAAGGAAGCTCAAGGCACACAATAGAGAGTGTGTTACTTAGTGTGCAATGGAAAGATAGATAGCCCTAGAGTGATGGGCATATATACAATGCACGGGGGAAAAAACATCCTAAAGAGGGAAAAAATGCCCCGGCGGTCCTAGTTTGTTCACACACATCACTACCACATGTATATGGTAACAAATCCCCCCTGGAGTGATGCAGTGAACAAAAGCTGGCACATGAGTAAAGGAAAGTGCCATGCCCTGAGGACAGGATCAGTCCACAAAGGGGAGTAAGCCCAAAGCTTTGCGGAAAGCTTCAAGCTTCTCACGAGACAATGCCTTTGTGAAAAGATCTTCAAGGTTATCCTGTGTTGGCACATAAGCCAAGCTGATCTCTCCTGCTGAGAGCCTCTCCCTGACATAGTGGTAATGCACCTCAATGTGCTTTGTGCGAGCATGAAAAAATGGGTTCCTCGCAACTGCCAATGTGCTCTGACTGTCAGTGTAGATAGTGTTGGCAGTGTCCTGTCCAACACCCAAATCAGCCATAAGGCGTTTGAGCCATACACACTCAACCGTAGCTGTGAAGACTACCCTATACTCAACCTCACAACTCGAAGTGGCCACAGTAGGTTGCTTCTTGCTCAACCATGATATACATGACCTGCCAAGCATGAAACAAAAACCACTTGTGGACACTCGCGTGTCAAAACAACCAGCCCAATCTGAGTCCGAAAAAGCATGTAAATCTGGCGGCAATGATCCCCCCTTGGGATAAAACAAGCCAAGGTGTAAAGTGCCACTAAGGTAGCAGAAAATCCTCTTGATAGCCTGCCAATGCTTAGACCCTGGGCTATGCATAAATCTGCTGACCTATGAGACTGAAAACTGAATATCCGGCCTCGTGTTGCATACATAAATGAGGCAGCCAACAGCAGTTTGGTAAAGAGTGACATCAGCAGGATCGCCAGCATCATGCAGAATCAACTTCAAACCTGTTTCCATGGGAGTGGCAATAGGTTTGCAATCCTCAAGTCCAAACTTACATAGCAATGTCTCTATGTAACTTTTCTGACACAAGGCAATACCACCATCACACTACTTAAACTGTATACCCAAGTAATGATGCAACAGCCCCAAATCTTTCATCTTGAAAGTAGCATTCAAATCAGCCTTAAATTCAGCAATATGTCTCTCATTTGGTCCAGTGATCAACAAATCATCAACATAAAGAACCACAATGAGAAGTACATCACCCTCACGCTTTACATACAATGTGCTTTCTATTGGACTGTTACGAAAGCCTTGTTTGACCAAATGAGTGTCAGCTTTCTCATACCAAGCACGAGGAGATTGCTTCAACCCATATTAAGCCTTGTTACATTTGCACACTTTGTCCTCTTGTCTTTTTATGACAAAACCGCGAGGCTGCGTTACATAAACTTCCTCAAATATGTCACCATTCAAGAAAGCAGTAACAATGTCTGATTGATGTACATCCCAACCAAAATGAGCTGCCAATGCACATAGAAAACGCACAGTAGTCATACGACAAGTGGGAGCAAAAGTCTCTTCATAATCTATGCCTTTTTGCTGTGCATAACCCTTTGCAACAAGTCGAGCCTTATGGCGATCGATCTCAACATCCGGTTTGCGTTTCAACTTGTAAACCCACTTTGTACCAATGGCCTTTTTGCCAGGAGGCAAATCACATAAAGTCCATGTATCATTTTCTATAAGTGCATCATATTCTGATTGCATGGCAGCCATCCAATTTTCTGAATTCTGTGCTTCATCAAAAGACAGAGGCTCCTCAACATCATGTAAACTAGACACAGCCAAAGCATAACAATCTGATGCATAAGATGCATGGCGAGAGCCTGAACGAGTACGACTAGACAAAGGTGCATCCAATTTACTATCACGCAAAGTGTGCACCAGCCATTTTGGCATACCTCTAGCCTGCTCATTTTCAGCCCTTTCCTCATCAAGTACATCATGTACATCTGCATCAGTAATAGGCTGATCTAAAATATTTTCAAAAAACCCCCATAGGCTATACATTTGCCTCATTGGAACTTACATTCGTATTTCCACCACTGAAAAGAGGCAACAAAGTGTCATAAATGTCCTGTGAGCTTACATTACTGTCTCTAGTACATGATAGCAAGGGCTGAATAGAATCTTCCACAAACAGTACATCCCGAGAAACCAGAATACGTTTTGTTTGCAAATGATACAACCTGTAACCTTTGCTTTCAGCACTATAACCAACAAAAATACATTTGACAGCCTTATCATCCAATTTTCTGCGCTACACTTGTGGCACCAAAGCATATGCCAAACAACCAAAAACACGCATGTGCTCAATAGAAGGTTTTCTATCATGCCATGCTTCATATGGAGTAAAAGACTGCAAAGCTTTCGTAGGACACCTGTTAAGTACATAAGTGGCACACATGATGGCCTCAAGCCAAAAAGAATGCGGTAAAGCTTGACTTTTGACCATACATCGTGCCATTTCCGTCAGTGACCTGTTTTTCCTCTCAACAACACCATTTTGCTGAGGTGTATAAGGCACTGTACATTGGTGTTTTATCCCACGACTAGCAAGAAATGCATTAAATTCATGAGACATATACTCCCCCCCTCGATCTGAACGGAGGGTGCCCATAGTACATTTCGAGACATTTTCAGCCATAGCCAGAAATTATTTGAAGCACATAAAGACTTCGGACTTCGCTTTAAGCGGAAATACCCATGCATGCCTGGAGTAATCATCAATGAAAGTCACGAAGTACAGGTAATTGCCCAAGGACGGAGTTTGCATGGGCCCACAAACATCACTATGCACAAGCTGCAAGCTACAACCTGCATGTGACCCGGACTGTACCATCCTTTGGAAACTTAGAACGCTGCATCTTACCCAAAATACAGCCTTCACAAACATGTTTGATAGGTGCTTCAAGAGGCGGCAAAGAAGCAACCATATCAGATTTCTGCAAACGCAACAAACTGGCAAAATTCAGATGACCAAAACGTGCATGCCAAAGTTTTGCATCTGAAATAGCCCTTGAATTTGCAAAAGCATTTGCAAAATTTTTTCCACACTTGTCATACAAAGTGAGCTTATACAGCCCACGGCACAAAAGCCCAGATGCAACAATTTCATCACCAAAACTGAGATCATGAACTGTAGATCTGTCATCCACAAATTTGACTACAAGTCCAAGTCTAGCAAGTGCGTATACAGATAAGAGATTCTTCTTGATCCCAGGTACATAAAGTGCATCAACAAGTGTGAAGGAACTGCCATTAGCAGCAGTGAGCACAATCTTTCCAACTCCCTGAACTGGATAAGAGGCGTTGTTGGCACAAGTCACTGAATTCCCATGAGGGACAGACTCGAGAGAGGTAAACAATTCACGATGTGAGGTAATGTGCTTTGTAGCACCACTGTCGAAATACCACACATGTGAATCTGCAGCAACTGACAAGCATGCATCATGGACAGCAGGATTGTAAGTGCACTCTGCGCTAAACGCCCATTCTGCATCAACATCAGCATTACAGTCTCTTTTCACAGAAGACTCAACAATGGCTGCATTTGTAGTGGAACCAGCATTTACAGTGGAACCACCCTCTTTCTTCTTAGCCTCTTTGGCCTTCAACTTAGGACACGACTTGATCAAGTGATCATTGGCTTTACAATAATGGCAACGCATCTTCTTTTTGCCCTTATCACCAGAATTGTCAGACGAAGTGCTGCCAGCAGAAGCATTAGGAACAGAATTTTTGCCACTCGCAGCAGAACCATAAGAAGTGGCTGCATTGTTGTTACCACCCTTTGTTTGAGAAGCAATAAAAGCCTGTTCAACTGCATGCTGCCTAGTCCTGTTTTTTCTAGAAAGTGACTCTTGCAACAGCAATGTGCATAATGCATCAAACTTGACAACTTCAGGATTTCCTTGGGTCATCAGTCTCCAAGTACTAGCAAAAGTCTGGTAGGAATCTGGTAAGGCATCAAGAACAGTCTGCACAAGGGAACTGTCTGAAATGACTTCACCTGCAGAAATAAGATGCTCATTGATATCCTTGACACTAGCAAGGAAAGTGTCCATATCATCTTCCTCATGCATAATCTTCGACTCCAGCTCTTTACGCAGCAAAGCAATTTTAGCCTCATTGCGGCTTGCATAAAGACCTGCTAGAATATCCCAAGCTTGTTTTGCAGATTTTGCTGAACGGATGTGAGGAACAATGGTGCGCTTCACAGACAACGCAATCAATGCATGAGCCTACGCATCCTTAACATCCCAACGAGCTTGTTCTGCCGTAGGCAAAACAACTCTAACAGTTGCAATCCTTGCAGCAAGACCTGCAACATCCTCAACATCGCCTACATCCTCAGAACCAGGACGTACATCAATGCCCTGCACAATGTTCCAGACACCCTTTGACACAAGAACATGTTGCATCATATAAGCCCACATAGGGTAGTTGTCCCCATTCAACCTGTCCTCAGCAGCAAACATCTTGAACACATCTGTGTTGTTGTTGTCAACCATGGTAAATGCTGCACCTGATGTGAAAACTGCCCGAAAATAGGAGAAATGGAGCGGGAACAACCTATGCTATATAGCACAAACCGTAGAGGACTATAAGGCACCTGTTATGCAGAAAACGACACTGACAAAAATTCTGTACAAAATGACGAAATAGCCTGTGCAGTACTGCCTGTAGTGGAAACGGAGGCCGAAATGAGCCCAAATCAAAATTCTGAGTGAACCAAGCTCTTCGAGATTTCCCAAAGTATTTGTCGACTTGCGAACGCTTGCCAAAGCTCACTGAAATCGAAGAAAGTGAACAGGTGTGTGCTAGAGCAGCTGGCGACTAAGCCCGGGAGGACGTGACCTGCTCTGATACCAATTGTTGGATTTAGGGTTGCAGAGAAACACACACAGCTTGGAGAAGACAAAGGAAGCTCAAGGCACACAATAGAGAGTGTGTTACTTAGTGTGCAATGGAAAGATAGATAGCCCTAGAGTGATGGGCATATATACAATGCACGGGGGAAAAAACCTCCTAAAGAGGGAAAAAATGCCCCGGCGGTCCTAGTGTGTTCACACACATCACTACCACATGTATATGGTAACATTTAGCATGTTGTATTATCTTTGGAGATATTTAATATCACAACCAAGGGTATTTTGGAAAATTTGAACGGCATTTTGGGAATTTATGACAAAATGTTGGGGGTGTTTTGAGAATTTTTGAAATTTGAGGGATATTTTGGGAATTTCCATAAATTAGAGGTGTATTTTGGTAATTTTTCCTAAAAAATTTTGGCTAGACGATGACTCGATGAGTAGCATTAGATATTTTAGATATAAACTCTTAAGGGAATGGCACTGGTGTGGCTTTCCCTAAACTAGCTTAGCCACAAGGTGACACTTGCTTGACATTGAGGAAGGATAGGGTGGGCGGAGTCATGTGTTGTGCATGTGATAAAATTAGAGCAGCATCATTGCCTCTACCCCCCCCCCCCCCCCCACCCCACCCCAAACTCTGTCAATGAGAGAGAGAGAGAGAGAGAGAGAGAGAGAGAGAGAGAGAGAGAGAGAGCTTGCCAATTGGCTTGCACTAGGAGCTCCAACTCAACAGCTCATTTGATGTACGAGAGAGATGGAGGGTGGTGGGGGTGGCGGGGCCGAGCACTGACCATGCCAGGCCGAGCATGAGTAGAAGAAGTAGAAGAAAAAGAGAGAGAGAGAGAGAGAGAGAGAGAGAGAGAGAGAGAGAGAGAGAGAGATGATCATTATGTGGGCAATTTAAAACGAGGCACCTTGATGTAGTCTATTGAGATATTTTCAATGAGGGTGGATTCACATGAGAGAAGTTTCACTTTTTGTTTTTGCCGCCAGCTACTATGTTAGGACGGGATGGAGTCTTCAATAAAAAGCTGGGTCTCTTCAACATCCAATTGGGATAATGCCCTCTGTTTGACACTTCATCCTCGTCTTGTGATCTGGGTTTCAAACTTTGGTTCTCACGAATTACGTTGATAAATTGCATGGAAAAGTTTTCTTTGGGGGGTGGGGGGCCTTGCCCAAAGTTTCGTGGGTCCGAAAATTCAAAAAATCATTTAGTTCAATGAGCATGCGCCACAAGGGATGCATGTGCTTCTTTGCCCCGCTGAGTTGTCTAAACCCAGCCTGAGCATCAACCTATAGCATTCCGTGGCGAGCGAGGAATGATCATCAAGAGAAACCCTTGTAAGGATTGCTCATGTTGCATTTCTCAAGAAATATCAAATGGTAGTAAAAGACCTCGACTAGAGGACGAGTCTATATCTTCACCTTCTCAGGCTCGAGAAGCCATATTACATAGAAGGGCGATAAGAGATCACCTTTGCTTCAATGGTTTTGAGCCCGACCATGTGTCTCGAGATTGTTCATTTGATGATCTAGACACTTATGAGCTTGTAAGACAAAATGATGCTGGAAATACAGATGCTAACAAGAACTTGCAAAATTCATAGTCTAGACCCAATACATCACAACAAAACTTGTATGAAGATCAGAGACCACCACAAGGGAATTTTAGACCAAAATATTCAATCTTTACAAGAAATGGACAACCCAACAGACCACCTCGTTCAGGAGGAAATCAACAACCTCAAGGAGAAACCCAAGCCAATAGAACTCAAAATGGTCGAGGTGGAGGAAATCCATCAAATGTTTGTGTCCATGGAGCCACTGTAGATGAAGGAGAAAATAACTTGCTAATGCTCCAACATTATTTAATATTGTGGCAACCGAAATCTATCAAGGACAAGATCATAATTAAGAAATAGAATAGTCAATTTAGCTTGTATCTATAGAAGGTTTTAGGCTTACTTCTTTATTATTCATGTTGAGGTGAAGACACCTTGAATTTTTTGAGTGTGGGAGAATATAAAATCTTCAATTTTTGGGTCTCTTTTAAAAAGAAGAAAAATAGTTTTCAATATTCATTTCATCAAATTTCGGTTTAGAATGCTTGCTTGGCAGTGTTGTAAGGTTTTAAAGTCAAAAGCAATGTTGTTTTCATGTTCCAGTAGGTTAGACAGACATTTAGTTCAGTTTTGAAAAAATTCATTTTTTTCGCTTTTTCATGCTTTTTGGTGCTTTTTTGCAAAAAGCAGATCCGGATCCTTAATCCACAAGTCCTGGGAAAGGTATCATTCAATTTTGTAAATATCTCCTTTTCGAACGCTTTTCATGCTATTTTTAACTTTTTGTTATATTTAGTGCTTTTTAGTGGACGAAGGAAACCCGTAAATTTTTATTTATTTATTTTTTGCTTTTTACGCTATTTTTAGCTTTTCGTGCTATCCAAATTTTTGAAAAGCAAGGTGTTTTTTAAGATGATCTAAACATAAAAATAATAATTTCAGTCTTTGTCGTATCTAAAAATGATCACCCGAAGAAAAAAAGGGATTAAAAGAGATTTTTATGAGAATTATTTTTATAAAAAGCGGTACCATAAATACGTTCGGGTAGTATAGGAAAGTCATAATTATGTCGGAACATCCCTATGGTGCATAGTTTAGTCGCGGTTTCATTAGTTGCTCGGATACTATCCAATTAGTAAGTTTTACTGTAAAAATTGAAAGGAAATTGGGTCTCTCATTCACGGGAAGAAGAAGAAGAAGAATACTCTCTCTCTCTCTATATATACATATATATTTTCTTACTATCTCCTCTCTCTTTTCACAGTATACATGTTCTTTGATGACTTCCATGGTGAAAACAAGTACGTAGTGATAGCCGTTTTTCGGCCCTCCGTAATTGCCATAGTGAGCTACCTCACCCTACCAAAATCACTTAAACACTGTGGCTATTCCTACCATTTCATTGTACATAGGCGTGTGTAAGTTACGGGACTTTCCCCATATCTTTTTAAAACCCTCAGCTAACTGGTCACTGGGCTAGTTGAGTCAAATAAATAAATAAAAACAAAACCAAAAATATATTATGACCCATTTATGTGTAAATATCTCATTGTATATAGGGCCTAAATATAAGGATTTTTTATTATGATTATTTTGGTATTTATTTAAATATTCTATTTAGGTGTGTGTTATTTGCTTATGTATGCTATGTACACTGACTCACCATTACCACAATTTTCTTACCATTTTGCATACTCTTTATTCCATATAAAAATATCTTCATGCAAACTTCCGTTATTTTTTTTTGTGAATCCACTCCAAGGA
The DNA here is from genome assembly GCF_014529385.1 of Adiantum capillus-veneris. Classification (NCBI taxonomy): domain Eukaryota; kingdom Viridiplantae; phylum Streptophyta; class Polypodiopsida; order Polypodiales; family Pteridaceae; genus Adiantum; species Adiantum capillus-veneris. The sequence goes on from NC_140933.1 coordinate 49,549,075, forward strand.
AAAACCTCAAAAAAATACCTTCCACCATCAGTCATCGCATTTCACTAAATTCCTATTTCCTACATGTATTCTCTTTTACCTCTTGAAAATAAATATACATCAATAAAAAAATGAGGATCCACCTCATTTGATCCCCTATATTTTCATATATTTATTTTATATATATAACTCACACTATTCTCGATTCCATAAATTGTTTATATATACTAGTCTGTTTTTTTCCAGCATAATCCAAAACCATGCATATATTCAAACCCCTAAGAATCAATTAGGTCATGCTCTAATGCAAGGAGGGGCTCACCTTTGAAGCCATATGCTAATTCAACAAAAAGGGGGCCATTGAAGACTTTTTTGTGAAGAAAAATAGGCATTTTGGTGGGATTTTTTATATCCATCTCCACTCCGAATTTGAAGTGGTGGTTAGAAGACAAAATGTGGACCAAGAGCTGAATAATCACCTCAAAATTTTTGATAATGTTTGGAGCTACCACCGGTGAGGTATGATTTTCTGATTGGACCCCAATCTGCTGCCCACTTTTCTCACAAGTAGCCCATAGTCTTCTCTCACCTCTTTCCACACTTTCACACACACACACACACACTCATTCCTCTCAATCCCTCACTCAAATATGCACCTTCCATGGTTTCTCTCACCTTCTTCACCATTAACCTCCCCTCGTACTTCCATAGCTCTCATATGAGCTCTACATGTACATACACCATCCCTATGCCTCTCTCTATCACTCCCAAAGTACAATTCCATCTTACCCCTTCTCTATATACATGAAATTCAGCATGTAAACTATGGTTAACCTCTGAAAATTGAGAGATCTCATCAACCGAATTGCCATTTTCATCGTGATAATCAACCTTGGTGACGGTGGCATAAAGAAGAGAAGAAGAAGAGGATCGATAGTCATTTTGAGAACTTACACAAGTAAGCCCAAAACTTCTTCAAGCTTCACCAGCACAAGTATTTTCTCACTTCATTCAACCATCTTTCTTCAACCATCCACCTCATTCTACCCATGAACGAGCCAGAACACCTTGAGCCTACCTGAGCCAGACTTAGGTGAGGCCACTTCGCCTCCCTCCATGAACTCAAGCTCTAAAAGGATCCCAAATACAAGTAGGTGGTAGGGTATCAACACCAACCATATCAGTTTAGGTGCCACGCCTCTTCAATGCCCAGCACCGGGTCAAGCCAAGGCAAAATCTCCGACGCGTTAGCCGTGTAGGTCATTCAACTCCCGATGCACTAACCTTGTAGATGAGCCTAACAAAAATAAGAAGACATAGGCAACACCCCCGATCTAGCAAGCCCCAGGTCAACGACCCTTTAGTCTAAGGCTAAGTGATGTAGGTGATCCTAGTCTTGTAGCGATGCTACCATGAGAAACATAACACATGAGTCCAATCACAATAGCACTTCCCAGATGCACAAACAATCCTTTTCCAAACAGTTAGACTGTATAGGGTCTCTACCCTTACACGTCTACCATAAACCATCTTGATCACTTCATGATCCAATCCCAAAACCATAAACCATAATCCAATCACATCACACGAGTGAGCACTCCACCCTACTTGGGTGAGGCAGGACCAATCTTGCATAACCACTTTAGAACATAACACGGCTGCAAAAATTTCGGCAGTATTTCGGCAGCATAACCCAATCCAAAAAAAAAACCATAAGCCACACCGGCTTCCACCATAAAATATCAACCATAATCCATGAGGGAATCTCCATCCTTAGCCATAAATCATAATCACACTGGACCAACTCCTACACTTGGAATTTGACCCATCTCCTGCAATCAATCGAAGTCTACACACATGTGACCCTTAAGATGTGATTCTTTCATGCATAAAAAAGGTCCGACCAGCGACTAATCATGATATAAAAATCCAATTTTTGACAACATCCAACCATGCAAAGTTGATGCATCACATCTGCATTTCACCACTCTAGCACATAGAGCTACTTATGACCTAGAAAGGTAGAAAGCAGTCATAACCATGCATATGAGGCATCCACATCAATCCATGAGTTCCCATACATCATACGATAACATTCCAACACCATAACCATGATGTAAAACAACTCCGATCTTTAGGTCAACCATAAACCATAACTTCACACATATGCAAAAACAACTTTTTGACATTTTCGGGAGCATGCAAAACATGCAAAAAAAAGTGTTTGACCTCAAACCAATGCATCAAGTTTAGCTCTATAACATAGACTATCACTCCATCACGTCACTTTGACCATGCGGTACTCACACAACAAACGGTAACCCCAAAAGAAAATCACTTTATTCATATCTGCCTATGCGGTTCAGGATGTTTAACCATATACTCCCACACAATTTTATGGCCATATAATAATTGAAATCAACTCACCAAAACAAACCATAAAACATATCAAAACGGCTCAATTAATTCACGACGTCATATGGTGTCCCCCTTGATAGCACTCCTACGCGTGTAGGTAAAACTGGCAATAGAGTGATTAATAACTCGCATTCCCAAAGTGATAACGGAGATCTAAATTCATTTATCATTAAGTTTCATCAAGATTTTCAATTGGTTAAGTGGGTTTGTCCATCTGGTGAATCTATATAGTGGTTCTCCAAGGAGCCTGGAGTCAAAATATTTGGTTTGTGTAGTGGGCAGCAAACTGTTTTTTGACCAATCTCTTAGCTCGTGCGTGTTTTTCACATGACACCAAAGAGAGAAAATGTTCTAAATGATGTGTTTTACCACTAGTATGAAGGGTTCAGGCTGATTCATAACAGTTCGTAATTTATGACCAAAACAGTGTTCCCACCATCTCTATGACGTGAAACAAAAAGCGCTTTTTATGCACGTGTGTGACCATAAACGCATCATGTGCATAAATCAACCTGTAAAACATGATGAAACAATCATGAGGCAACCTCGTATGTACTTGATTAATCCATACATGCATTCGTATACGGAAGAAACAATCACCGAGAGGGTGACTACGCAAAAAAACGACATAGAGAGAGAGATGATGACTATGGAGTTTATGGTTTCTCACCGTGCTTTAGAATCGATTAGCGGTTGTCAAAAAGCTTCTTGCTTTGCCACAAGAAAGCAGTGATGAGAGCTACATAGAGATATCCGCCACAAAAAACTTCCGAAGAGCGCGAACACCGCGAAACGAAAGAGAAGATAATAAGCAAGTAGAGAGAGAGTATCTTTCTTCTTCTTCTTATTCTTCACGAGAGAGAAGAGCTTATGGAGATGGTGATGAAGAGATTGCACCATTCTGTATAATAGATAAGTAATTCTGACGTCAAGGCAAGAGAGCTTCCGCGTCTGCAAGTGTACCTATGTATTCAAGTGACGGAAGAGAGGTCTTTATATAGGCTCTCCTAGCCAAATGCACTAGCTAAGAATAGAGTGAGCAAGGAGAGATAAGTTTGCGCACGTTTGCAGCTTACAGTATTTTAAAAAAAAATGATTTTTTTTTGTGGACACGGTGTCGTGTCGTGGCACGTGCATCATGTGAAACTAAATTATCTACATCACTCTCAATGCTTTTGCTATGTGGGACCAAATGCTATTATGTACATAGTGTTATATATACAAAAATAGATGCCATGGTTGCAGCTCTATATATACCTTGCGGGGACAGCGAGGCCCTCGCCGTGGCACTATGACATGCTTTTTCACATAAATATATGCCTATTTTGCTTTAGAAATGTACAAAGGTCAAGTGTATCGAAGTGGCATGCTCGTTTTGCCTAGAAAGTTCAATGCGGGCGATCTCGACCAAAAATAGCAGGTTGCATGCGCGGGCAGAAGAGATGTATCCAGAGTGCTTGGCAAGTGGTAAAATGAGGTTCAAGATGAAATTTAAGTCCAATGGGATTTTTCCACAATTTTAGGGATTTTTCCCAGGTTGTTTGGGCTTTTTACGGGCAAAAAAGGGCATTTTTGGGCTAAAAATGACCAAAAATGGTCATAAAATGATAAAAAAAAGACCCAAAATTGAAAAAAAAATGGCTCAAAATTCCACATCACTCACGGTGCCGTGACTATGAGAAGCAAGGGAAGACGAAGAATATCAGCACTACAAGCTCCTCTGTGAAGGGTTACAAAGCCTGCACCTAAATACCAGCACTACAAGCTCCTCTGTGAAGGGTTACAAAGCTAGTGCAGTCCCGTGCTGTTCCAACCCTGTATTTGAGGCTGTGAGGCCACCAATTAGGGTTTCCCCTCTTCAAATAACCACTTGGGAATGAATAATGAAGTTCTGAAGCTTCCATGAAATGGCTACGACGGAGAATTGAAGCGTTTGTGTAGGGTTTTTATCAGGGCGAAAGAGCACTATAACTGTGTAATTGGTAGTGAGGCTACACCAAATCATCACACACACAAGAGTTTTGAGTTGATCTTGGTTCTTTTTCAAAGAGAAGCTTTCATGGCTGGAGTTTTGTTCTTTTTTAGTGTGTTCTTGGCTTCAAATCATCTACGCCTTGCTTGATTTTGCTGCGAACTCTCACAATCAGAGGCCCGGCGCTTTCCTAGCCGCGCTCCGCACTTCTTGACATAAGTTTGGTGAACCCGACATGAAGTAGGCTAGGGTGAGGGTTCAAAATATTCATTGAAGGTCTCAAAACAAAGTTTTAAAGCTATGGAGCAACAAGAGCAATGGGGGGTTCGGTTTGATCCTGTCACAATGCAGATGTTTCAAGCTTTTGCGGTGTTTATGTAGCAGCAGCAAGCTGCGGAAAGGAGGGAGCTTTCCTCAACTAAAGTGCTTCAATCAGTGGTGAAGAAAATGGACCAATTTAAAGTTAAAGATGTAACAAAGTATCTTTGTGGATATGTAAAGGAGATGGAGCTTCATCGAGTGCCCGAAGCAGAGATGGTGCAAAGTTTTCAACTAGCTGTGGTTCGTGAGATCAGAGAGCATGTAAGGGGAATTAGAAATGAGCATAGGGAAACTTGGGAAGCATTCAAGTTAGCCTTGAAAGAAGAGTATTTCATGGAAGACTCCGAAAGGGTGACAAAGAGGACTTTCCTAGAGTGGGTAGTCCGGCCAAAAGAGGGACTTTTGCCTACCGAACTGCTAAGGGAATTTGAACGCCACTATGATCAACTTTCAAGGATTGAGAAGGCTACCCTAAACTCAGAGAAGACAGAGCTCTTCTTGCAAGCTACAGGCAAAGAGATTCAAGAGAAGTTAGAGTTACTGCTTGAGGATAAGGATGCGGAATAGGGCTTAAAGACTGATTGGAATGAGGTCGAAGATGCAATTTCACTGCTAGCCAAGCGACAACGTCGAAGAGACAAGATGATCGTCAACCCTACGCAAGCCTCAAGTGTTCCCGAGAGTCCCATGAAGCCTATGATTGTGGTTCCAAAGAGTGACAAATCCATCCTCGATGATATTGTTAAGGGAATGCAAGAATTGAAGTTAAAGCTTACAAGGCTAGAAGAGAAGGGGCAACCATCAGGCCAATCTACAGTGCAACGACCTCAAAGCAGAGAAGGTTTTGTAAACAGATGCATATGGTGTGATAGTACTGACCATGGAAGGAGGGATTATGAAAGTTTTAAAGATGCATTGACAAAGGAGCTTGTTTTCTTTAAAGATGGAAAAATTCACTTAAGTGAAACAGGTAAGCTCTTGGGTACAAACTTTGGCAAAGGTGGAATGAAGAAGCTAGTGGAGGACATGGCTACTAGCCATGCCATCTCAATGGTTGAGGCAGCCGCCTATGGGCTGAAGGTGGAGCCTATAAAGCAAAAAGGAGTCAAGGTTGGAGAAGAAGCATCTAATGGGATTGGAGAACTATGGCCATGGGCAATAGAGTCTGCTGTGAAAGGTAAAATGACTTAAGAGGTTTTACATGAAGCTGGAGACTGCATTCGTCTAGAAACAGGTTGGAATGACCTTGTAGACTCTTTGTCAGTGCATGCATACATTGCCAAATGTCAAGCCAATGAGGCTGTTGTCGAAGAGAAATGTAGGCGTGAGAATGGGGATGAAGGGCTTCAAGACGGGCGACGAGGAGTGGGGGCAAAAATGACACAGTGCCTCCTAGATCACCTTCACCGCAACAGATGCATGTCCCCGAAGTGCCTATGCAAGAAGCCTCTAAACAAAAGAAGAAGGATGCAACGAAAGCCAAAGCAAAGGGTCCGGCCTACAAGCTCCAATCTGACATAGAGGCGGCAACAGACCTCAAAAAGGTTTTGGAAGAGAGGATTTTGAACAGTAAGGTGGAATTTAGGTTGGGTGAGGTCCTTGGAATAGCAAAGAGGGAGTTCCATGAAGAGATAATTGATTAATTAAGAGGAAGCGACAGTCTCTTACTGAATCTATCCATGTACAAGGTGAAGAAGAGACTTTAAATACACAAGGAAGACAGGTCTATGGCAAGCAAGGTGATGAAACTATTGTTGGATGCTACAAGTCTAGGGGAGGAGTAAAATAGGTTCACTTCTTGGATGATGAAGATGAAGTCGAGACTACTCACAAGAGTTACTACTTGAAGAGTCACTAGGCAAGAGCAACTACTGAGACCCTAGTGAAAGTGGGAGACTTAGAAGAGCCATACATTGCGCTAATAGATCATGGGTCATAAATCAACCTTATGTCAAAGAGTTTATATCAAAAGGGAAAATGGCCAATTGATATAAATCATGGATGGATGATCCGTGCAGCAAACAACTCATCAAGAGAGTTGTACGGAGCTTGTCCAAATGTAAAGGTGACTATAGGGGATGGCAAAGATTACCAGAATTTCTTTGTACAGGAGATGTCTACATACTTTCTTATCCTTGGGCAGCCATACATCACTGCTACTCGCATGGAAACCAAAGTAATGGACAATGGGTCAGCTTATGCTAGGATAAGGACCAGGGATGGAAAGCGTGAAGTACAATTTCTTACTGTTTGTGTGGACCATGAAAGAAACCATGAAAGTCTTAGAGAGCAACCCTTGCCAAAGACAAACAAAGAATTCAAGGACTACAGGGATATGAAGGGTTTTGGCCATGTACCATTGTAGAGCAGGATTGCAGTGGTACAAGAAGAGAAAAGTTCTCGCATGATGTATATGCAAAGGAAATGTTTTCTACAGGTTTTGTAGGATTAACAGACTATGGATCTATTGCTTTTACAAAGTGTGAGGACTTAAATCGGGGTTAACGACAACATGTAAATAGTGTACAAAGAGGTTTGAAGATGAATGGTTTTCTAGAAAATGATGAATGCATTACAGGAGTGCTTGATGAGTGTTCGTTTGTGGATACTATGCAAGACTTAGAGTCTTTAGTGGATTGCAATTTGCATATGGGAAGTGAGGTTGTGAAAGTTTGCTCAATATAAATGTATACATTGAGGATTTCAAAATTGCTAAAGGTGTTGATGTACAAGTGGAGACCAAGTACAAGTCTGTGGCAAAGAAAGTGAAACATGTGGCATTACCTCTACCAAAATATTGCAAAAAGAAGATGGAACAAGCTGCTTTGCAACCTAGCCTTCGTGACCCAAGCAAGATTGGACACAAGTTCACACAAGAATCTTTGAAGGAGTTAAAGGTTGATTGCGAGAACAGTTCGAAAAAAGCTGAAACGATATGCTTTGAAGACATGCTTCCTAAACACGGAAAAGCTTTTGCATTTGAGCCTCATGAGATAGGGTGTGTTGATCCATCCATTGTTGCTCCTATGGTGATCTTCACTATCCCTCATGTACCTTGGAACTTGAGGCCTATTCTAGTTCCAAAGGCTCATTTGCCAAAACTCATTGAGCTCCTTAATGAAAAGATCAACATGAGCTGGACTGCATCCAGAGGTACCTAGCGACTAGTGCTACCCCTGAATGGGTGTTATGAATGAAAGCGTACTCAAGAAAAATATAACATTGTGGAGGGTGAATATATGTCTACACCGCGTTGCGGGAAGAGAGAGAGAGAGAGAGAGAGAGAGAGAGAGAGAGAGAGAGAGAGAGAGAGAGAGAGAGAGAGAGAGAGGATATAGTGGAGGGTGAAATAGAGTGCATAGAGACATGAGAAGATGACAACAGAGAATCTTTAAATGCCCATCTAAATGGAACAGGCAACCATGTATTAATGCAATGACAAAATCTGGGTATACCATAACATCAAAAAGTTTATGACAAAACAACTAGCAGAGCACCGAACCCTGTGTAGGGATCGACCGGTCCACCCATCCACTTTTGCTCTACTACGGAGAGAGAATTTCACTTCGCCGGGAGCGAGCCAAAACACCTCCAGTCTACCTGAGCCAGACATAGGTGAGGCCGCTTTGCCTCCCTCCATGAACTCGAGCTCTGCAAGGATCCCAAATACCAGTAGGTGGTAGGGTATCAACACCAACCATACCAATTTAGGTTCCATGCCTCTTCAATGCCCACCACCGGGTGTTTAGGTCAAGCCAACGCAAAATCCTCGACGCGTTAGCCGTGTAGGTCATTCAACCCCCGATGCACTAACCATGTAGACGAGCCTAACAAAAAGAAGAAGACATAGGCAACACCCCCGATCCAGCAAAGCCCCAGGTCAACAACCCTTTAGTCTAAGTCTAAGCAATGTAGGTGATCGTAGTCTTGTAGCGACGTTGCCATGAGAAACATAACACATGAGTCCAATCACAATAGCACTTTCCAGATGCACAAACAATCCTTTTCCAAATAGTTATATTGTACAGGGTTTCTACCCTTACACGTCTACCATAAACCATCTTGATACTTCATGATCCAATCCCTAAACCATAGACCATAATCCACATGGGTGAGCACTCCACCCTACTTGCATGAGGCACGACCAATCCTGCATAACCACTTTAGAACATAACATGGCTGCAAAAATTTCGGCAGCATTACCCAATCCAAAAAAAAAACCATAAGCCACACCGGATGGGTGAGCACTCCACCCTACTTGCATGAGGCACGACCAATCCTGCATAACCACTTTAGAACATAACATGGCTGCAAAAATTTCGGCAGCATTACCCAATCCAAAAAAAAAACCATAAGCCACACCATAAAATATCTACCATAATCCATGAGGGAATCTCAGCCCTTAGCCATAAATCATAATCACACTGAACCAACTCCTACACTTGGAATTTGACCCATCTCCTGCAATCAATCAGAGTTTACATACATGTGACCCTTAAAGTGTGACTCTTTCATGCATAAAACGAGTCTGACCAGTGACTAATCATGATATAAAAATCCAATTTTTTACAACATCCAACCATGAAAAGTTTATGCATCACATCTGCACTTCACCACTCTAGCACATAGAGCTAGTTTTGACCTAGAATGGTGGAAAGCAGACATAACTATGCATATGAGGCATCCACATCAATCCATGAGTTCCCATACATCATATGATAACATTCCAACACCATAACCATGATGTAAAACAACCCCGACCTTTAGGTCAACCATAAACCATAACTTCACACATATGCAAAAACAACTTTTTGACATTTTCGGGAGCATGCAAAAAAAGTGTTTGACCTCAAACCAATGCATCAAGTTCAGCTCCATAACATAGACTATCACTCCATCACGTCACTATGACCATATGGTACTCACACAACAAACGGTAACCCCAAAAGAAAGTCACTTTATTCATATCTGCCTATGCGGTTCGGGATGTTTAACCATATACTCCCACACAAGTTTATGGCCATCTAATAATTGAAATTAACTCACCAAAACAAACCATAAAACATATCAAAACAGCTCGGTTAACTCACGACGTCATATGGTATCCCCTTGATAGCACTCCTACGCGTGTAGGTAAAACTGATAATAGAGTGATTAATAACTCGCATTCCCAAAGTGATAACGGAGATCTAAATTCGTTTATCATCAAGTTTCATCAAGATTTTCAATTAGTTAAGTGGGTTTTCCCATCCGGTGAATCTATATAGTGGTTCTCCAAGGAGCCTGGAGTCAAAATATTTGGTTTAGTGGGCAGCAAACTGTTTTTTGACCATATCTCTTAGCTCGTGCGTGTTTTTCACATGACACCAAAGAGAGAAAATGTTCTAAATGATGTGTTTTACCACTAGTATGAAGGGTTCGTTATGATTCGTAACGGTTCGTGATTTATGACCAAAACAGTGTTCCCACCATCTCTTTGACGTGAAACAAAAAGTGCTTTTTATGCACGTGCGTGACCATAAACACATCATGTGCATAAATCAACGTGTAAAACATGATGAAACAATCATGAGGCAACCTCATATATGTACTTGATTAATCCATACATGCATTCGTATACGAAAAAAACAATCACCAAGAGGGTGACTACATAGAAAAACAATATAGAGAGAAAGATGATGACTATGGAGTTTATGGTTTCTCATTGTGCTTTAGAATCGATTAGGGATTGTTGAAAGGCTTCTTGCTTTGCCGCAAGAGAGCTGCGTAGACATATCTGCCACAAAAAGCTTCGGAGAGCGCGTACACCACGAAACGAAAGAGAAGATAATAAGCAAGTAGAGAGAGAGTATCCTTCTTCTTCTTCTTCACGAGAGAGAAGAGCTTATGGAGATGGTGATGAAGAGCTTGCACCACGTCGTATAATAGATAAGTAATTTTGACGTCAAGGCAAGAGAGCTTCCACGTCTGAGAGTGTATCTATGTATTCAAGTGAAAGAAGAGAGGTCTTTATATAGCTCTCAAAGCCAAAAGCACTAGCTAAGAATAGAGTGAGCAAGGAGAGACAAGTTAGCGCACGCTCACGGCTTATAGTATTTTTTTATTTTTATTTTTTTGTGGACACGGATTTCAATGCGCGATTTAGAGACTTTAAGAAGAAGCTTGCCTTCCAAGAAAAAAGCTCTAAACTAAACTCCTCCTCTCTTTTGTAAAAAGACTCTTTCTTTCCTAAAAACAAGCCTTTGCTTTTTGGTGGTCAACTCTCCCACTTACCATTCAATTTTTATAGCAAATTGATCATCCAAGTAGTATCTGGCCAACTAATGGAAACCGTAGCTAGACTATGGCACCCTGTAATATCCGGACATAATTATGACTTTCCCGAACTGTCAATCGAGCATTTTAAAGTTCGACGAAAATAGATATTGAAAGTTATTTTGCTTATTTTTAGAAGAGACCCAAAAATTGGGGATCTTACAGTTTCTATCGTTTAATCTTGTTTGAGAAAGTGTATTAGTGTGTTTCCATTGCCAATTTTGTGTCCATTGTAAGAGAGTATTGTGGTGAGAGGTCTCCCACACCCTAAGACAGTGTGTGTGTGTTGGCAATGTTTAGCATTCAATAAGCATTGAGTAGTTTTGTACAAGCTCTACAATAGCATCATAATGAACCATCTCCATTTGCAAGTCATAAACAAGGTATTACGCAAGCTCCATTCCTCTCTCTCTCTCTCTCTCTCTCTCTCTCTCTCTCTCTCTCTCTCTCTTCCCTTTGCTCTAGCTCTCTCTCCTCCATTTGGTGTGAGATTGCTTGTGCGTGTTTGTGGCACATCTTCTTGGTTGTGTCAAAATCTCTCTTGCGTCCTAGTTTACATCCCATAACTAGAATATTTCCTGCAAAGGCCGTTTCCTTCTAGGGAGAGAGATAGATAGATAGATAGATTTAATTATCATCCAGGAAGGTCATATATGAACCATGGGACCAAAACAAAACATTACATCGATTCTTTAAGGTGAAGGCATTAGATACATATCAGTTAGGGACTGAGGGTCCATCAAGGGATAGAAGGAAGAAGAGAAAGAACAAGAAACAAAATCTAAGGGGGGTCAGGTGAAGGGGGAGTTGGCTTGGGAGTTCGAAACTCTTGGATGATGGCGGTAGACTGCCCATTTACTTTGTTTACGAGCTTCATGCATCTTCTTGAGCTCGCTTGCTTTAAGCTTGAGTTGATTTGTGGTCAGTTCCTAGTCGATCCAAAGCTTTGTCCCCTTGAGGCGGTAGGATTGCCGTAGTAGGCTCGTCCGTTCTTCTTTGTTCTTGAAAGTGAGGATGCATTGACCAAGGGGCACACATCTATGCGTGTCGTTGATCCATGAGACAATATCGGGCTTGATGTGAATTGGTTGAAGAATGTCATAGAGCTTGGTGATAGCTTCTTCAAGTGTGTCCTCCTCAGTGCACCATGGTGGAGAGAGCCCTCCAATGCTGATCTTGAGAGCAAGGGATTCTTACAACCTACATTCTTGTAAGGCTGCTTGTATTCAATTGTCGATCTTCTTATGTGTGGCCTCATGAGCTTCTTTCTGAGATGCCTTGCCAATCTCATTGAGAGAAGCTTCGACTTCATGTGTCTTTGCTAGCAGATTGTTGTTCTCCTTTGCTTTCATCTCCTCAAGCTTACTCAAGCATTGTTTGAGTTCAACATTCTCCAAAATAAGCTCTTGTATCTTAACCTCTAGGGCCGTGATTCTTGCGTCTTGGCAGCTACCACCCTCGAGGACTGCCCCTTGCCCTAAGCGGAGACTGTGTAGAGGTGTTGGGGTTCTACGCAGGCAAAACGAAGGCTAGAGAGAGAGAGAGAGAGAGAGAGAGAGAGAGAGAGAGAGAGAGAGAAATACACGTAGGCCAAGAATGTGAATGTGTGTGTGTGTGTGTGTGTGTGTGTGTGTGTGTGTGTGTGTGTGTGAGAGAGAGAGAGAGAGAGAGAGATAAATACACATAGGCCAAGAATTTGTGGCCACCCCTTAATAGCTCCTAGGAAGGCACTTTCCTTCTAGAATGACATGACATGGGAAATTAATTTGCAACACGAGTAACACTGTGTGTGTGTGTGTGTGGAGGGGGGGGGGGGGGGGGGGAGCTAGCAGCTTTGGAAAAATGTGTTAATACGGCTAGATTCACATTAAGGAGGTAGAAGAAACACTCCTAAAAGTGTTTTTTCGGGTGGAAGAGTTGCAGAATGCACATTTTCGCCATCCATTTGTTCACATGGAGGGTGGAATAAAAAGTGGCTCTATTTTCTTCCACCGTGTACTGTGAACAGTGGGTGGCGGAAGAACAAAGAGTGAAAGGAAGCAACATATGCCAATTGCATCAGTAAACCATAGTACAAACCATAGCACATAGTTTTGAGAATTTTTGGAGATTTGAAATCTCGCAACTAGAGGTGTTTTGGGAATTTTGGAAATTTTGAAGGGCAGTTTAAGAATTTATGACAAAATATTTTGGGTATTTTGTGAATTTTCATAATGTGTAGAAAGGGTTATTTTTCCTTTTTCTAACCTTAAGTGTGAACCATGGGAGGGTGGGTTGTTATTTTTGGGGGGGGGGGGGGGGGGGGGGGGGGGGGGGGGGGGTGGGGGAGTCGGAAGCAAACCAAGCTTTTTCTTCCATGTGCTAGCACTTGATTCAACCAATTGTCGCCACGCATTGTGAACAAGCATGCTAACGTGCATGTGTATCATTGGCTGCTAGCATGCTGGGAAGTTGTGTCGCTGCCCAATTGTGAACCTTCCCTAAGGAATTGTATGTGTGTGTGTGTGTGTGTGTGTGTGTGTGTGTGTGTGTGTGTGTGTGTGTGTAGGAGGAGAGCTAGCAGCTCGTCGACAAAATACGTAATCAAGATGGACTAACATGGCCCGGATTAGCACTAGAAGGCATTAAAGACTAGCCTCGTTGTTATTGCAAGCCTCGTGGCATGTCAGGGGAAACATTTTTTTGTAGCGCACTGAGAAGAGCTTAATGGCGAGGTATTGTTTATGTGTGTGTGTGTGTGTGTGTGTGTGTGTGGGGGGGGGGGGTCAAGGAATGGCGCCAAGGTAGTTGCAAATACCTACGATGTACATTGACAAGGTCTAGAATGGCCTGGCAAAAAAATCTATACAATTACAAGGGGGGGGGATTCCCCCCCGCCCCTCCCTGCCATGTGTCAGCACGACTTCATTCAGCGATGTTCAGACAAGTGCACCCTGCAGTCCAGTGCGCTCAGCGAGACTGTGCGGAGAGAGAGAGAGAGAGAGAGAGAGAGAGAGAGAGAGAGAGAGAGAGAGAGAGAGAGAGAGAGAGGCAGGTGAAACCCGCCGACAGTACTAGTGTTTATAACAACCATTGCATCTTATTTCAATAATCTCTTGTTATGCATAATTCTCCTAGAGTAGAAGCCGTTCTCACCAAAAGTCATTTATGACTTAGTGAGTTTGTGTGTGATCGTCAGTAAACTGGTGCCAAAGATTTATAGAATCTCGCAACCTCTGCCTTTGCCCTCGTGCATGTCATCTCTCTTTGTCTTCCACGTGCTCACATCCTTGTCTTCATCGACTTTTCTTTTGATGTCAAACAAGGTATCTCATAAGATACCTTCTAATTCAACCCATAAGCAAAATTGGGTGGGCCTACTAGTAGATTGGTTCCTATATATTTTTTGGATGCTCAAAATCCTATGAGCTTCCGGTATTGGTGAACTGATGACTGTGTGTGCGAGTGGATTTGTCAAACCAAATCATAGGAAACGTCCCTAGTATCACGTAGATAAAGGCCCCTTTTCAATAGATGTGCAAATAAAAGGGTTAGTCCAAACTTTAGCAGCCTACGAGATTTGTGTATGTTCTCGCCATACCCAAGCAAGCTCACTCATGTATGTGAAGAAAAACTAGTTGATAATGTAAAGACAAGGATATGAGTTTATCAACCAAGTTTGAGTAAAGGTCCAAAGTTACCTATAGAAAAAACCTTTTTTTTATAGGTAGCGGAGAGACAAAAGAAGTTATTTCAATTTTTTGTTAATAACTTTTGTATGTGTGCGTGTGTGTTTGTATGAGGCTGGCTCCATCCACACACCTTGCACTCCTTCTCCTTCTTCCTCTTCTCGCACGTATTTTGCATTGCATGACACACTTCAACTACTATCAGACCTATGAGACGTGAAAGTGTGGAGCACGGTTATGGAGGCACGAGCTTGTGTAGTGGGAGCATTTGCAACAGGAATTATCAATCGTACGATGACTGACACTAGTTTAATGCATAGTGGAGTTTTGCAGACCGCACAGAGTTGTTTACGAGGTTTACATGCAGGCTCTAGCATGGGTACGCACGCTCGCCTATCCTTAGAGCCAATATGGTTGCATGTAGATTGATTGAACGAGCCAGTGGGCATAGGTTGAGAGAGTCTCTCATGTGTTTTCTTATAAATACAAGTAGTTTAACTGGTAGGACCCACTTATCGGCATATTCGTCTTGAAGTGGAAGATTGTTGGGGTAAAGGCCTCTGTGCCTTGCCCTGCCGTCCAGGCTATGGGTGCCCGCTCACTAACCATCACCTTATTCTTGTACATATACCAAGAATAAGGAGCTCCTCATTTTGTGAGGTTGACTCCACCCACACACCTTGCACTCCTTCTCCTTCTCCTTCTCCTTCTTCCCCTTCCTGCAATGCACCACACGCATTCCGCACTGTACGACACTCTTTAGTTTGGAGATAAATAGAGAGAGAGAGAGAGAGAGAGAGAGAGAGAGAGAGAGAGAGAGAGAGAGGAAGAAGAAGAAGTTGTAGAGAGAGGAAAACAAAAGAAGAAGAAGTCATCAAGAGAGAGAGAGAGAGAGAGAGAAAGAGAGATGTTGGATTGAAAAAGAGAGAACGGAGAGTCTACGAGAGAGAGAGAGAGAGAGAGAGAGGGAGAGAGCAGCGAGACAGAGGGAGAGAGAGAGAGAGGGAGAGAGCAGCGAGACAGAGGGAGAGAGAGAGAAACAAACAGATCATTTGTGTTTGTGTAGCTAGCAATGCTCGATGGAGAGAGAGAGAGAGAGAGAGAGAGAGAAGGTCAACACTATTGGTGAATCAAGAGGAGAGAGAGGGACACTCTCACACACGAGAGAGAGAGAGAGAAAGAGATTGAATTATCGTCCACGGAGGTCATATATGACCTATGGGACCAGAAACAAAACAGTACGAAGGATTCCGTCCGATACATATCAGTTAAGGATTGAGGGTCCATCAAGGGGTGGAAAAAAAGATAAGATGGGATAAACAAAAACCTAAGATAGGGTAGGTGTGGAGGAGGGAGCCAATTTGGGAGTTCGGAACTCCTGAGATGGGATGAACAAAAACCTAAGATGGGGTAGGTGAGGAGGAGGGAGCTGATTTGGGAGTTTGGAACTCCTCGATAAACTACCCACCTCCATGTTGTGCGCGCTTCTCGCATCTTTTGGAGTTCGACCTTCATCTGTTTGAGTTGGGTGGGTGTAAGATCTTCAGCAAACCAAATTTTTGTGTCCTTGAGAAGCTTCGATTGCTCAAGGAGCTTGACTCGATCCGCTTTGGTCTTGAAGGTAAGAATTGCATGGTTGGTGCGATGCTGTGAGCAAGAGTGGTGATTGTTGTTGGATCCCATTGTATCATGGAGGTTGTTGTTCGGATGCGAGTGAAGGACTCGTGGAACTTGAAGTCCCCCTTTCCTTGCCAATCGCTCGAGAGCCTACCAATGCAAATATTGAGAGCAATGGCATCTTGTCGCTGTCATTCGCGTAGCGTATACACCACATGATCTTCAACTTTGTGGAAGATGGCATCCTGCACACTTGAGTTTTGACCTTCTCTGTGAGGGCGATTTTTGTCTCCGTATAGAGTTTGATTTCCTATTGTTCCATCTCTCCCTTGTTGGAGTTCTCCATTATGGTGAGTCGAGACTCGATGGCTACTAGTCTTTCCTTCAAAGCTTCTAGTCTTTCCTTCAAAGCTTCGTTTTCCTTGCAAAGTCTTTTGACTTTGTTTTGAAGTCGAGCCATGATGTCCACCTTTGGGGGCAAACGTGAGCTTCCCGCGGGATGAGGCCGGAGTGGCCATGGTAGGCACTCGGACAAGAAAACAGGGCTTATTTTAATTTAAATTAGGGGCTTAGGCTTGAGAATAGACTCTGTGTAGGTCGAGAGCAGGAATGTGTGTAAAAATTCGACCTTCTTGAGGTTAAGGTCGTAGCAATCTTGAGGTCGCACTGCAGGTCGGCCAGTAAACCAGGTCACGGACCAGATCATGCAGGTTGACCTCAAGAATCTCGCAGGGTCGAACCAGTGCGCAGGCCGAACCAAATGCTCGCCCTTCTTGCTGTCGACAGTAGGAAAGTGGCGCTTGAGGTGCTGAAGTCGGGGTTGGGCCGGCGGGCTGAGAGTTGCCAAAATTTGAGATTGAGGTGCTGAGTCACTGAGTCGGGACTGTCAGCAATAGGTCGAGCCTGCGCTAGGTTGTGGGGAGGGGCAGCGCTGTGGCTTAACACCTTCCAAGGGCAGCCCCTCGCCCACGGGGATGCTTGGGGTGCTAAGGAAGGGCGACGCTAGGGTTTCAACAGTAAGCGTGAGAGAGAGAGAGAGAGAGAGAGAGAGAGAGAGTGTCTCGGTGTTAGTCTCTCAAACCAAGGGGAGGAGGGGGGCGGTTGATGATTTGCTGACTATTTTTTACAAAAAAAGTTATCTCAAGAAGGAGTGAGGTTCTCAACATACTGAGAGTATGAGAGTTCCCTAGGACTAGACACATGGCACCAAAACTTTTATTGTGTCAGATGGTCCACAATGTTGGTTCTTCCTCCATACTGAACTGTACAAGCCCTATGATGGAAAGTTGGGATCAGAGATCATCAATGATTGAGTAATGGAATCTCTCTATCTGAGCTCTCTCTCTCTCTCTCTCTCTCCCTACGCAAGGCTATGGCGGTTCTGCAGTATGGAAAATCTGAAAGTCGTGGTGCAAGGTCATGATGCAGTAGGAGCCTATTGTGTGGCGAGAATCCACACTTAGGTGGGGCTTGATCATGGAATAGAGAACATCTACATGATTGGCCGCTTGCAAGGAACGGTAGAGTCGAGGTCGACCACAACAAAACCACCTGCAAGTGGGCTTGGTGGGTGCGCACCGCCCTGTGGGGAATTTTTTGTTTCATCCGTGTTTCCCCTCGGTATCAGCTTCAAGCGCCATAGCCTCCCTTGCATAGATCTTCCTTGTCATATGCTTCTTGGCCATAGACTTGTTCAAACGATTTCACATTAGAAGCCCCAAGTGGCTCTTTACATTGGCCAAGGGTTGTTCCCACCCGGGATGGGCACCAATGGGGCCAAGCTCAGCGGGGCATGGGAGGGCTATGAAAACCCAATAGGGTAGCATGCAATGGTCATGCAAAAAGGAAGAAGTCGGCAATGACAATAGTTGGAAATTTTTGCAAGCGGGTTCAAGCAAGGTCACATGCACTAGCATGCAAGGCATGTGAGTAGTAGAGTAAAGAATTTAGCTTCAAACTTGAGTGCGAGAGTTTTGCACCGGCTTTGACCCAAATTAGGGAAGACAAAGTGCAAATCGATCGCAGATCTCTCGCTTAGAAACTATCTATGAGCCTAGAACTGAAAACTCGCTCACATCAAGTGATCAATTGAGGATTGGGATTGACAAGGCAAGGCATGTTGCTCCTAAAGTAGAATTTAACGGTTTTCTTCTTGATTGAAATTTGTTCGATTATCATGACGATAAGGCAAAGACGGCACGAGCACTTCATGAGGTACACAATTGTTTTTTACTTTGTTAAGGATGTGCTTGATAGCTATGGCATGCAATAGACCGTCTGTGCACTTTAGGCACTCAAAGCACAAGCACAACCTGTAACAGTTATAGTAAGCACCAAAATTTTATTGAGTACATTGTTAGCAAAGGCCCAATGATTGGTTGAAGATTAGACCCAAGCACGGCTTGAGTACAAAATACCTTGGCATAACATGCTCATCAGAGGGTGCATAGCTGCTCGGCATGGCCGACTATTATCACCACTCCTCGAAGCAAGGTACACTTTCTGAGTGCCAATTTATGATTCTCAATACGGTGTACTATTTGACATGGTCAATTAGCTGTCATTGTTTTGACAAGGTTGAATTAAAATTGCCATGATAGTTGTATCATGGTAGGAGCATACGTTGGCTATCATGGCACAACAACATGTATGTAAATCAAGGCTTTTTAGTTTGGGCATATTGCATAGCAGCTTCCAAAGTTTGGAATCAGCTATCAGCATACAAACTTGGGGGACTTTGCAATGTATCTACAGAGTATTTTACTAGGTGTCATTCTTACACATGCTTGTGATGCATGAAGCTTTCCATCTTCATTGCATCACCAGGTCACAAGGAACACAAAGATTGTATTGTACCAAGTCTCTCTTGATGGGAAAATCTATAATACAAAAGCCTATTAGAGGGGTGATCGGCTCCACATAAATCCGGTCCTCAACTATTGTCAAGTTCTCTAAACTCTCTCTCTTGCAAAAGTATTGTTCATGCCAAGTTAATTAAGTATAATGGTAATGTTGCTACCGCTAATCAAGTTCACCCTCTATGCTCTCAAAGTAGTCTCATGAAAATGCTCACTCATATTCTCTTAATTCCGCTATTCTCAAGTTCATAGGCCATTTTTATTACATCGGTATCAAAGCTATTGGTTTCTCTTTTCTTGCTTAAGAAGAGAGGTCCTTAAGTTGTCCATGAAAGTTGACGTGTTCATTGCAATAGGGTAAGTGGGATAGGGATCTATTATCTTGGTTGAGAAGGACTTAGATCGAGGTACACCATTGGGAACTATAGTCTTAATAATGGAGTCTCTTGGGGCTTGCCTTTGGCTTAACCATTATTGAGCTACGAGCAATCTCAACAGGAACCATAATCAACCGAGCATTGTTAGACCCTCTCCACTAGTCTTTGCAATCAACAGACACTAAACCATGGGTGTGACTGCTTGAGAACTAATCTTCTAAGGTAAAGAAGAGTAACAACTAAGGTTTTTGAGGGTACCAAAGCACAAAGTAATCTATACCTAAGTTTATTTAGCATGGCTGACAATAACCAAGAGAGTAGAATGAACATTGATAACTTTGATTTTGCACATGAAGGTGCTAATGATGATGCCCCCATGTTTGTTAATTATCTTGTTACTAGGTTGCAGCAAGCTATGGGAAACCTTGCTTTGCAAGCCGAAGTTACTCGGAACCTTTGTGCTTATGGGATTTCCCTTCCTCTCAAAGAGGAGAGAGAGCTTAGGAGGCCTCTTGATGAGACTCCCAAAAGAAGACTCTCTTCCATAAGAGAGGAGGAATCCAGAGAACAAGAAATAAGTGAATCCCTAAGTTCCTCTAAAGATGTGGCTCAACAAAGACAGCGGTCTAGACGGTTGCCAACTCCTCCCAAGAGGAAACGGTCAACCCATAGTCCTTCTCCTCGTCACTCCAAAAGGGAAGAGAGGAAACAAAGGAAGAAAAAGGCAAAAAAGAGGTCACCCTCTTCTCCTTCTTCTTCACCTTCCTCCTCTTCTGACGAAAGCAACAACTATTTTCTTAGAGAATACAAGAGGAGAGGACATCACAAATCTTACCCTGCATGGAAAAGGTCCCAAAAGCTCAAGAAATTCAAAGAGATAGGAAAGAGTATCTCTTTTCTTACCTATGATGGAACCTTTGGTACCACCAAAGCAGTTTGATGCGGCCTTTGGAGACGAGGGCTTCACGGAGTCCTCCAAGCTATGTCATGTAGCTATGCACTTCCAGAAATCTGCTCGTCAATGGTTGGGTAGCCTTTGTGGCAACGATGAAGCCCCAAATACATGGAAAACTCTACGAGTTTCCATCATGAAGCAATTGCTTGCAAGCAATGAAAAGGACAAAGTGCTTACAAAATGGCAAAGTTTGAAGCTGCTCTCCAACAAGTCTATCCACAAATATGTGGACAAGTTTTGGGATTTACATCTCAAGGCTACTATCTTTCAAAAGATAGACTTCATTGAGCAAAAGCAACAATTATGTGCAGGATTACATGAAGAAATGGCCGAGTACGTCAACTCTCAACGGCCTAGTTCTATCACCAAAGTAATCCACCACACTATGGTTGCTTCGCTCATCAATTTCCAACAATGGGCTAGAAGGAATGCCAAGCCCATGGAAAGCAAAGCCAAAATTGATGCAAAGGGGAAAAACAATGCCCACAATTCTTCCCAAGGCAATTCCAACAACAACAATCGGTCCAAGGAGAAGGGAGTTCACAAAGTTAAAAATAAACTCTCTTCTAAAGAGCTAGAAGCTATTCGTAAGGACCACAAATGCTTCAAGTGTGGGGAGCAAGGACATGGCTATCGTTCTTACCCCAAGAGAAATGCCCGTAATGAGGCTCCTAGAGCTTCCACGATCGAAGCTCCAAAAGAGGATGCTCATTGCAAAGGATCACCTCTCTCCTATGATTGGGGAAAGGTATGAGAGAATGATGCCTTCATCTTGGTTGACCCTAGCTCTACTCACAACTTCATATCAACGAAGTTGGCCACTAAGTTGGGCATTCAAGCTTTTGAGATGGGAGATGTTGTAACTGCCGATGGAGCTTTCAAGGGACAACAAGCCTCCGTTACTCCCTTGATTGGGATGTTGAGGCTTCATATCCAAAGCTATGTCGTCAAAGAAGAATTTTTTATCCCTCCTCTCCAACATAAGGATGTAATCCTAGGGGCACCATGGTTCAACCGCATGGCTTCCAACATGAAGTTCCCCGAAAGGAGAATCTACTTCACCTACAGGGAAAAGAGCATGTAAATGGATGCTAGTGAGTCCGGTCGTACTATACCACTTGTAAATTCACCTGCTTTTGACAAATCAATGAGCAACTCAATTTTGCGTACATGATTTTTGTCAAAGAGTCCCTAAAAGGTCCTAATGTTTCATCAAATGGAGATCAAATGTAAATGGTAGAAATCAAGAAGAGTTATACTTGTCTAATTTTCTAAATGGATTCCAAGATGTTTTTATCGATGATATCCCTATGGACTTACCTCCAAAACAAGGAGATGATGACCATCGAATTGAGCTCCTACCAGGAAGCTCATCGCCGCCTAACAAGCCTCCTTATTGAGTTTCCCAAGCTCAACAAGATGAGATCATGAGGCAAGTACAAGAATTGGTAGACAAAGGGATGGTGAGGCCTTGCTCCTCTCCCTTTTGTTCTCCAGTCCTTTTACTGCAAAACAAAGATGGTACATACCGCATGTGTGTGGAATATCGAATGCTAAACCATATCACTATCAACAACAAATTTCTCGTACCACGGGTAGAAGACCTGTTTGATAAGCTACAAGGTTTGACCTACTTCAATAGGATTAACCTTAAAAGTGGCTATCATCAAATAAGGACAGTAAATGAAGATATCCTGAAGACTGCGTTCCGTACAACATTTAGTCTGTATGAATATCTAGTCATGCCTTTTGTCTTGACTAATGCACCGGCCACATTCAGTCGATTGATGGAGAAAATCTTTAGACCTTACCACAAGTTCACTGGAGTCACTGGAGGACTTGGACTAGATGATATCATCATCTACTCCAAGTCCTTGAAGGAGCACAAGCAACACCTCCATGTAATTTTTCAAGCTTTGAGGGAGAACAAGCTTTTTATCAATAAAAAGAAGAGCAAATTTTTCCTTCAAGAGATTCAATACTTAGGTCATATTATCTCTCAAGATGGTATCCGTATGGATCTATCAAAGTTGGAGATAATAAAAGCATGGCCTAATCCAAGGAATCTACATGAGCTAAGAAGCCTTATTGCTGTGTGTGCATACTATAGACGCTTCATAGTCAAATTCTCTCAAATAGTAGGACCATTACATGACTTAACAAAGAAGAACGTTAAGTACTCATGGACTGCTAAAGACCAAAATGCTTTTGACAAGCTCAAAGAGAAGCTTACCTCCCAATCAGTCCTTATGATTCCGGATCTCTCAAAGCTATTTGAGGTCCAATGTGATGCTTGTGGTGATTGCCTTGGAGCAGTCTTGCTTCAAGAAGGGCATGCCATAGCATATGAGAGTCGAAGGCTCAATACGGATGAACGGGTCTTGCGCATATATGAAAAATAACTTTTAGTTGTTCTACATGCCCTAGACACATGGAAGCACTATCTATTGGGGACTCCATTTATTTTGCAAACGGACCACCAAAGTTTCAAGTACTTCATGACACAAACCAAGCTTTCCGACAAACAAATGAGGTTGGAAATTTTTCTTTCGCAATTTTATTTTCATATTGCTCACATTGCTGGTAATCATAATCAAGTGGCTGATGCACTTTCACTATGACCAAGAGTTAATGTGGTGTCTATAGCAACTCACAATGATATATCTTCTATGATAGATGAGTATGCTACTAATCCCAACTTTAGAGACATAATGCCAGCCCTTGCATTGGGGAAGAAAGAAGAGCATTCACCTTGCAGGATGGTTATCTTCTCAATGGCAATAGGCTATGTGTTACCCACTCCCTTCGTGAGAAAGTCATGTATGAATCTCATGCTCCTCCCTATGTGGGACATAGAGGCATTCAACCTACTCTTTGAGGAGTAGAGACGTACTTCTATTGGCCTACCATGAAAGTAGACATACAAGAGTATGTTTCAAAATGTGTGGTATGCCAAAAGACTAAGTATGATAGATGGAAGCAACTTGGATTACTCCAGCCATTGCCAATCCCTAATTCACCATGGAAGAGTTTATCCATGGATTTTATCTTTGGATTACCCAAGTCTATCCATGGGAATACAGGGATATGGACAATAGTCGACAAGTTTAGAAAGCAAGCATACTTTATTCCTGTGAAAAAGACTATTAAGGTACACCAAATGGCAACCCTCTTCATATCTCAAATTTTCAAACACCATGGATTGCCAACATCCATCGTGTCAAATAGAGATTCTAGAATGACCAGTAATTTTTGGAAAGGTCTCTTTGAAAATCTAGGTACAAGATTGAATTTCTCTTTGGTCTATCACCCACAAATGGATGGCCAAAGTGAGATAGCCAATCTTGCGATTCTCAATCTACTAAAGACTTATGTTACAAAAGTAAATCAACATTCAAAACCCGAGGAATTCACTCTATATAAAAAAGGGGATGCCACCTACGAGCGGACAACTTTGATAAAATCCCTATATACGACTCATATTAGGGAATATGACCCTCTTTTCTACGGTTATACAACAATTAATGAAGAAAACTATCATACCCCTATCTTACATATAAAATTTAAGCCTCACATGATCTAATGGAGTAAAACTAGTCAAAGAGTGTGTATAGTGACTGGCAATGTACTAAGGAACCACTTCTGTTGATAACTAGATGTACCCTCAATGTGTCTTAGTTTGACTTTCAAACTATGTGCTCGATCAGCCTGCACTCTAGCTACTCTCCAATTCTGACCCTACAAAGCTGGTGTAATGACCTGCTCCAAATCAGCCCTTATCTATGACCGACTTGATGAAAAATTTGATGAGTGACCTGATAAAAAACTTCCCCTAAATTCATTCGAGTTCTAGTGCACATCGATGACCAATCATTACAAGTAATCAACTCGGGTCAGGGCCCCCCTTGGCCCCTCCCATAAATATGATACCCCCCTCCCTTATTTTCAGCTTGGGAGATAAATTATTGAGGGCCTACCCCTAATTTATACGCTTGTGTAACTTGTAAAAAAACCCCCCGCCCCTGCACTTACATGGTGCGATAAGTTTTCCATGGTGAATCCCCTGGGGTTCACAATGGGAAAAATACTTACCCCTTGTAGAGTATGCGTACAATAATATTGTCCATATTACTACAGGAAAGGAACATTTTGAGATCATAGAGGAAAGACCTAAAAGTCCCTTGTTACTTAAAGTACATGGGAAGATCTTCGTTGCTGATGAGTATAGCCGTGACCTACAAAAATCTTTCCAAAAGATTAAGGAGGCTATATCCATCTCTCAACAAAGGAAAAAAGCACATAAGGTCCTTATCGTTCAAAGAAAATGATTGGGTCTTACTCAAGTTTTCCAAGGCTCGATTAAGGCAAACAATGGGCAAAAATCCTATGGGCCATCAAAAGTATTATGCTAAACTAGCAAAAAGATACTATGGTCCTTTTCAAATCTTGAAGCCAATCAATGACATGGCTTATCAACTCAAATTGCCCAACCATTGGCTCATACACAATTCTTTTCATGTGAGCCTACTTAATCCCTACAAAGGAGAGCCATCTAGAGAACCAATTATTGAAGACCAAGAAGAGGTGCTACAACCCGAAGCTATCCCTCGGCATGAAGACAAGGTACTACAACATGGTAAGATTATCCGACGGTATCTTATTAAGTTCAAAAATTATCCTTTTGAAGATGCTAGATGGATACAAGGAATACATCTTAACTGTACTATGAACCTTGTCAATGCTTACAATGCTACATTAGAGTAAGCAAATGTACATGTTTCTTTTAAAAGACCAATATTTTTGTCTTATAAGACTAATTCTCTTTTTATTGTGCACAAATTTAAGTAGTATGCATGCTTAGAATCATGTTTGTGATGACGACGTCTCTAAACACCAAAGTAGAATTTGTCACTCTACTTTGGGAGAATGAATGGACTCAAGAGCAGACATGCTTGTGGCAGTTAAGTCTTCCAAGCCCAAATGGATTAGCATCCATCTTGGAATGATGTAGTAGGTAAAAAGGGATCCTCTACCCGCTAAGAAACATCAACTAATGACTAAGGCTTTATCTCTTCTACCTCATAGTCGAGGACGACTATGATTTCAAGAGAGAGGTAATGTCATAAAATCTAATATCTGACCAACCCAAATGATTTTCTTATATTAAACTGATCATTTAATGTAGGAGAATAAACGGGAACAAGGGTTAGAATATAGACATGTGCTTATGGATAAGGGTAATGGGTCCAAATGGGAGATGGTATATCAAAGAGCAATTCCAGTTAATGGGGCTTAAAAGATCTTAGGGTTAGCTTCATTAAAAAGACCTCCAAAGGTTTGTGTAAAAGTCCTTAGACCTTAGGTTAAAGCTAGGCCTATGTTTGAGGTGCTTGATAATTAAAAGTGCATGAGATGCTTGATAGCTAAGGTGCAACTTAAGCTAGGCATGTGCTTGAAGTTCCAAGTCAATCCCTACAAGGAGAGGGCGAGCCCTTGAGGCTAGGGGGATGGTAGAGAGAGAGGCCATACTCTAATTAACCCTATGATTGATGACTAGGTGCTTAAAAAAGTAGGGGGCCAAGTTGCTTGGGCTTGAAAGTTAACATGCAAGCCTACAAAGGAGGGGGCAATCCATGCAAGTAGGGGGGTTGTTGGATGACTTCTCTCTATCCCAAAGGGCACCCCTTGCTCAAGAGGCAAGAAGGACACATATCAAGCCCCTAGCTAGGTTGCTCTCAAGGAGTGTCCAAAGCCTATTGGTTGATCCTTAGAGAGGTCCAATAAGAATTTAGCTAATTAAATTAATTGTTTAGGCATTTATCAAGCCCTCTCTCTCAAAGAGGAAAGGAGGACACTTGTCAAAGACTACCTCTATTGCTTGACTTGACCCAGGCTTGTGATTGGCTAGGCTTGAGAGAGCCAATGAGCAAAAAATATGAGCTAGAATGAGGGGTCGACCCAAGAAACTAGAGGGGATTGCTTGCAAGATATACTCCCTCCCCCCAGACACACACACACACACTCGCATTGTGTGAAGTGCAAAGTGCAAGAGCTCCATCTCCTTCTCCAAGCTTGTTGAGTAGTTGAGAGCTAGCACCAACACTCTTGGCTATGGAATGCAATGAACACGGTAGCTTCCACTTGTGGAATTTTGAAGACCTGATGCTTCTTGCAGCTAGGGTTTCCTTTGTGGACTCTTTTGCCCCTATGTTGGACCTAAATTGATGAGATTTGGTCAGTTTAGTGACACAAAACCTTCAACTTTGGCCATTTATGAACAATTTTGGCTTGGTCTGGAAACTTGTAAATCTTCTGGAGTTATTGTACAGAGTATGATGGTGTACTTCTTTTGTGAAAATGGGCTAGGTGGCAGTGACCGCGGTCACTGACAATGGTGAGATTTTTGGACCTGGATCATTTTTGTAGCTTCCCCACCTCTTGTTCTACTCAATGACACCTTGCACCACTGAAAATCGCCATTTAAAACTTGTTTAGACGAGTTGGTTCTCCAACTTAGCCATAAATTCAAAAATGTTCTTTTGGCACAACTGATGGCTTCAAAAAGGAATCAAAACTTCCAAATTAGTCCTTTTATGGTATATGCAAGCGTACAAACAAGAATTTCTCAATTTCGCCCTTCCGATTCTCAAGTTATACACAATTCTTGCTTGATTAGTCACTTTAAGTTGTCCAAAGTCGCAATATGGCACTCAAAAGCAAATTTGGCTGATCTATGCAACACCAAAACTAAGTCTTAGCCTAAATACTATTCCTATCTCTAACCTAAAACAATAAAGAAACAAAAACACAAAACAAAATAGAATAAATGAAGTGATAACGAAATAAAAGATAGCGTAATTTTTTACTCTAATCACAACTCACTGCAACCACCTACTAAACACAAACTACAACAAGACTCACAGTGTGGACTCAATGCGCAATGCACTAAAGTCAACAACTATGGACGTCCTAAACTATATGGTAACCAAAGGAGAACACTCGACTCCAGTCTACCTGAGAGCTCAGCATGCCTCACTGACTCTCCCACCTAAAGATAAATGTAATGAATTGTAACACTCGAGCACTGGGTAAAGTCTCCGCTAATGTAACTCCTATATCCCCGGCAACAGCACCAATGTTGGCGGGGCACTGCGATCGGACGAAGTAGCCTAGCAAGAACTCAAACCAACATAAATATGTCAATCCGAGGATATAGCTGACACGACTAGTGCATGGAAACCTCAAATGTACTAATGGCAATGCACTGAGGAGAAAGGGTCACTTGCAAGCCAGGAAGCAACTAAAGGGATAATGCATAAGTCTCCTACGTGGTCTATCTATCACTCTTATTGTCGTTATGGTGTCAAATGAACGCCAAAGGACATGAAACTTGAGATTAGGGGTTTCTAGACTATGGGAAAAAGGTTCCTAACAACCAAACTTGTAAAAGTCACCGTCGGGTAGGTGAGCAACCGTGACCGTTGCCATCTCTTACCTTCACAAAATATGACAAATGAGGGGTTGTTTGGTTTCTTCTAGGGCCTACTTACCTCTGTCCATGCTTAGTTTCACCTAAAACACCATCAATAACTCACAATGAGAAAATAAACACATGAGGAGACCTAGAGCTAACACCGCTCATTGCGTCACGCACGCGCGCGCGCACACACACACACACACACACTCAAACATAACATACAAGACATGTACAACATGCCAAGAGTGAGTGGAAGCAACACAAGAAGTTTCATTAGCAATGCTCACCTGTACAAAGAGTAGTCAACGCGCAAGTGTAGGCGTACTCTTCAGCATGTAAGCTCAAAAGTTATTTGATGCTTAATAATTACAAGCTTTTGGCTTATATACACAAGGTTGAAATTGGGTATTGGATTGAAAGAAATAATTATTACAAAAAATGTGGTGGACTAGGCTATATAGCCTCTCATTAAGTACAAATCTTTTTCGATAAGATCATATTTGCCCAAGTTTATGAATTACAATATCGGCTTCATGCAAAAATAAATAAGTAGGTAAATGGCTTTTGTTGACCAATCATTTGGCGTGAGTTGGTCCTCTGCTTCAACACTACCTCTCATATATGTTTATTCAACTCTAACAAGCCAAATGCAAATGTGGATGATGGTAGTGCCTTTTGATTGGTGAGAGAGAGAGAGAGAGAGAGAGAGAGAGAGAGAAGAGAAGAGAAGTTTTAATGGCCTAGGAACAATCCAAAGAGACTCCAAAGTCTTAACTCTATGTGTGTGTGTGTGTGTGTGTGTGCGAGAGAGAGAGAGAGAGAGAGAGAGAGAGAGAGAGAGAGAGAGGCTGTTGCGTGAGCGAATCACACCACCCATAAAGTACACAACCTACATCAACATAATGTCAATCAAGGACATAGATGACACAATAGGCACATAGAGGAAATCTCTTTAGCTTGTCAGGCTAAGACCATCCTACACATACAACACTCTGGAAGGCCAACTAAATCACAACCTAGAATCTCACTGCTCTCAACTACAAAACCTACCCACATACACACAAACGGAAGAAAACTCGTCAAATCATTCAAGAATCGTATGAAACTTAAGCAACACCGTCCCCTCACTAGGATACAGTTGTCCCAAAGCCTCTACACTCGAAATCCTAGCTCTAAACCCATCTACGGAAAACACATATAAAAATAGAGCAAAATTTTGAAATGCCCGAAACTAAAATCTATGAGTACCTATGTGTAGCTTATGTCGCCACGACTCTAATGACTACTTGCACGTAGAAAACAGACATCATGTGATATACTTATGGTCACGAGTAGCTCATAGATGCGCGGGCACGTATGCTCCGTTCCGCAAGGAATGCTTGGTGTTGTCTCATAGCTCATAACGAGGCTAGCATGATGGTGTTGTCGGTTCTCCAATGTGATGAATGAGTGGGGAGTAGCGCAGGATGAAGCTCACGCTCTCTCTCTTCCTCTCTCACACACAGTCGACGACAGCTTAAAACTTAGATTATGAAAAAATGTTTTTACAAAAGTGACCTAGGTACCTTATATACTAAGGCTACCTTAGATTAACCAAACATAGAGTTTGAGGGGTCAAATGGCTTGGTATTTACAATCTAGAAGTACCATTGCACCTCGGCTTCTGCAACTAGACTACCTACTTATTACAAACGATGTTTATAACCATAATCCTCATCATTTCATAACTCTCAGAAAATAAGGCTTTGTTGAGTTATGTTGTGTTGTTGACCTAGCGGTCAACACTCCCTCCTCCTAGTTCATGTCGTCCCTGACATGACCTGGTTGTCGATGTCGACGCGGTCTTTGTTGTCACTTTGCTGATGTAAAGAAAGTATAGGGTGTAGCCTTTGCACAAGCTCATCATGTTCGTCCAATCCGATGTACATAGTCTTCACATGATTCAGGAAAATCATAATTTATGTCCTTCACATCCATGCTCAGATGCAACATCTGTTTCTGTCATTATAGGTCTACTGCCAGATCTTAATTCAAAAAGAACCCAGTCTCGTTCAGCTTGACTCTTATCATCATGGATGGAGAAAGCTCTATCCATCACTTGCTCCAGTAAATCTGTCAATTCTGAGTATTTGTGATTCTCAGAAACAACTTCTACAATCTGTAGAATTGAGTGAGTGGCTTTCAGATCTTGTGAGCCAATGACAACTTTGTAAGGATTCTGTAGAAATTGTATGGTTAAACCTTCAACTTCTTTAAGCCAAGTTGCACTCCCATGCAAAGTTTGTCTCTCAAGCCGAATCTGGGAGAAAGAACAATCTTTTGAGATCCTCTAATTATGTTTGTGTTTGCTCTTCTTTATTGGGTACTGCTTTGTTTCTGTATCAAGGTGATCAAAGCCACATTTTCCATTGTTAGTTTTTGTATGCTTTGTAAACCATTATACTGCTTCTACTTGATACATGACTTAATTAAAGCCCGACAAACCCCAGTTAATTCCCCAAGTTAGTGACTTGCATCAAAAGGGCTTTATTTGATAGCACTCATGATAGATGACCATCTATGAGCTATCATGGTCCATTTGTGCCCAAAATTCATATACATGATGTACGGGGTATGTAGATGGCTATCATGGCTTCAAATTTGAAAAAATTGCATCTTTGGCTAAGGATTAGACCCCTTTTTTTAAAAATAAATAAAACCCTTAGCTTGTATCCTCTACTCATAGCCTCCTGACAAAATTTGGCTTGATTTGGCTTTACATTTGGCTTTCCAAGATTTTTTTTTTTTAATTTCAATCTCGAGAATGATTGATGGGCATCTCTGGCATATTCTGACTACCAAACACATGTAGAACCAATGATGATGATCAAAATTGGGCTTGATCCCTAGTGGCTATTGCAGGCATCTATCACGATAGATGAATGAATTGTCATTTTTGTCCTTTTGTTTGTTAGGCTTCAGTAAGTCACATACAAGATAGAAGATTTACAGTATAAAGATCTACTTCCTCTATACTGCCTTGTAGTCGCATGAAATGTTTGATGGCAACTTTACACTTGATGGCTGCTTCGTTTAGTCACCTCACCAACTTTCTTTGTCCTTGTAGACCATCCCTGATTTTTATGACCATTCTCATTCATGTTTGGCGTCATGTTGTTGTTGAAGGCTGATCAACATTCTTTTCTTACCTCTGATATTACCCATTGTGCGTATGGCGTTTGAAACATGATTCGTGAAGTGTCTTGGGCCTTCTTCGTTTTGAACAGCTTTTAGTCTTTTCTTCATCTGGATTATGGATTTTTGTGCCTTTTAAAAAAAAACAATAACGAAATAAAACCAAAAATCAACTCAACCAAAAGAAAAATCATTCTAATAGAAATTTAAATGCTATGTACACTTTACACATGTCCCTAGGGGCTCATATATGACTTATGTCCCCATACTCACGTTGTAACTCTACTATGGGGGCATATACTCTAAATTTGTGAAAAACCCATCACAATCAAACGCAAAATTTCAATGCAATTCACAAAACTTTGCCCTCTAATATTCATAATATTAGGTCCGCATTTAGAATGCCTCCTCCCCTTCTATTTGGAGTCCTCATTGACAATAGGGGTATCACCAAGGGTATGTGTTGTGCTTGGGCAATCAAAAAATGTGCCTATGCAGGCCTTGTAATGTAGCCCTATCATGCATACACAATCAATGCATGGAAAAAATTTATGATGTGCAAGATGTGGGTATAAGCAATTTGCTTATTGGCATTTGTTGACGAGGCTTCTTTTTATAAGCATTGTGCTGGTCTTTGAAGCTCATGTGCCATTTTGCTCAATTGAAGGTTGTAGAGCTTTTTTGAAGGCTTACTTATTTGTTTGATGCTTCTTTGGAAAGTTTAGGCTTATGTTTGGTTGTCATATTTGGCATTGTTCCTCAGATCCTCTAATTGTATTGTAACCGTAGGAGGAATTGAAAGAATTCAAGTGGCGGTGCAGTGAGAGCAGTGTCACTTTACTAGCTGTTTTGTTGATGTTGCTCATTTCGGAACCCATACTTGTCCCTGCGTTGTTTGTGTTTGAAGAGACTTCTTTGGGATCCACCTTGTCTTTGTGAGTCTTCAGTGGTCTTTGCTTCAGCTCTTGTACTCTTGGTTGAGGATGAAATTCAGACTTTGGAAGTTGATACTTTGGGAGTAGACAATTTAACCGTTTCGGAATCCAAATGAACTCCTGACCTCTTTGTGCTTAAGTCAACTTCTATGGAACCCAAATCTGATTTGTGAAAGCTTGCGACTTTGTGATTTTCCTAAGTCTTCTTGCATGCTTTGATTGTTTTCCTTTTAGTTTTGGATCTTGTGATTTTTTTGTTAGAGATCTTTGTCTTCTTGATCCATACCTTTTTTTGGCCAAGCTGGCTCTTTGGTATCCAAATTTGTCAAACTTTTTGGTTCTGACTTGTTGCTCTTTTCTTTTGGCCTTGTTTGCTTGTTATGAAAGTTGTTAATGATGGTGATGACATGAGTTGCTGGTAGGGAATGTCAAAAGAATCATCACTTTCTCTACTATCTTCAACAAGGTTTATATCTAGCACTTTCCCTTTGTGGTTTGGCTGGTTATGGAAAGTTACTATCTGTTTGCTCTTGGATTGTTGTTTTGGTATCCACTTGATTAGAGCGTTGGTAGTGATAGCCGTTTTTCGGCTCTCCATAATTGCCATAGTAAGTTACTCCACCCTACCAAATTCACCCAAACGCTATGGCTATCCCTACCATTTCACTGTACATAGGCGTGTGTGAGTTAGGGGGCTTTTCCCATATCTTCTTAAAAACCCTCAGCTAGCTAGTCACTGGGCTAGTTGAGCCAAAAAAATAAAAAAATAAAAAAATAAAAGTATATTATGGCCTCTTTGTGTGTAAATATTTCATTGTATATATGGCCTAAATATAGGGATTTTTTATAATTATTTTGGTATTTTATTTAAATATTTCTACTTAGGTGTGTGTTTTATTAAAGCTATGTACACCTTCTTTCATCCTCTTACACCATAATTATATTTTTTGCCAATATGTACATACTCTAACCTCATATTTTTCCTTTATACAAATCACTCCCACATTTTCACCCTCACCCTCGTGAAAACAAAAAATTGATTTCTACTCATTGGTTACGTTTATTATATTATTTACTTGCATACCTTTTCCTCTTTCACCCAAAATAATTCAAGGAGGGACCATATCATATGATTCCAATATCTTTCCATATCCATAACTCCTCCATATTTTTATTATTATTTTTACTCATTATTCTAACACCATGTGCTCATTGAGCTAAAGTCCACGAATAGTCCATACACTAGTCCCACCATGTATATATTTCTTTATTCACCAATAATCCTCCTCCATGCATGGGTCAATGGCAACTTGGATCTTTGTATTATAATATGACAAAGGAGGGGCTCACTCTTGGATGCATTGTACAAATTCAACAAAGGAGGGGGCCACTAAAAGACTTTTGCAGGCATAAAAACAGGCTTTTTGGTGAGAATTTTCGCACAAGTAAGAGAATTGTATCACTAACAAAATTCTTACTTGAGCCCACATCCATGTGACTCAAGAGAAAAGAGAGACCCCATTCTCATTTGAAATTCATAAAAATTCATAATCCTTGATCTTTCCTAATAAAATTGATTAGGCTTAATCCTAATCAAGGCTTCTAAAACCTATAAATAGAACCCATTCCTCCTTGTAAAAGATATGACTGTACCATTGCACACTAGATTGAGCGTACCACACGCCAATTCTATCTTGGTTGTAAAGAGAGAGTAAGCTTTCTATACACCATCACCTTGGTGCATAGAAAAGCTTGAGCTAGTTTGAGTGAGTGCGAGTAGAAGATATTCTTCCTACCATTGTTGTATCTACCCCAACATCAATGAATTGGTAGTTTTGGGTGCAATTCATGTCCAAAGGCTCACGCTTCTCCTCCAATTTGGCTTGGCAAACTCATTCAGCTTCATAAGGTGACTTGTTTCATTGAAGGTTGTTGTTTTGTTGCTTGTGATTCATTGGCTATTGTTTGGCTACCATTGTAAGAGGGTGGATGGTGAGAGGGCTCCCATAACCCTAAGACAATGTGCTAGTGATGCTATAACCAAATCTTGTCACTTGATTCCGCAAGCTCTAAGTTCCTTTTTGTGCAAAATATAAAGTTGAAGCTAAGTTGTACACCATCTCTCTCTCTCTCTCTCTCTCTCTCTCTCTCTCTCTCTCTCTCTCTCTCTCTCTCTCTCTCTCGTGTTTTAGTGTGTGAGAGTGTTCCATTGGTGTTAGGGTTAGTGTAAATTCCTTGCTTGTTTGTGGGTTGCTCTAACGATTCTCCTCTTTTGCGTCCTAGTTCGCTCTTAAACTAGGTGGTGCCCCTTGTGTAGTTGGGATTGGCTGTGGGTTTGTTGTTTTGGTTTGTGTTTTGTTGTGCCCCAGCCCCATTGAGCAGCACGGGAGCCTTGAAGGGTGTCTAGAGGTTGCTCTTCTTGTTGCCCGCCCCAGACCGCCTCAGTAGCTCGTTGACATGGCTATGTTCTTCTTGGTTGAGTCTTTTCTTCATGTATTGGAGCCACGTATAAGGATGCTTGTTGCAGTTGCATTTCCACCGAGGATTTTAGAATCCACTTTTGATGCACTTTACTTTTGTAGCAATAACATTGGTTCCTGGGTTTTGGTTTTGGACAATCATAAAACCGTGCACTAGTTAAATTTTTGTGCTTATCACCTGTTGGGTCATTTGAATTTCCATTGTTTGCATCTTCTTGAAGCTCCAAGTGTTCTACAGAGTCATAGAGCCTATCTTCTTCTTCATCTTTGCTTTCCTGGATTACACTTACTGCAAAGTAAGGAACAACATCATAGCCATTTTCATCACAAAACTTCGTTGTTGGATCGTTTTGAATAGCGCACGCATCTAGAGTACACGCATCTAGAGTACTCAAGATGTGCTCCCATTCAAGTGGCTCTAATTCTTCCTCAGAAAAGGGTTTTGGGATGTAATTTGTATCTTCATTTGCCCTTTTTAGGATGCCTTCCTCTCGCTTTAAGCTTCCGTATTGCAAAGCTCCACACATCCACAGTTCGTTAGGCTTACCCAAACATGATGGAAGTCATGATCCTGCTACAGTAGTGGAATCAAAATCTTCAATCGGTGTTCTCATCACATCCCTGTAGCTATGGTCTTTCAAGTTTATCTTTGTTGTGGTTTCCATATGTCTCAGGTAGATATAGTCATATCCCCAATCCTGGACCATTTTCAGTTGTCTCATGAATAACCTTCCCAAAATAATATCATAGTTGTTCTTCTTGCCAAAGTCAACAATAGCAAAGGTTTGCTCATATTCAATTCCACAAGAAGTAACAACTACTTTTTCTAACAGTCCTATGGGCCTTTCCATGTGTCTGTCTGCAAGATGCAGTTTCATCCTAGTAGCCCTTATTGCTGGTTTTCCCCATTTTTTCCAAACCTCTTTTGTTGTGATGACAACAGCAGCTCCACTGTCAAGGATGACCATGGTTTTTACACCTTGGAATTCCATAGGAAGAGTGGTGTTCCCATCTTCTCCCTCACAGTACTCTCCAACCTTGTTTAATGGCATTGGTTGAGTGTTTAGCTGAGGCATTTCAAGCTCTTTGATCCTTTCCTCGATTTGAGTCATTGGTTTTTTTACGCCAAATTTCTCTAGGCATTTTCCCACAGTAGCCCACATGTTTGGTCGTATTCTAAGCAACTCAGCTAACGTTATTGTATAGGTGACTGGGGTAGATAGAATATCTATCAGCTCTTTCGAATCGACGACCTTGTTGGGCGACAGTCTCTATGATGGGATTGCAATAACCTCTGGCTTGGCCGCGTACTCTCCCGTATAGAATGGTAGTGTTCTTAGCGAATGGGGTTGATTGTCCCAAGACTGTAAAAATCCTTTGTCTCCCTAATACGATTCCAATTATAGATTCATTTTAGATCCAGCCTCAAATTCCTCTATTGGTGGAAGAGACAATCCTCTTCCATCATCGGTTTGGTTTACCCATCTTCTTATCTCACTTGCTTCATTGGCCTCTCTGACAGTCTCTGTGATGGGACTGCAATAACCTCTAACTTGGCCTCGTACTCTCCCGTATAGAATGGTAGTGTTCTTAGCGAATGGGGTTGATTGTCCCTACACTGTACAAATCCTTTGTCTCCCCAATACGATTCCAATTATAGATTCATTTTAGATCCAGCCTCAAATTCCTCTATTGGTGGAAGAGACAATCCTCTTCCATCATCGGTTTGGTTTACCCGTCTGCTTATCTCACTTGCTTCATTGGCCTCTCTGACTTGTTTCCACAATTCTTCAAGACCATATATTTCTTTACAACTCTCAGGTATAGCTATGTGAAATCCCTTGGAAGAGTTATCCGTGGTATTCAACACTATCCTTGGCTCCAATGTGGGGTCCTTGAGCTTTTGTCCGTACTCATGATTGGGATATGGCTCTTTTCGTTCTTGGTTTGGTGGGATTATTTGGTGTAGGTGGGACAAGGATCACACCCTCAAGTTTTTCCACTTGTGGTTCTAGTAAATCTTGGGCTGTTTGAATCATTTTCTTACACATTTCCAGCCTGTCCTTTTCTAGTTTTGCATATAGATATGTCATCCACCTATGTTCTTGGGTTTGGTTGTTTTTGAGCCATGTTTCATAGGATTTCAAGAGGGCTTCTAATGGCTCATTAACCTTCTCGACTAATACTGATCCTCCTGAAATAGCACTTTTTGGCTCACTTTCCATTGATGGTTCTTTTGGAGGTTGAGTCACCTCTGCAAGAGAAGGTGCAACCCTTTCCTCATGTTGCCTTATCTTCTCTTTAGCTTGGTTAAGTTCCTCAGGTAGGGATTTTTGCTCTCGTTCCCTACATGCTTTCATCCTAGCCTTTCTAGATTTCCAACCATTCCGTTTGCTCTTGGTTTTCTGACTAGGTGCGTTGATCTTTGGCTCACCCATCTCTAGGCTCACCTCAGTTTTTGTTTTCTCCGTCTCTGGGTTCTCATGAGCTTCCTTTTGAGCTTGCATTCTCGTAACTACTTGAACTGGTACGGCATTTTCATTTTTTGAGCTACTGGGTAGCTGAACAATTCCTGAGACATTCATGTGATTTGACTGATTCAGTTTGGGTTGTTTGGACAGTTGAGGATCAAGTGAATGACACCACAGTCTAGACAATAGGCATTTACTTGTGTAATCTCCACCTGAGGAAATTGTTTGACAAAGTGGTTGTCACGATTCTTGTGACAATCTATCTCTGGTTGAAGAGCTTCTTCTTGCAATTCCTCTTGGCTGTAAACAAGATTTGACCTAGCTAAGACTCTATCCACAATGAACCGCAATATCCTTTCGTCCATCTCGTACCTTCTTTCTTCAATTCAAAACGCAGGAGGTGGAGGTTGTACCGGCCTCGTCACTCCATGTGTTTCTATCATCTTTTGTCGCTTTCAAGGGAAGTACCCGCTTTGGTTGTTATAATACTAGGGCTTGTTTGTTGGATGGTTCCATCATCTATGTATATCGCATGTCTATAGGCATTTTAGCAACTGGTAGTGGAGGTTGTTGTCCTAAGACAAGCCGTGGCCTTGAAACTCCTACTGCTTTTGGTGCATTCCCCGTAGCGTATCTAGGTGGAGTAGGTGCTACTGCAAAAGGTTGTACATACCTCTTCCTAGCATATTCCATGCTATAGTAACACTCTTCCCTCGTATGGTTTGTCCATTTTCTCTCAATTTCACACCATAGAGGTTCTTGGAGGTCAGATTTGACTAGAGGAGCAAGTCTCTAAGATAATCCTTCTATAAGCTTCATTTGCTCACCAGATATCTCTGGCTTTATTGTGGGTTGGGTTCTTGGTGAATCACTCCTGTGAGAAGATGTGTAACTCTCACTCTCAATATCATATCTTCTCAAGGTTCTGCTCTGATTGGATAGTCGTAAGTTATAGGGGTTGGTGATGGTACATATGGTCCTATTGTGATTGTAATTCCACCTCTATAAAAGTCATGTTCTATGGTTGCATCTGGGTACAGCCATGGTGGCAATGTAGCTGGGCTTGTGTCAAAATGTGAATAATTGTCATTTCAACACTTCTAACTTGGCTTGCCATAACTCTTGTCATAGCTATAAAAGGATTGGTAGATTGGATTTCTATCCTGATGGTCTTAGCTTTCTTCATGTCAAGCCCACTCAATACTCTCAAGATAGTCCTTAAGAAGCCCACCTTGGCTTAGTGCAACTTATCCCTTTTTGCCCTTGATCGGGTCTCTCAACAGTCATGAATTTTTGACTCTTTTGGTCTCTAGAAACTAGTTCTGGGTACCCTAAAAGTTTGGATTTAGGAAACCTAGGAAAATTCAGCTCGCAAGCTTTTCTCTTGGCTATACGTGACTCAATTTGGAGTTGTCCTATCAAAAGTTAGAACAGTTTTGTGAACTGCACTTGAAACAACACTGAAAATAGTTTCAGGATCAAGGATTTTTGCTTGTATCTTGACCAAATGTGACCCAAATTTGTTGAAACTTTTGGTCACTAGGCTTACTTTATAGTGCTTAACACTTCTAATAGCTTAATGTGAGTTTTCACCTCCAAATTCGGGCTAGAGACATCATATGCGTACGATGTCTACTGTGGCCAAATCAAGTGATTTTTTACTCTAGAGGATCTTTATCACTTGGGAAACTCTCATCAACTTTCAGAATTCAATTTGGACTTTTTTTGGTCAAGTTATGGTCAAGTTATGATGCGTCTTATGGTCTTTGCAAGCCCAAAAATGCTTCAAATTTGATGAAATTTGGCCTATATGCTTCCTAAATGCTGGAGATCACAATGGTGCACTCAGATGTAACTCTTGACCTCAGATATGGCCTTTAAGACATCATACGCTTATGATGTCCAAGTGGTCAGAATGGACTTCTGTTTCTACCCAAGGTACTCCTTGATGTGTAGAACAAGAATATGTGCTTACATCAAATTTTGGATGTCAAAAATGCACAAAATCTTCAATTTTGACAAGGAAATCCCCCTTTTGAACACTCTAATGCAGTCAGATTTTTCAAATTTGGTCTCCATATGCCCCTTGAGACATCATACACGTATGATGTCCAAGTTTACAGAATTACAGTTTTTCCACACAGAACTCTTGCACATGCCCCTCTTATATACTCAACACCAATCAACCATGCAAAAATGTCAACAAAAGTCTTTTTATTGCATTCCACCCCCCCCCCCCCCCCCCCCCCCCCCCCCAAAAGCAACAGAACCTACATCAACATAATGTCAATTGAGGACATAGATGACACAATAGGCACATGGAGGAAATCTCTTTAGCTTGATAGGCTAAGACCATCCTACACATACAACACTCTAGAAGGCCAACTAAACCACAACCTAGAATCTCACTATTCTCAACTACACTACCTACCCACATACACACAAACGGAAGAAAACTCATCAAATCATACAAGAATTGTATGAAACTTAAGGAGCACCATCCTCTCACTAGGATACAATTGTCCCAAAGCCTCTAATCTCAAAATCGTAGCTCTAAACCCATCTGCGAAAAACGCGTATAAAGACAAAACAGAATTTTGAAATGCCCGAAACTAAAATCTATGAATATTTATGCGTAGCTTACGTCGCCACCATTCAAATGACTACTTGCACGCAGAAAACAGACATCGTTTGATATACTTACAACCGTGAGTAGCTCATAGATCCGCGAGCGCACATGCTCCGTTCCGTGAGGAATGCTTGGTGTTGTCACGTAGCTCTTGCCGAGGATAGCATGATGGTGTTGTTGGCTCTCCAATGTGATGAATGAGCAAGGAGTAGCGCTAGGATGAAGCTCACACTCTCTCTCTCTTCCTCTCTCTCAAACAATTGACTGCAACTTAAAACTTAGATTATAAAAAAGTGTTTTTACAAAAGTGACCTAGGTACCTTATATACTAAGGCTATCTTAGGTTGACCTAAAATAGAGTTTGAGGGGTCAAATGGCCTGGTATTTACAATCTGGAAGTGCCATTGCACCCGGCTTCTGCAACTAGACTACCTACTTATTACAAATGATGTTTATAACCATAATCCTCAGCGTTCCATAACTCTCAAAAAATAAGTCTTTGTTAAGTTCTGTCATGTTGTTGACCCAGTGGTCAACAGAGGCAGATGATTTGATATTTTTGAGCCCACCGTACATGGGCTCAAAAATCATATGTATAGTCCCTCCTTTCTAAGGGACAAGGGCATGGTGGAAGGGGATCAAAGTTAGGCCTTATTTTAGGCGTCGCAGATGAAATTGAAGCTATAGATTTGGAGCGCCAAATCACAAAATGTTTCCCCAAACACCCAAAACTACAAAATTTCTTGAATTTCCATCGTTTTCCATTTATGACATTAGGCTAATTTCCATAAATTTCAAAGTAGGCATGTGGGTGACGTGGTTAGGGCATTGCCCCCCCAAGAGTAATGTCTTGAGTTCAAGTCATGGAGAGTTGAGGGATGGGTGCCGCCAAATTTGCAGATGTGCAAGAATAAATTATAAGAAAAATCTTTGATGACTCTCCATAGATAACACAACTTACTTACATTGTGAAACTCAATCACATGCTACAAAACTATAGATGGCGCACCAAAGCCATCAACAAAATAGCACCACCCAATGTTATGAGGTGTGAAGCCTAAACATTGAAAGCCATAAAGAGGTTAATTCCCTCCAACATGATAAACTTACAGATGGAGATGATCTTAAGCTCTGAATGTAAGCTACAAGGGTAGTTTTCTCACCATTCTATCTTTATGTTGGAGATGAATCCTTGCAATGCCCATGCACTATTCACACCTCCTGTTCTTGCGGTATGCAAGTCATGTGAGTTGATGCTTTTTCCACCTTCAGGAGTAGAGGTTTCCATGTAGTGCGAGTGAATAAAAGTAGAAGGAGTAGAATCTTGTTTCATGCCGTAATGGAGGTGAGAGAAGGGAGAGGAGCTAGCTTGGTGTCGAACTATGTGGTGGACAAGGGGAAGCTGAGATGGGGGAGAAGCTTGCTTGGTGCTACAATGGAGATGGGAGAAAGCTTGTAGAGAGATAATGCTGGACTATAGGGGGTGCATGTGGTTGCTGCAACCATGGAGAGCTTGGAAAAGCGTTTGTAGAGAGAGAAAATCACTTTTTAGCTATA
Organism: Adiantum capillus-veneris; assembly: GCF_014529385.1. Classification (NCBI taxonomy): domain Eukaryota; kingdom Viridiplantae; phylum Streptophyta; class Polypodiopsida; order Polypodiales; family Pteridaceae; genus Adiantum; species Adiantum capillus-veneris. The sequence continues at coordinate 49,590,278 of NC_140933.1, forward strand.
GAATAGGTTTGGAAAGACTTTGGAGGGTGGAAAATGATGTTTTGAATTTTTTTGGAAAAAATTAAAATTTTGGAATTTTTTAGTGCACGTTTTTTTACTTTTGGAGGTCAAAAATACTTTTTTGACCATGAAATAGGTTGGGAGACCTTTTAAGGAGGGAAAACTTGAAAATTGAAATTTTTAGTGTATTTTTAAATCCGGACCAAAAAGTGGGGGAAAAGAGGTCAAAGTGGTCCCCCCTCCCCCCCTCCCCCTTTCCCCTAGCACCTCCCTTACCTTCTCACTAGGTAAGAGGCCATTAGAGGTGTAAGGCTACCTTGTCCCCCTACTTTTTTGAGGGTATAGAGTGTGTCCACCACCCTCTTCCTATTGGCTGGCCTCTAATTAACCTTAATCCCAAAGGGCCCCTAGAGGGTTCATATTTTTCCTAATGCTTTAATGGCTTTTAGCCAATGTGCACATGCGAGCCTTGTTTGTAAGTGATACATGGTAGGTAGAGGCGAAAAGATGGATCAAGTTTCAATGAGAATCATCGATTTTGACGGCGCCACAGAAAAAGTAATCTCTACATAAAAACTAATCTTGGCACAATATTTACTTTCGATGGCCATGTCATCTGACAGAGCCACGTCTGCACATAATCATGGGTTCTTAATTGGCTTTCAACCAATGCGTGTAGGTGAGTTAGTTAGACAATTTGACTCGGAGGTGTCACGTCATGGGTTCACGCTGTGAATTGGCATGTGATTGGAGCTTTGATCTAGCTCGTAAGCCTTTTTTTCAGACCGCCTACACCTCAGGATCCATGCGAACCATGTCTACTTTATTGATCATTCGACTTGCTATCCGTGCAAACCCCTTGACTTAGTGCCCTGTCTCTTATAGAGTCTCATCACTAAAGACCACGAGGTCTTGAATGAAGCTCGAGCCGTGGGATCAACGACAGGCAAGTAGGGTACGTAATTCAAAATCAGCGTGCAGCGTGAGATGTTGGCCGACTTTACTTTTGCTAGTTGAGTTTACTTTTCCTTCTTTGTGTTCACCATATAATGCTATGTTTTGCCTTGGCTGGCATCAAAAGCTACGCGCCCACATGATTAGGGCATCTGCTTGTCAACGGGCATGTCGTGATTTTGAATCACCTCGGGGGTGTTGAACGTGGCTTTTTTTCGTCCATCCATCCACCTCAAGATTCCCATGCTCGGCCCAAGATTGTCGATCCCAATGCTCGGGTGCCATTAAGGGCCGAGTCGCACCACGTACGGTGGGGGATGTGCAAGGGAATGACATGAAAATTGTTGTGATAGCGGCTATGGAGCCATGGTGGTGTAGAGCGTGCAGAGAAGGACGAAAGAGAGAGAGAGAGAGAGAGAGAGAGAGAGAGAGAGAGAGAGAGAGAGAGAGAGAGAGAAGAAGAAGAAGAAGTCGACACAGAACACACTATTCTTTGATTGAGAGTCAAGTAAATAAAGCTACAAAAACCATGCAAAACTTGAGTTCCTGCATGCCTATAAGAAGCTTTTCCCATGGCTGACCGAAAAGGGCTTGGACCCAACAATCCCCCCCTCAAGCCCGAACTAGATAGACCCTCTCATGATACCTCGAGTTTTTTTGGTATACTCGTCAAGCGTGAGTTTTAGGTTTTCTCACAACCAAGGATTTCTGGTTTATCCATAACCTAGTGCTAGGTCAGTAACCCCCCCTTGAATAGATAGGGTGTAGGTCACAAAAGTTAGCTACCAAAAATGGAGTTTTTGGTTCACTGCCAAACCTTGGGTTTAAGGTGTACCCAGTAACCTCATGAGGAGCGGACAAAATGGTACTTGAGAACAAAAATTGATAAATTGGGAGGTCTTACCACTCATGGGTGGCAGTGTCTATAGCTCGTACAATTTATTTTGACTAAACAACATAAAAAGAGTTGATCTAATAAATTTCCTCATCAACAGAATATATTGGAGATTCAATGTCTCCCTCAACCACATGAATTTGAGTTTTACCCTTTTGAAAGCACTTATTTGACGGATGATTTGTTTTACCATAGTGAACATAAGGATTCTTCTTGAAACATTCTTTCGTTTGATGATTGTTGCGCCCACAAATGGCACAAGATATGGTTCCATTGAATGGTCGAGATGAAGCTACTGTAGCGTCACATTTAGTGATTGCATATGCACTGGAAGTATCAGAAGAACTGGTGGGGGATACGACATTCGAGACTGTATATGCACTAGGAAAAATAGTAGAATTGGTACTAGGTACCCTGTGTTCTTCTTCCTGCAATGAATTGATGATACCATCCAAGGAGGGCAGCGGATCTTTCTCTTTTAAAATAGTAACAATCTGATGAAATTTGTCAGTCAAACTTTTTAACAAAATGGCTATGAGATCTTCTTCTGGTACTGGAGCTTCGACATAAACAAGTTGAGTTTTAATACTCTTCAGTCTATTGGCTAAAGCTGTAATGTTTTCATTTTCACACATGCGGATGGAATATAATCCCATTTTTAAACTCATTTTTGAATACTTAGCCTGGCCCGAAAAGCTTCTCTAACTCTATCTAGGCAGCACTTGAAGAATCGACATCGTCCAAATAATGAATAAAATCATCTTCTAAGGAAGTTAGAATGATACCAAAAGCTTGTTTGTCTTTCCTCTGTAGCTCAACAGATAGTGCCCTTGTAACTGCAGCGGATGTGCCGGATTCGTCGACTGCGAGAGGCTTGACCACGTTCCATAAGTTTTTCCGCATCAAATAGCCTTTAACTTTGAGCTGCCAAGTGTGGAAGCCGGATCCATTGAATTTGTCGACTTTTGATGCCATATTTGATATGCAAAGAATAGCTTGGTCGTGTTTGTTATGCTTGTGAAGAATGATTGTCGATCTTCGTTAATGGAATTTCGGATTACCTTTTAACACATTAGTGGATCCGTAGCATAAAATAACCAAGAAGAACCGACAGTGACTGAAATTCATTCAATAGCCCATTTGCTGGAAAATCAAAATAGGGTTAGGCTTTCCATCAATCGAAGTCTTACTTGACGTGGCTAATTTTCTTTCAGCAATGGCACAATTTTCTTCAGCAATAGCTATGTGCCTCCTGCCCCCAAGGTGGTGGTCTAATGCCTTAGTGTTCCACAAAGTCGGCTTGGAAGGTGAGAAGCACCTCTTCCATAGGGGTTGGCCAAGAAATAATGGGCGGACAGGCTCAAAAAAAAAAGCCTTGTGTGTGAAAGTTAATGCAAAAACACACACAGTGAATTTTTCCTGCTCTGCAGACGACGCCGAGATGATGAAGGTTCTTTGCAGCAGGCTAAAACCACCAAACCAGGGGTCGCTTAGGTGTCGAAATTTCACCACAGGGCCGGGGCGACCATGTTGATACTGCTTTTGCTCAGTTTCGTTGCAGCTCGACAGATGGCTTCCTCTCTGCAAGTGGCCGTACCCGTGAGGTGGAGTCAAGAGCCGAGGCCCGGTAGGCTCTGATAGCAGTTGTTGTGACAGCGGCTATGGAGCCATGGTGGTGCATAGCGTGTAGAGAAGGACGAAAGAGAGAGAGAGAAGAAGTCGACACAGAACACGCTATTCTTTGATTGAGAGTCAAGTAAATAAAGCTACAAAAACCATGCAAAACTTGAGTTCTAAGTGAAGCTAGCCTGCATGCCTATAAGAGGCTTTTCCCACGGCTGACCGAAAAGGGCTTGGACCCAACAAAAATCACATGTAGGTCGCACCTACATAGAACGGAAAGGGCGAGATTTTGTAGGAGCCAGCTTCGGAAATCTCAAGGGATTGAATTTGTTGTTGAAGCCGTTGAAACAAGGAGAGCTCTACGTTTTCGTCAAGGTCAAGAGTTAGAGGGCAACGACTGTGAGCCGTCCATGTATAACACATTCTAGTTCGGAATTTTCGTTGCAGCTATCAGATGGGCAGCACGTCAGCATGCAGAATTTAAACCTTGACCCTCCAATCAAGTAACGACAGGTCAGCTCTGGGAAAGCGATGAGGTGTTGACACCTCAACATGTGTAATTGTAATGCTGCAGCCAATCATTAGCGTCGTAAGCGAAGCCCCATGACTGAGTGCCGGCACGACTAAGTGCAACTGTGTGACTGGCACGCACATGCTTGCTTATGATGATTGGCGCCTCTGCTCTCGACCATTGACGGCCGAGAATGGTCGCCTATTGACCATTCTCGTAATCAAGGCTCCCGGCCTGCGTCGATCGCCCATGATTAACGGGAATGGTCCCTAGGCGATCATTCCCTACACTGTAACTTTAGCTTAGGCTGGGTTCAGACGGGCCCGTGGCAAAATGGAAGGAAGGTGGGTGCTTCCTACCTGGCATGCCGATTGGATTACAATTTCCTCACTTCTCTCCGGACCCGCCACCTCTTGGGCGAGCCCCCCCCTCGGAAGATCTGCAGTTGCCAGGCTCCTTTTCGGTGCAAAACGCGGACATTGTGAGTTGATCTGCGCACGTCAGGCCTGCAACCAATGACACACCCGCTAGGCTACTCGCCATTGCGTATCTATTATCGTGCCATTGTTTATGTAAAGCTAAGCTGCCGTTCTATGTGAACGTGAGGACGGAGGCAGAAAATATTTGCAGAGTTTGCCGCCGGGTTCGTGTGAACCCAGCCTTAATACCCACAAAATCCAGCCTAGAATCGGCGAGTGATTTTCCTCACTTGTGCTGCTAACCCAGGATCCGTGTGATTTAGTGTGGGGGCTTATTGGCACATTATTATTGGCACACAAGATTCAAATCAAGAAATTCCCCCTAACAAGGTGATGTGCACGAGACTCGCGAGAGCTCGAGGGCGATGGCGAACTTCCTTCGGCGGAGTCTTCGTCGTCATCACTATGGTGAGCAGTCTTATAGGATGGACCACCTCATCGCCATTGCCGTTCCTGCCCATGACGACCCCTTCCATGCCGCCTGCACAGATTCTTCTGGTTAACCTAATCCTCCTCACCAACCACGCAAACCTGCCCTCGTCGGCAACAATCTTCTTGCCCCTCAACCAATCCATCGCCATGGCTTTTCCCTCCTCACAGGCCCGTGACACAGTCACCTACCACATCGCAGATTCTCGTCATTTCTACAAAGACCTCCTTTCTCTGCAAACATCGCCATTGGCGCTACCAACCTTGCTCCCTGGTCGTGCAATCAGTGTTAGCCGAACAGATCAAGACATGCTTGTTGATGAACAGGAGATTGTTGCCCCAGATCTCTACTTCGATGATCAGGTTGTTGTGCATGGCATTCCACGCGCACTCGACCCAGACTTTGGCATGTCACAATCGTCCAGTGCAGCTACAAGGGCCTGGCCTCTGCCAGGTTCAGGTCCGTTGCTTACATGGGTTCTTATTGTGATAATGTCTGATACGCTTGTGTGTGTGTGTGTGTGTGTGAGAGAGAGAGAGAGAGAGAGAGAGAGAGAGAGAGAGAGAGAGAGAGAGAGAGAGAGAGAGAGAGAGAGAGAGAGAGAGAAAATTCATTGTTAATTTGCACAAGGGTGTATCCTTGCTAATTAGTGATAAGGGCATCGTGTTATCTTTCCGCGGCATCTTTTGGCATGGTACAAATTTGGCTTAGAGGCAGGGTAAGTTTTGGGGTATTGCTAGCAACCTTTCCTTTAAGGCAGGAAAAATGATATTTGTGCACTTATGAAGGGATACTGTAAAGATGGCAGTGGACGACCTCAGACGTGAGACACACAGCTTGGTAGGTTTATGCAAACAGGAGCTGCTAATAAGAGTCGTTAACATTTTCCTCTTAGTGAGAATACACCCAACACTAACAGCTATACAATATTCAACATTTCCTTGAAGTCTAGAGGATTTGATTACTTGGGTCTGAGATTTTAGGAGTCCCTTATGCGCCTTTATTTTTCTGTTTACAGGTCCATGAGCTCCATTATGATGGGTCTTTGATTCTGCTGGCTCAAAGGGCTTGGCCATCTTTGTTCATCTACTCCAAGGCACTGTTTGAATAGAAATTTTCGCATCCTTTACACATTGAAGGTATGATTTAAGTGCATCCAATTTTACTGTATCACGTAGTTCAGGTATGGCCGTCGCTGGCCTAGATGTCCTTTACAAGGCAAGGATTTGAAAAGGGACTTGACCCCTTGCATTGCCCTCCAACCTGGTTTGAGCATGTTGATAGAATGGCTCTGCCAGTCTTTGGCATGGTTAGATAAATGTGGATGCAGAATCATGTATATTCTCTAACGCTCGCCAGTTTGCATATACTTAATTTTTTCAAGGATGCAATCTCAACTAATGTGATCAAAGCTTGTGAAGATACAAATGGAATAGCCTTGGATTGGGCAGAATCTACGAAAGATTGCAAGGGGTTTGTTGAGCTAGAGGGGTGTTGTGGAACTTGATCAATAGAAATGATAAAGTACAGATTTGATGATTATCCTAATCAGGTGGGCTTTCATCTGTTTCAACACTGTACTAAACGTGTGCAATGCAAGTTATTCTTTCATGTTTCAGTTGGATCATCTTCTCCTCAGAACAGCTTACTGTAGTGGTTGTGAGCATGCTTTATCTAAAGTCTGATTAGTGCTTAACGGTGAAGGAACAGCCAGAGGTCAGTTCGCCCCCAATTTTTTGTTCTTTGCAAGGTAAAAGGTTTACCTGTTTGCAAGGAAAAGGGCTTACCTTTACCCCAAGTTCTGTGGTTGTTTTATGTTTTCATCTGCTTTAAGGCTAGTTACGCTTAGTGGATTCTAGGTAATAGATGAGGATAGTCGCCTTTTAAAAAAGTAGTAAGAATGTGTGGCCTTTAATTATAGGGCTTGCTTTCCTTTCAACCTCCTGAGCTTTGGGTCTTATTCTACACTGCCTAATTCTAGCTCTTTGTTAAAATACATGTTTGCTGCTTTTGGAATTTTCCAAGTTTTCTACACCTGGGCAGATGTGGGGGGATCGGATGACAGATTCCTCGTGATTCACTCACACCCAAACCAACCTCCCTCAAAATTTAGTCATCATTTCTGAACCAGGAAGAGGTACCTTGTAAAATTTAATGATGAAGAGCTTTATGTGCACATATCGAGCTCTGTATATATTTTTCCAAATGTAGCTCTTTCTATTTGGCCATACTATTCTGATGGAGGAAGTTTAACGGGACAAATGTGCAAGATGTATCAAGACAGATTGTTGCTCCTTAACTTTCCTAATTTGAAGCAGGGAATTCCTTCCTCGTGGCTTTTGTATCATGGCTCAGTTTAATTGAATATGTCCTAACAAGGAGGGAAGCATTGGCCCTTTCTTCGAAGAATTTGCGTATTGTTGAGGATAAAGGTTGTAGGTGCTTTTCAAAAATTTAACAAAGAAGTGGTGGTCATTGCATATAGATCAAGCTGTGGATTACAATTAAATCTTGGAATGAACTCTTATATGACCTCGGGACTATTGGACACTCTTACGTCAGATGGGATTGGGGGCCCATCATTGTTGAACGATGTGGGCCACTGATACCAGTTCAATTTGGGTTTAATCTGAGAATGGGCGGTGCATATTGATGCCATCACCTCCTTGCATTCTGGGAGTTTAATCTGAGAATGGACGGCGCATATTGATGCCACCACCTCTTCATTCTGGTCCATGATCCCACATGACCGCGGGAGGGTTGACTACTAATATGGAGACACAGGAAAAATGTAGAGCAAAATCAAGCTCTGTAGTTGTCATTCCTTGACAGGAGATACTTCGCTGACACTGTATAAAATCTGATGTTTGTGTTCTGCATGATCAACATTGTGGGTTTTCCATCTTCTGATGAGCAAGAACAGAAAGTACGAGCTCTAGCGTTGCCCTTAACAAGCAGCAAAAGCTATGGCCGCCTTTGCAAGCTCTCTCTCTGACAGTGCTGCTGGTTGCCAGCCAAGAGGACTCTCTGCCATGATGATAGAGAGTCTTAGATGTATCTCAACCCTTGCACAAGAGAGTTCCAAAAGTTGAGAAAATGGGTGACCTGAATGAAAAAAATCAGAAAACTATGCAGACAAAGCTAATATATGTTGAAAAATTTATTGGACAGACTTCATGGCGATCCATGTACAATTAGCCATCGCAGATGTGCGTACAAAGAGCTTTTTAGATGTTCATGTTGACTACCCTGGAAAGGAAGGAAACAAGGCATACAGAACAAGCATGAGAAGAACAGCAAAAGTGTTGTGAATATTGAACAGAGCTGGATTTACATGGTACCCTAGAAAAAATGATACAGGCCTTGCATTTGTCGCACTCACTGCAGTGTTTGGCTACTATCGTTCTCCTTTGTGGTGTGCATATTCAATCACCTAGGTGGGACGATGTTGGTAGGTTCTTAGCAATGAGTTTTCTCGGAATGTAACCTTTATTGTTGAACAGAATGAGCTACTCAATATGGGGAAGGCAGACTCATTCTGGTCTAGTCTTTGGCACACTACATTGGTGGAGGCGGCGAGCAGTTTGGAGGTACATTTTTTTTTTGTTTTTTGCGCTCTCCTGCTTCGCTACACGGGGCTGTAAACATGTATTTCCTTCTTGGTACAGGGTTGTCAGCTCGGTCGTGTTCGAGAAAGCTATGGATCTTCCTTGATCCAGCTAGTCTTGTTCGTCCTATTTTCTTCCACGTGCTAGAAGCGAAGGTTGCTCTCTCCGAGACACACACAACTCTACTCCAATCTAAGCTGCCCTCAACCGTTTGAGGTTGCGAGTCTGTAATTTGCAGTTCTTGCATTCCATGCCCACAAGGCTCAACAATGATAATAACTTGAAGGCGCTAAAGGCCAGACACCCACTAGTGATCAGACCAAGCACGCGCACAAAGAGTGTTGTGGATGACAACCATCTATTCTTGCTGTTTTCATGCTCGATTGCCCCTTCCACCTTTTTTTTTTTGGGTAATAACGAGAGTAAGAGCGGGTAAGGAGACCATTGAGATTAGAGCTAGTTCCCCCCACCCTCGTTTACCAATTGACACAGCAAATTTAGAGGGGATCTATGGTTGCACATCAGCACCGTGTGTTGATGAAGATCACAACTGTTGATCTCGAATGCCAACTTGATGTAAACTTGTAATAACATGAACTAGATGTGAACTCTGCAAGTTGAGTGCGTTGTATCATCATATTATGAATTAGATGTGAACTATGCGTAGACTCAAAAGTGAACCCGGTGTGAACTAGGATCATAGCTGGACCAAAACTACTCGATATAGTGCTACCATTTCCCTTGCATAACAAAACGTGTGCAAAAGCGCAGTGGTAAGATATTCGCTTCATATCGGGGAGGTCATGAGGTCAAAACCATCCTGACCCATATTTTTCCCGCCCAACATAGATCATTCGATCCATGATCTCAACGATGATTTGGAACTATAGATCCCCTCCAAAAGAGGGGGTGTCAAATAGTATTGTGGTTCCCCTCGTCCCAAAGCATATAGATGTGGTTCCATTGAGCCTTAATGAGTATAATGAAAAGCATATGGTCTAAAAGCACTTGATCTTCCAAACGCTAGTGCTAGAGGGTTGTCCGCACGTTTTGCCATGTCATCATCGTCCAACAATGTGATTCGCGGAAGTTCGTACAGCTTGCCACATCATCAACGTGAATCGTGGGCATGCGTACAATTTGCATACCATGACGTTTTCACACCAGATTTTTGTGTTCGAGGGTGTTGGCTTTAATTTTAGTGAGTTGGGCCTTATCATGGGAGTCCCATAGGTTGGTCAAAACTTCATTTTAAGATAAGGCCACTCGGCAAGACTTTGTAAGTTGGTAAAACTTATTTTGTTGTTGCTTCTCTTCGCCCCTTAGCCAAAATCTGTAGGTCGGATATGGTTGGGTATGGGAAACCCTAACCTTCTAGGTCTTTAGTGGCTTGCCACATCAGTAGTTTGTGACATCTCCCCTTCTTGAAAGAAGAGTAATCGTCCGTGATTATTGTATTTTCAAAACAACTCAAGTTAGCTCCAAAAATTTTCGAGGGTCATTTCGAGGGACAATCAATTTTCTCATTCCAAAGCTTCGTGATATTCTGGTGTAGACACCTAGACCGTGTTGATCTTGAACATGTGTCTTGATGCAATAAAGTTACATACCCAGACAATCTTACCCAATTAGGAATATTCGGTGGTTGGCACATCATACTGCAACACAAATACTTGCATATGCATGTTACAAGACACAACGAACCATACCTCTAAGCGATCGTCTGCGGTATGAAGTTAGTCAATGACTATCTTGTCACTCCCATCGCAAATGGTTGGCATATCATATTGCAACACAAATACTTGCATATGCATGTTACAAGACACAACGAACCATACCTCTAAGTGATCGTCTGCGGTATGAAGCTAGTCAATGACTATCTCGTCACTCCCGTCGCTAATAACCTAGAAAGGTCCGGGCCATGAGCTCAGAATTGATACAACCAAAGGCTCCTCAAACCGCAGCTTGCGTGGCTTGGAGGTTTCAAGCATACAACTAAACACTCCCGAGATATCTTGTCTGCCTCGTTCCGAGGTTCAAACATCATTTCTCGGTACTCCACTTGGGAGTAAATCACCAATCATTAGAACCAATATTAGAAACTAGAGTCAAACAATTGAAATTGACACCAAGACAAGTTTAATACAAATATTTTCCATTTCAAACAAACTCCAAACAAGTCAGTCGAGCTCGGGAAGACGATTGACTTTTCATTCTAAGACCTGCACCAAAAATTAGGGTTAGATTTCTTCTAGAAGTTTGCAGTCGATCGTAGCATCGTCCATAAGCTCTTGAATAGAAATTGGCTTGGTCGGAGAGTGTTCCCATAGCAATGGTGGCAGTCCAATGATATATTGATTAGATGGGATGCCTTTTTTCTTCTTTAACTATTTACTCCAAGGTTCGTAGGGCAGATTCACAAGTAGCTGCTCAACCCGTGAGACCCATCTATACTATAATAAAAGGGGGAGGGATCTCCCCCCCCCCCCCCCCCCCCGCCCCACACACACACACACCACGCCGGGCCTTGCTAGACATGTGTCGTCAACACATGTCTCAAGCAAGTTGATCCAGTCAATGTGGCCTAAGCAAAACGGCATCTTAAGAGCGCGTGCGAGACAAAGAGAGACAGAGAGAGTGTGAGGTTGCCAAAGGCGGCCAGTTGTACTAGTCTTAATAATCTACAAAGCCACCCACCACATAAAATGATTGGGAGAAGAGGTGACGATGTCAGTCTCAAATGGAGGTTGAGATGTCATTGATGGCAATTTGATGTTAGAAAGCTCCAATAGCATTACCTCATGAATGACACCCTAGTGTTAGGTGGGATCAACGGTTGTCGTCAGTTGGGGGTAGCTATGATCTTGGATCAAACTCCAAGTAAATGTCATGTGGACCCATTGAAGTGAACGCCATGTGAACATGAAATGGATCATGAACACACTAGTTCTGAAGTGAATCTTGGATGAAACCATTGGTTGAACCGTATGTGAATGCCATGTGATGTCCTCCCCATCATCTTTGCCATATGATTGTTTGTTGACTCATCTTTCAATTGGCGAGGGCAATAGTGTAATGGTGGATTGATGCCTTTGAGAGCCAATGGTGGTGGGTTCACTTGGGGCCACATTTTGGGGCTCACTTGGGGCCACATTTTGTTTTTTCTTGAAATCAATTGGATGGTCCACATCGTCCAAAGATTTGGATTGCCAATTTCATTTGAGAATGGGGGTGCCAAAATAGTGTGCGTAGCATTATTTATTATTTAATTTAAGTACCATGTGTGCTTTGGAATTGGACTAGAAGAAGCAAAGAGTCATAATGCTACTCTCCAAGGAGTCGGGATGTCCAAAGGTGCTTTTACAATTCGAGGTGGGGAAGCTATTGCAAACAGAGATAAAATCGGAGCTTAAGTTACAAAGCTTATCGGGACGAGTAGTGGGGCTACAAGTAGGGTTAGAGGTTGGTTGGTAAAAACTCCTTTCCTTCGGTTACAACCCATACAACAATCATTGCACTGAAGAAAAATAATCAATTTGACTATGAAGGGACTCCATAAATACGTTTACTTCCATCATTTCACGAGCAAGCAATTTGATACCATTCACAACAATTGCAATCCAATCCGAAAGCACCCTTTGAGAGACATTCATCATGACTTCTTGTTGCTTGTTGATATCGGCATGCTTGAAGACGTTCTTTATATCTCTAAACACAACAATCCTAGTTCGATAGATCTTGAGTTGGTTGTACTTTAGGTGTCTAACTTGAAAATTACGATAAGCAAACATTAACCTCAGACTAAGATTTTGGTAAGCCCTCTTAAGAAAACAATTAATCCTTTGCTTCCAAATAATCCAAAGAAATTCAATGCAAACCCTAACAAATCTTGCTTCCAAATAAGAGTAAGCACTTTCAAGAATATCCTATTCTATACAAGAGACCCATCCTTCCTCTGGTTGTAGAGCTCCTCTCAAATGGAGCCATGTCAACAAGCATCTAAAATGTAAATGACACACTCCACCAACCGCCATTCTAGGCTTGAGGGATACAAATTTGTTAAGAGCATAGTAGTACAAACAAAATACAAGAGCCAAGAACAAAGCAAAAGATAAGTTGAAAGAGTAGTAAATTACCTAGTGAAAATAAATGAATCACTTACAATTTACTATCTGCAAATATTGGAGCTCCCGGGGTTGAGGTGAAGATCTTTGGATATGTTGTGCCAAGACTTCCTTGACTATCTTCCTACCTCCCAAATCTTGAAATCCTTTACTCCCTTTCTAGCATGAAAGAAATTGGTTTTTTGAAGAAGCTCTCTTTGTCCTCCTGTATTGCATGATCATCCAACTGCCCTTAATGATTTATATTGGGATCCACCTATTGTTTTTTAGTGTGACATAGGTGGTGATGGATTCAATAGATGTGCTAAGCTATTTTGATTGGATGAATTTGATTTCTTGAAGATGATGCAGAAGAAATGACAAAGGAGGAATCGGAGGGAAAAGGAGGTGGGAAATAGGAGGGAAAAGAGGTAGTGAGAAGATTTAAAATCACTTTTTGCCAATGAAAGAGACTTTCTTGAGGTAAAAGCATAACGTAATTGAGACTTACTTCAGATTATATTTAAAACAAAATCATATGAAAATTCCAAAGCCAAGTTCTACAATGAAGGTTCCATAACAGAAGCCCTCTCCTCATTGGTGAAGATCACTCTCTCTCTCTCTCTCTCTCTCTCTCTCTCTCTCTCTCTCTAGATACTAAAAGGCAAAAAATAACCTCAAAATTCTACTAATGCTTAGCAAATCAATAAATTTGGGTTTAATAATTGAGTGACTAAATAATATGGTGGTCTAGGGAAGATTGACCCACACCTTTATGATCCTCTTGGGAGAAGAGAGACATGTGCCAAAATAGCAGCAGAGCCCAATTCTCATGGGGGAGTAAATGGATCTAAAAATTAGCTTGACAGCTAGGTTGTTAGCCCATTGACAAATGTTATGAATGCCTAGGTCACCTTTCCCAATTGTTAGGCAACAAACTTTCATTTGACTTTAGTAGCACCTCACTTGCAATGGTCCCTAGCCTAGAGGAAGTTCTTTCATATTTTAGTGATTTCCTTTAGATGACTATTCGAGTAGGATAAAAGAAACAAAACATAGGATAAAAGGATATAGTTGATGACAATCACAGGTAGGGAAGTTTGTAGACTTGTCCATTGAGTGAGTTTGCTATGAAATCGTGAGACTACCTAGTGAAATTTTTGGTCGAGAGAGTTGTTGAATCCATGGGGAATGCCTTGAAGACTAAAGACCTCTCCAACCCTAATGACCTTAGGTCCTTGGTTAGAGAGTCCATGATGGGATGGAAGTGATGGAAAAGTGAACACTAGTTTTGGTTACCTTGGATCTAAAAGCAAAGCAAAAAGTCTTGAGAGAGTCCATTGTTGAGAATCAAGGAGTAGAGAGCGTTAGTATCATCAAAACATTGAGATAAACACTCTAGATGGTTAGATTAGCTAGGGGATCACATTTCACAAAACCCGCATCCATTTTTCCTTTGACTAAACAATTCAGCCCATCCACAACAACCACAAATATGAAGGGGGCTAAAGGAAAACCTTGACAAAATAATCTTCTAAGCACAAAGGCCTCAAAGAGAAAGTTGTTTATGGAGACCCTTGCTCTAACGTTGCCAAGAAATATGGAGAAGTACAATAGAAAATTTGGACCAAACCGCTTGTTTCTTAGACTTTCAATGATCAACAATCATATGCTTTATCAAAAGCAATTCTAACAAGCAAATAGTCATATATAATATCCTCTGCATGTTCAATGCCTCGTAGAGCTATAACTTCTCCCAAATCCTTCTTCCATTAATAAGACCTTTTTGTTTAGTAGAGACCCCTTTCATTACAATAGGGGTGATTCAATTCGCTACTAGTTTTGGCAAAGATCTTATAAGTTGTAGTAAGCATCATTAAGGGTCTCCAATTAGAGAGGTCTTCTTTAGGCCCCCTTGAGGAACTTAATGACACATGTGCTGATAGAACACAATAGGGTTGAGCAGTGAACCACTTCCTCCCAAACTTGAAGGAAGTTAGGGGGCCATAATCCCCTTAAAGATGACGATAGACCATCCAATCTTGTGGTTTTTTAAATTCTTGAGAGGATCTGACAATATCAATTTTGATATTTGTTGGAACTATGGGCTGCAAGATTCCTAAAGGCTAAAAAGCTTCTCAAAGTGCTTGCTAGGAAAGGAGCATGGTCTCATCTTCACTAGTAGCTATGCCCTCACTTGTGGTTAGAAGGAGAATGGTATCTTTAGCCCTTTTCTCTTTGAGGATTCTAAACATTTCCTTCATGGGATGCTCTATCTTGCTCGCCCACTAATCTTTGAAGAAAGATGTAGCATGTTGTAGGGCTAGAGTCTCCTCACTACTGAGTTGAACCTCAACTTAGATATCTGATCGTGCTACTCCTCATTTTGTGAGGAGGAATCCTACAGTGAGGCAAGTTCCTACTATATAAAGTCCTCCTTCATTAGTGACTTTCTCTCTAAATTTGATGAGGGCTTGTTGGAAGAGACAAACAATGGCAAGGCAAGAGCGGAATCTTTGTCAAATTTGGTAGTCCAAATGTCCCAAACTTTATCTTGCATCACAAGAAGCTTGAAAAGCTTAGGGTCTATATGGAATCAACGTCTCCTTAACTTGGAGGACTTATTGTCTAGAGTGGCTAGGAGGATCTAGAAATAAGAGCTATAGGGAGGCTCCTTAACTTGGAGGACTTATTGTCTAGAGTGGCTAGGAGGATCTAGAAATAAGAGCTATAGGGAGGCTCCTTAACTTGGAGGACTTATTGTCTAGAGTGGCTAGGAGGCTCTAAGATATAAGAGCTATAGGGAGGCTTATATTTTACCCTAGAGAGGGAATATGCTAGAATTATGGACACATAACACGTATTTAGGCATGCCTTCTAAGATAGATGGCCCCTATAATAAATTTTCCAAGTGAACTATACTTCAGATATACAAGAATGAAATTGAAAAGTAGATAAAATAGTGGATCTTCACAATGGCATGAAATAGAAAGCTATTCCTTATTCCTAAAAGATAGGAAAAATCTTTTACAAAAAATGTCCCAAAAAGAATTCCTCTTCAAACGATATGACATTGCTAGCGAGATTCACTTTGAAATTTTTTGTGTAAGTCGTGAAAGCTAGAAGCTCCCTTGTATCAATCATACTCACAAAAGCATCTCTCTAAATGTAAAACTTCATCTACAACAATGGAAACAAGTTGCACATTCACAATGTTTCCATTTGTGATAGAAATCTTTCCATGCAACTTTGGTATTTTCAAAAGTTGCCATATGGCTTTGCGCAACCAACCCAGTAAGCTCCACTCAGTGTTTTTTAAATATTGTTTTCCTTGACAAGTAACAAAGACTCTCAAGCAAGACACTATTGATCTCCACAAAGTACAAGGTGCCATATATCTAAAACAAAGAAACAACAACAAAGTCAATTTTCTAACCAGAATGTAAGTCATTCATATGAAAAATGCACCTCTTTTCCATATCCCAAACTGGCTACTTGCTTCTCGAACTCAATGGAAAAACTCACCCCGTTGCCTACCCAGTCCCCCCTTGAGCAACAAATTTCCTAAAAATGACAAAAGCCAATATCCTAAAAAACCCTTTATGCCTCTTGCATCTTACAAAGATGCTTCATCTAAGAAAAGTCTAATTTTAGTTTTTGGATAGAAGCTTAGAGTCACTAGAAAAGACATTTAACTGAGATCATGGTGTCAAAGTCTCTGTGCAATGAATACAAAGATATGCCACTATTTGCTCTATTTCTCTTCCTTATTGGAGCCCCTTGAATTTTTACGTTCTTTCCTATGAACAATCGACTTGCAAGTTGACTTATCAAAGGTTGATCAACTATGATTGTCACCATATCAGACTAAGAGCATCAAGCAATCCTTGAAGTATTCTGGATGTTTAGCATCATTTGTCTTGTATGTTCTATAATTATCTTTGTTCTTGCCTTCCATGAGACTAAAACATCAAGCCTATGGCATCAAAGAAACGCTCATTTGGATAATTACTAAGTGAAATGACTATCTATTTCATGCTCAAGATCTTGTTTGAGTTATTAGTGGCCATTAAGAGCATGTTTTGTGTAAGAGACAAGCAACACAAACCACTTTTCTTAGAGAAAGCAAGGAACAACACTCAACTATCAACAAACCAATATGTAATAAATCCACTCAGATAACCATAGCACACAAAAACACAAAAGAGAAAACAAAGAGCTATTTGTATACTTTTAGCAACCAAACTCAAACACAAAAAAGCACATGAGCTAAAAGGTACTCAAGTAACCAGAGCACACTCTCACCAAAATCCTTTGTGATCAGATAACCACAATGCATAACAAAAACTCATAGGAAAAGGGTACTGAAATCTTCCTTAACTGAGGAGATAAAATATTTTGGTTCAGTGGAAGAGATCAACCTAATTTTGAGACTGGAAAACCCAAACCTCCTATTGAGGAGAAAAATGCCCCCACAGTCCTTAGTGTATTCACACACATCACTATCACATATATGGTAGCACATCCTCCCTGGGAGTGATGCGGTGAACAAGAGCTGACACCTAGTGTATAGGAAAGTGCCATGCCCTAAGGACATGATCAATCCACAAAGCGGAGCAAGCCCAAAGCTTTGAGGAAAGCTTCAAACTTCTCATGAGGCAATGCCTTTGTGAATAGATCTGCAAGATTGTCCTGTGTTAGCACATAATCCAAGATTATCTCTCTTGATGAGCGTCTCTCTCTGACATAGTGATAATGCCCCTCAATGTGCTTTGTGTGAGCATGAAAAACTGGGTTCCTTGCAACTGCCAATGTGCCTTGACTGTCAGTTGGCAATATTTTTTCCAACACCCAAATTAGCCATAAGGCGTCTGAGCCATACACACTCAACCGTAGCTGTGAAGACTTCCCTGTACTCAACCTCACAACTCAAAGTGGCCACAATAGGTTGCTTCTTACTCAACCATAATATGCATGAATTGCCAAGCATGAAACAAAAATCACTTGTGGACAATCGCGTGTCATAACAACCAACAGGAAAAAGAATGTAAGTTTGGCGGCAAATATCCCCCCTCATGATAAACAACCCAAGATTTTCAATGCCACTCAAGTAGTGAAAGATCCTCTTGATAGCCTTCGAATGCTTAGACCTTGGTCTATGCATATATCTACTAACTTGTGAGACTGCAAACTAAGTATTTGGCCTCATATTGCATACATAAGACATATTTAGAAATTTTGGGACTTATTCAAGTCCCATTTTTCAAAATGGGACTTGTAATCTCAATATTGTTGTCATGTTTTTTTGTCGTATAGCCTTTAGATTGTCCATGGGTACTGCTTGTCACCTATAAGAATGAGGAACTAGCATGTGGTTGGGATGTATGAACTTACATTTTCTCCTCAACCATCTCACTTTCTTCATGTGACTCAACAAGCATGGGGACACTATTGGGAGCATGGGTTTTAGGTTTTTTATACTTGAAAACAACTTCTCAATAATTAACACTTCCTTAAGACATTCCACTAATATTAAAATTAGGAAAAGTTGGCACTTATTCAAGTGACTCTTTGTATGTCTCATGACAACAAAAGAAATTTTCATCTTCTATGGATTTTAATCAATGATTAAGATTCTTTTTTAATTGTTAGGAATTGTACATTACTATACATTTTGTAGTCTGGATTCCCTTTCTTAGGTACTACATTTTACAAGTTGAGAACATAATTCTCACTAAAATAGATACTACTTGTTTAGAGATTAGTTGAAAAAGAAAACTTTCAAGCGAATAATGCACAATTTCTATCTTTTAATTCAAGGAAAAAATCATCAAATTACATGAATTGATTGTATCTAAGATGCAAGAGCCCATATAATGGTGGTCCCCAATTGTAAAGCATGTCAATCCCAATTGAATTACAATACATTGTAGGTGTCATGAAAGACTACTCATTATAACAATGCTTACAACACTGCCTAAGCAAAAGTTCATGAGGTTGCATATATACTTAGTATTTCTCTAAGGTGTCTTACTACTAGTTTTTAAAAAAAAATAAAAAAAATTTAAGCTCCTCCCTCCTCCAAGTACATTGCAAGTTTTTCTTTTAGGTCAGTGTAAAGCTTGTCTCAAAAAGCAGATTATACATGTGAAATGTTCAAGTCCACTAAGAAAAAGAAAATTTCCATCTCCCTACTTCCCTCCATATATATGGTGCACTTACTTTGGGCTTAAACTAAGTTTGAGCTTATGATTGTTCTTTGGTGAAGGCTTAAGTTATCCTGTGATTGCTCTTGGGTGGAGGCTCGAACTTAAGTTCAAGCCTCAGGCTCGAACTTAAGTTCAAGCCTCCACCCAAAAACAACCACTAGCTTTTAGTCCTCGGGAACCCAAGGCTCGAACTTAAGTGCAAGACTTCACCCAATAATAATCACATGCTATGATAAGTTAGAGCTTATGATTATTATTGGGTGATGGCTCGAACTTAAGTTCGAGCCTCCACCCAAAAACAATCACTAGCTCTTAGTCATCGGGCACCCAAGGCTCGAACTTAAGTTTGAGCCTTCACCCGATAATAATCACAGGCTCTAACTCAAGCAACCTTCACCCACCCTAAGGCAACCTCCACCCACCCAAAGGCTTGAACTTAACCAAGAATCACTAGGAGGCTAGATACTATGCAAAATCGTAACTGGATAGTGGAAGAATTAATCCGAGGCACGACTCTACTAACTACAACACCTCATGATGCAAGAGTAGAAGCAAGGTGATGTTCTGCTACAACATTAATATCGACCAAGGAATGCTTGCATCCCAACCCATCCGATGAGGCTCAACTGGAAGAGGGTGTTGTCGAGATATTATTTCTAGCAAGGCTACAAAGCTCTGCTTGTGCATGATGAGGCCACAATTGAGCTGACATGATTTTTTTGTCGCGAAGCTGCCTCGTTCATTTTCTTGCCAGTTTTGCGTGGGCTGGGTTGCGGGGGTAGAGAAAAGGATTTTTAACTATGCCAAAATTGGTAGAGTTATAATTTGCTGTTATATTCCACCATCTTCATTGACACAAGGTTTCCTGGCTCCTTGGAGCTGAATCCAAAAATAAGAGCCCGCAATGAAGATGAACACAAGTACCAAACCCTAACTTACCTCAACACATAACCTCGTGCCCAAGCCCGACATGCATTGCCAAGGTGACTTGATGACATCTCACCTCCAACCCTACTACTCTTGCACCCTCGGCCACCACCTCCACCAGCTGCGCTGCCCACATCAACCTCTGGCTACCTTTTCTTGCTGAAACACAATAGCTGCCTAGGCTTGTGCTCGATCGAAAAAAGCCAATTAGGGCTACGAGCTGGCTTGCAAACATAGGGCTGCACCAAAGCAGAAGAGATTACCTTCATGGAGAATTTCCATTTCTAAAGAAGGATTCCATTGCACGTCGCATCGTTAGTTCCCTCATGTTTTCCGGATTGTCTGTTGTGCCACCACCACCCGTGATCCACATTGCCCCTACCCAAGGCTTAGTTGTATGCCCTTAATCGATCGAGGGGTTGCCATGTATTGTAGAGAAGCCTGCACCTATCCCCCGTATGGCTAGAGTTGACGACAACAGTTAGAGCTCAAAGTCAATTTCAAAATCGTCATCAACTTTAAATTTTGAACGTGATGATTTGATCTTTAGAGTGTTTTTTAGCATGTCTCTGTTATTCAAATTTTTTATCTAAGTGTGCAAGTGGAATCAATCTTAAAGAGCCAAGGAGTTCAATCTCAAGTTCGAGCTACCATGTGAAGGGCAAACACATTCAACCTCAAGTTTGAGTTGCCATGTGCAAACATGTTCAACCTTGAAGTTCCAAGGAGTTCAATCTCAAGTTCGAGCTACCATGTTAAGTGCAACGACATTCGATCTCAAGTTCAAGATGCCATGTGAAGTGCAAAGGCGTTTGTTCTCAAGTGTAGCCATGTGTAGCCCCCAACAAGGGTTGATGTACACTAACATGTCCACCAAGAAGATCATAATTAGCAAGACATCTACAACACTTTTGTTTACATGTAGAGTTTTCTAACATCATGATCAATACAAGTTCAAGTGGTCTTATAACCAGTGTTTCTTAGTTGGTTTTCAAACCCAACCTTTAACATCTATAGGCCTTCTAGAATCCCCATGGGAGAGTAGAAACCCTCTCTTTATGCATTGATGGACTATTTGAATGTGTTCTTGCTTACATTACATTGTTGCAAGTTGCTTCTATCTTTCATCAATTCTACATAGTTTTGCACTACAAAGTCCTGTATTACGGTGCTTTTCATGATGTAGAATGTAAGCATGACATCTAAGCACACTCCCCTTTAGGTGTCCATGGGCTATTTTAATGCGCTCTTACTTAAAGAACATAGTTAATCAAGTCTCATCTGCCATTCACATCAATTCTATGCAGTTTTGCATTACATCCAGTCTTGCGTTTTGATGTTTTTGATCATGTAGAATGCAAGCATTACATATGATAAGTGTTCGAGATTTTGCAATGAAATTTGGGATTTTGCATGCAAACTCTGATTCATCCATATTTTCAAACTTGCACAATGCAACCATAACTTATGTGCTAGTAGAAGAAGGAACCTCACAATACAAAATACTTGATAGCAATGCAACATTGACACCAAATAGCTGACAACAGCTACAAACCAAGAAAAAATTGTTAGCCTTGCTTGAAAAAACAATCACTAGCTAAAAACAATGCAACCTAGCAAGAGCTCGAGAGACAATGCCACAAAGAATTATCCCAACGTTAAGAAAGTTTCCCAAAATTCCTAAATATGTGCTACATAAATAAGGCATCCAACAACAGTCTCATAAAGAGTGACATTGGCAGGAATACTGATAGCATAAAGAGTGACATTGGCAGGATCACTGATAGCATGAAGACTTAATTTCAAACCTATTTCCATTGGCGTAGCAATAGGTTTGTAGTCCTCAAGACCAAACTTACACAGTGATGTCTCTATACATGTAGCTTGTTTGACACAAGGCAATACCTTCATCACACTATTTAAATTGTATGCCCAAGTAATCAACAAAATATCTACATATAGAACCATGATGAAAAATACATCACCCTGATGTTTGACATACAAAGTGCTTTCAGTTGGATTGTTACGAAAGCCCCGTTTAACCGAATGAGTGTTAGCTTTCTCATACCAAGCACGACGAGACTACTTCAACCCATACAAAGCTTTCTTACATTTGCACACTTTATCTTTCTTGTCCGTTCTTTACAAAACTGCGAGGCAGCATTACTTAAACTTCCTCAAATATGTCACCATTCAAGAAACTAGTAAGGGAGTAGTAACAATGTTTGATTGATCTACATCCCTGTAAAGTGTGAGCTTTGTCCTAAAGTGTGAGTCAAGGAGAAGAGAGTGGATTTATCCCACATGCTGTGGAGCAAGGCTGTGGAGCTACTTAAAGCTCATTTCATGAATGAATAAACAACAACTCCATTTTGCACTACATGCTTGTCTATGGTGAGCTTGTGCTGCAAGCTAAGTCAATACTCAAGATTGTGTTTGTGAGTCCAAGCTAATTCTATCTTGGAACCTAATTCACTTGAGTGATAATCTTGCTTACACACACGCTTGCACTATGTTTCCCTTTCATCCACCCTAGCTAGCTCGATCCAATTCCTAACATATGGTATCAGAGCTTGGGTATGCTAGCTAGGCTTGCTATTATGCATTGGCATGTTTGTACAATTAGCATCCATTGATCATCATTAGATAGATCCATTAGGTTTGCTCTTCTTTTGCATAATGCATACCCAATTAGTATTCCATTGGCTAGCATGAGCATGTTCTTGAGCTAAAGACTCTTGAGCCACTAGTCACTGGCTTATTGGAAGCTTAATTAGTGTCAAAGTTCATTAATTTTCCATTAGGAACTTGCATTTTGCATCCAAAATCTGCTCCTTGTTTTAGCAAAATTGGCATTTACGATTGGTGTGTCTGTGTAGCCTGTCGCAAGAGCTCTCTTCCGACTATCTCCTTGCTCAAATCGGGCTCCGTTAGAGCAGTTAGTCATTAATCAACTTTTCACTCAAAGTGCATTCTCAGTCTCTCTAATCCCTGCAGCAGTTCATAATTTTATGTGTGTATGTGTGTGTGGTGCATTTAATGCAAAAGAGGGATTTCCTTTTTTCTCTGTGTCTTGAGAAGGCAAATCTGCCTACAAGTCGTGTGATATTTTTAGGAGTCAAACACCTTTTTTTGAGGGCCCATCCCCACTGCCCGGCCGCCCATTGGTGGATGTGAATTGCTACGATAAGCGGTATTGAAATCTGCTGTCAGGTCCGAACAAACTGATAGGTGCCGACTCTGACTGCTCCGTAAGGCGTCCCTTGACCCGCTGGCGAGCGGCTACTCTGCCCGACTGCCGGAACCCGCCTGGCCTGACTCCGTCTATCCGGTGTGCCTTGCTTACCCCACACACTCAATCCTTTTTAAAGGGATTTTCGGGTCCGCCCTTGTTGGGTCCCCCTTCCCACGCCTGCTGAGGCCCACCCTTGACCAAGCTCTGGGCCTGTAAGAGCTCCTTCCCACGACCAACATTTTGGCTCACAAAATTTATGTTCATTAAAGGCACTGCATGCCAACTTGATTCACTATTGACTCTCACTGAGTTAGAGTTGTTATATGCAAACTCAAAGGATTGCAATTGATTGTTGAAGCCTATATTGTAAGCACACAACCCTTGTATCCATTTGCAAAGATTGGGTAGACACTACCTTGAAGAGAGTCTCTTCAACTGGAAAGACCCCCAATTGCACCCATTGCACTAGCATCCATGCATTGACATCCAATAAATCAACCAAAGGTGACTTTTGTGAAGACGGGCGTCACCGACGGTGAAGAGGAGCTTCACATTGAAGGGAAATTCCAAAGTACACATTGATCTTGCAGCCTAGCACGATCCAATTCCTAACAATCCCATCCAAAATGAGCTACCAATGCACATAGAAAACAAACAATTTCATACGACAAGTGGGATCAAAAGTCTGTTCATAATCTATGCATTTTTTCTCTACAAAACCTTTTGCAACAAGTCAAACCTTGTAGCGATCAATCTCACCATCCAGCTTATGTTTTAACTTGTAAACCCACTTCATCCAAATGGCCTTTTTGCCAGGTGGCAAATCACATAAAGTCCATGTGTCATTTTTTATACGTGCATCATATTTTGAATGCATGGTAGCCATCCAATTTTTTGCATACTATGCTTCATCAAAAGAAAGAGGTTTCTCTAAATCACATAAACTAGAAATAGCCAAAGCATAACAATCTGACACATAAGATGCATGGTGAGAACCTGAACGAGCATAGCTGCATCCAATTTAATGCCATGTAGAGTATGCACCAACCATTTTGGCATACCTCTAGCCTCCTGATTCTTAGCCCTTTCCACATCAAGTACATCATGTAGATTTGCATCAATAATAGGTTGATTTGTAACATTTTTAAAGACCCCCATAGATTGTACATTTTCCTCATTGAAATTTACATTCAAGTTTCCACTACTAAAAAGAGGCCAAAAAGTGTCATAAATGTCCTGTGAGCTTACATTATTGTCTTTGCTACATGATAACAAATGTTGAATAGAATCTTCCACAAACACAACATCTCGTGAAACTAAGTTACATTTTGTTTACGGATGGTGTAGCTTGTAATCTTTGCTTTAATTACTGTAACCAACAAAAATGCATTTGATAGACTTATCATCAATTTTTTGCGCTTCATTTGTGGCACTAAAGCATAAGCTAAACAACCAAAAAAGTTCATGTGATCAATAGAAGGCTTCTTTTCATGCAATGCTTCATAAGGAGTCATAGAATTGAAATCACTACAAATGCTCCATTAGAGGTTCCTTCAATGTTTTGTCGTGCTTCTTGCCTTCTCCTTATATGTTTATGAAACTTTCAAAGATTAGTATGGGTTCAAGTACAATGACAACTTGAATGTCATTGTACTTGATTGATTGTATTCCCTTAAGGCAGTGAGCAATGGTTTGAGAGCTAGTAGGACTACCTAGCTAACTATAAAAAATGTGTGAATAGTCCCTTGGGGTGTGACTTGCAAACTAGAAAGAGCTGAAAGTGGTTAGTTAGTGCAGGTAATGGGAGTAGACTAGCAAAAGTGGTTAGTTAGTACAATCAATCAAAACGGAGTAGCAAGAGTAGTTGGTCAATGTCGCCAATCGGAAAGAATTAGCCAATAGGAAAAGGGTCCAATTGACCGATTCACGTTTGTCCGGATGTGATAGAACTTTACATGGTGGAAATTTTTTTGAAACTGACATTCGCCCACATTGCACGCAAGCGAAAAGGTGGCTTTTGAACCCACACCATGACACAACACACTACAGATAAAGTTGACAAGCTAACCCAAGTGGGCCAAGGCTCCTTGCTTGTTGAGGGTCCCTACATTTTTTAGCATTTTGTGTGTATCTTGGTAGGCCCCTCTTCCAACACATAGCTACACACCCAGCTTTGAGGGAGGATATCGTTGGAATTTGGGTTGTGGGGAAACACACACAACTTGGAGAAGATGAAGAAGCTCAAGGCACACAACAGAGAGTGTATTGATTAGTACCCAAATGGAAAGAAAAGTTAGCCCTAGAATGATGGATGATGCACAGGGGAAAAAACCTCCTAGTGAGGGAAAAATGCCTTGGTGGCCCTCTAGGGTAGTTTCAAAGACGAAGTTTTCAAAATTATCGATTTTTTTTGCGATTTAATTCTATTTTCATAATTATTTCAAGAAAATTTTCTCCTTCTCTGCCTCCCTTCAACCAACTATTTTGATTTTTCAACCGACTCAAGACTAAGTTGGGGCACACTTTTCCCGACACTGGTTCAAACACATCACTATCACATATATGGAAACGAGTCCCCCTTGGAAATGTGCGATGAAAAAGAGCTGGTACCTACTATATAGGGAAGTTCCATGCCTTGAGGACATGATCAATCCACAAAGGGAAGCAAGCCCAAAGCTTTGAACTTCTCATGAGGCAATACCTTTGTGAATAGATATGCAAGGTTGTCCTATGTTGGTACATAAGCTAGGATAATATCTCGTGTTGTTTCTCTCTAACATAGTGATATGCACCCTCAATGTGCTTGGTGCGAGCATGAAGATTTGGGTTCCTCACAACTCCCAATGCGCTATACTTGTCGGTGTAGATGATGTTGGCAGTGACCTATCCAACATCCAAATTAGCAGGTATCTCAGCCATAAACACTCAATTGTGGCTATGAAGATTGCCTTGTACTTAGCCTCACAACTAGAAGTGTCCATAGTAGGTTGCTTCTTTCTCAACCATGATATGCACTGCTAAGCATGAAACAAAAACCACTTGTGGACACTCGCGTGCCATAACAACGAACGCAATTTGATTCCAAAAAAGCATGCAAATTTGGTGGCAATGATCCCCCCCTTGGGATAGAACAATCCAAAATGTAAAGTGCCACTCAAGTAGTGAAAGATCCTCGTAAGAGCCTACGAATGCTTAGACCCTAGGCTATGCATACATCTAATGACCCATGAGACTACAAACTGAATATCTGGCCTCGTATTTCATACATAAACAAGGCATCCAACAATAGTATGATAAAGAGTAGCATCAACAAGATCTCCAACATCATGAAGATTCAATTTCAGGCCTATCTCCATTGAAGTTGTAATAGGTTTGTAGTCCTCAAGTCCAAAATTACATAGTGATGTCTCTATGTATCTTACTTGGCACAAAGTAATACCTCCATTACACAAGTTAATTTGATTGCCCAATTAATGATGCAAAAGGTCAAAGTCTTTCACCTTGAAAGTATCATTCAAATCAGCCTTGAATTCAGCAATATGTGCCACATTCAAGCCAATAATCAACAAATCATCTACCTATAGAACGATGATGAAAAATACATTACCCTCATGCTGACATACAAAGTGCTTTCAATTGAAATGTTACAAAAGCTTTGTTTAACCAAATGAGTGTTTGATTTCTCATACCAAGCACGAGGAGACTGCTTCAACCCACACAAATATTTCTTACATTTGTACACTTTATCTTCTTGTCCTTGCTTTAACCAAATGAGTGTTTGATTTCTCATACCAAGCACGAGGAGACTGCTTCAACCCATACAAATATTTCTTACATTTGTACACTTTATCTTCTTGTCCTTTCTTGACAAAAGCACGAGGCTACATTACATAAACTTTCTCAAATATATCACCATTCAAGAAAGCAGTAACAATGTTTGATTGATGTACATCCCATCCAAAATGAGCTGCCAATGCACACCGAAAACAAACAGTGGTCATACAACAAGTGGGAGCAAAAGTCTCTTGATAATCTATGCCTTTTTTCTCTACAAAACCTTTTGCAACAAGTCAAGCCTTCTAGCGATCAATCCCACCATTAGGAAATTTCAGAGGTCATTTGGAGGGCCATATGAAGAGAGAGAATAATAGAGCGCGTCCAATGAGCACGAAGGCTACGTTACGTAGGAAAGTACGTGGAAAGACTCAAAAAATAAGAAAATAGCATAAAACTTTCACGAATCTAGGATTGTAGCATCGTAATTTCCTTCCTTTTACCGAGCTTTTAGGTGCTTGCATGTGGTCCCACTTCTGATATTCTCTTATGGTCATTAACGTACTGGAGGGTGACCATTAAGCCCGCACAAGATATTGGAATTCTAAAACACTTTCCCTCCATTAGAATGCTTTCAAAGTGAATCTCCCTCCACTAAAGCTTTTCTCTGAGAGCTATGGCTTCCACGTCTTCTCGCCCAAGAGGCTCCAGGTGTTTACTGTCTCTCACACCAACAACCAACAACTGCACTTTGCCTAGAAGGCCAAGTAGTAGCATATCCTCAATTACAATACCAGCTTCAATAAGTGCAGAGAACCAATGGGTTGGACAAAGGATAAACAAAGGTTCATGGGTCCTCATGCAACCAAGAAGACCCAAGAGGTCTAGTGGTATCAACGTTTACCGCTCAGCATGGAAGGCCAGAGTGTTGGATATCAAAGTTGAAATCGGCAAAAGATCTGTAAAGGAAGTTCTTGTTCAGCACAGCAACTTCATCATGATGCTATTACAACAGACAAATGCAACATCATTTCTCAAAATCGACTATTCAGACCAATGAAGATGATGCAGCAAATTGCACCTCATCAACAAATCCAACAACAAAATGAAGATCAGCCCATCAACAACCAATCAAAAACCTTCCACATCCTCCAAGGACACTTTTCAACAGTGCCCGAGGACGGGCACTAAAATAGGAAGGGGGGAATGTTAACTGAGTCAACGTCAGTTAACAGAAGCTGCTAAAGACTGAAGACGTACGGATGCACATCGAAGATCAAAGTGAAGAAGCAGTAAAGATTGGAGTTACACATTTTCCCAAAATGGTCACGTATTGTAAATTTCTGATTTATTTCAAGCCATTGTAATATTTTAATGTGTTACGGGCTCAATGGGAGTTCCAAGTTGTAAAGAACACGTCAGTTACTATACCTAGGTTGCAGATACAATAAGTGTGGAGTCTCAAAGGTCTTGGGCGCCGGACATTACACATTTTAGACCTTGGCTAAGGTATAAAGGCCAACTTTGTAAAGATTTTATTAAGTTTTTGGAGAAGAAATACACAGTGTGAGCTAATGGCGCTCACTTCTCTCCTTCTCGCGCTTCCTACTCCCTCTCCGGTTGTCACATTGCGAATGCGTTTGTTGCATTGTAACCGCAGGTAAGAGCTCTACGCATTGACGTAAGCCATTCACAGTATTTCGTAGCTTTTGGCGTCGCCGACCCGCAGCCTAATTTCATCATAATTAGGAATTTACACTTTTAAATTGAAAACTAAGCATAGGCGGGGTATTGGGGCATCATTGCTAAGCATTTAGATGCATTCTGGGTCGAAAACGACTAGGTTAAAAATCCACTATTGTTAATAATCGCGATTTTGGAACTTGACCTAAAGTGGAATTTGAGACCATAGGCATGTGTTCTTAGGTCTTGTAAATTTGTCCTAGAAGTTTCGTTACGTTTGGATGTCATTTGATGCTGTAAGGTTTCCAGTTTCTGAAACTTTAAAGGTTGTATAAGCTTAATCAAACTGATATGATTATTGAAAAAGCAATGTAGAATTGTCCGACCATGGCACATATTGGTATTTTTGGAATCTTAAGCACAGCAAACCCCGGGCTAGAAATTTTCAGAATTGAATTCCGATAAAAACTGGCATAGTTATGACCCCTGGAAGTTTACACTGTGAATTGAGTAAAATAGAAAAATTGAAGGGTTACAGTAATCATTTAAGCATAGACTTTATTAAAGGTCTCCCAGATATTTACAAGATATTTACCAATTAAGCAAAAATAGGTCAAATTATAGCAAAATTGACATTTTAAAAGCTGGCAGGTAATGGGAGGGTCATCACTGACCTGCCAGGGACTCATTTAGCAGCAGGGGTCGTTTTTTGACTTGCTGGGGGCTGCTTGAACTTCAAGCAACTGCCTTTTTCAGCCGGTGAGAGCTTATGAGTGCCAGAAAACTATAAATAGGACCCCTAGCTTCACATTTTACACAGATTCGGAGCGTTGCTACTCTCTCTCTCATCTAGAGAGAACACTACGCAGAAATCATTAGAGTTTAATCTCTAATTGATTAACCCCAACGGTAATTAACCTAATCCTTCTTAATTAGCAAGATTAGATTAAGATAAATTGCTAATAAATCAAAGATTAGGCCTATGCATGCTCCTTAAACCTCTTTAAATTAATTAATCTCTGCTGATTATTATAATTAAGCTTAGTAATACTAAGCTGATTATTTATCCTATCATATTAAGGTAGAAATTAGCCAAATTAACCATGAATTAATGGTAAAAATATTAATTAGGATTAGATTAAGTTGAATTATTTATCAGAGATGCATTCGACCTTTATTAATCTAGGAAAATTATCCTATGATTTTCTGAGAAGTTTTCCTAATTAATTAGGCATAATTACTCTGTTTTTTGAACAATTTTAATAGGGGAAATTAGTAAATGAATTTCAAATGAGGTGATATAATTATAAGTGGTTAATTAGGTGTTTAAGAACTCGTGATATTTAGGAGAAGCTCAAAAATTTAATTTAGCTAATTAATTTAGCAAAAATACCCTGTTTTTTGAACAATTTAAATAGGGGAAATTAGTAAAAATAACTCAAATGCTATGATATAATTATTAATGGTTAATTAGGTGATTAAAAACCCGTGATAATTAGGATAAGCTCAAAAAATTAATCTAGCTAATTACTTTGATAGAAATACCCTGTTTTTTGATCAATTTAAATAGGAGAAATTAGTAAAAGGATTTCAAATGCTATGATATAATTATCAGGGTTTAATTAGGTGTAAAGGAACCCATGATATTTAGGATAAGCTCAAAAAATTAATCTAGCTAATTTGTTTAGCAGAAATACTCTTGTTTTTGAGATATTTAAAAAGAGGAAATTAGTAAATTGAATTAAATTACTGTGATATATTTATCAGTGGTTAATTAGGTGTTAAAAAACCTGTGATAATTAGTAAAATCTCAGATAATTAATGTAGCTAATTAATTAAGCAGAATTACTCTGTTTTTTGAGAAATTTAAATAAGGGAAATTAGTGAATAGGTTCAAATTGAATTGAGTTAATTTTCAAAGGTTTATTAGACATTAGATAAC
The DNA here is from genome assembly GCF_014529385.1 of Adiantum capillus-veneris. Classification (NCBI taxonomy): domain Eukaryota; kingdom Viridiplantae; phylum Streptophyta; class Polypodiopsida; order Polypodiales; family Pteridaceae; genus Adiantum; species Adiantum capillus-veneris. The sequence continues at coordinate 49,620,651 of NC_140933.1, forward strand.
CTGTGATAATTATGCTAATCTTATATAATTAGTTTAACTAATTATCTTAGTGGAATTACGCTATTTTTAGGGGTAAATTAAAGGGGGAAATTAGTAAATCATGCACTATAATTACATGATATTTATTAGAGCTATATTATAGGGTAAAGAGGCCTTGATAATTATTCCAAGGTTAGAAAGGTAGTGTAGATATTTATCTAAGTCAAATGACACTTTTTGTAGCTAAAAGCTAAAGAGGAAAATTAGTAAATCATGCTATATGATTACATGCTATTTATCAGAGCTATATTGTAATAGTAAAGAGGCCATGATAATTATGACAAGGTTAGAAAAGTAGTATAGATATTTATCTAAGTCAAATTACACTATTTTAAGCTAAAATCTAAAGAGGGAAATTAGTAAATCATATTATATGATTATATTCTATTTATCAGAGCTATATTATAGGGTAAAGAGGCCGTGATAATTATAACAAGGTTAGAAAAGTAGTATAGATATTTATCTAAGTCAAATTACATTATTTTTAGCTAAAATCTAAAGAGGGAAATTAGTAAATCATGTTATATGATTATATGTTATTTATCAGAGCTATATTATAGGGTAAAGAGGCCGTGATAATTATGCCAAGGTTCAAAAAGTAGTATAGATATTTATCTAACTCAAATTACACTATTTTTTAAAGAGGGAAATTAGTAAATCATGCTATATGATTACATGCTATTTATCAGAGGTATATTATAGGGTAAAGAGTCCGTGATAATTATGTCAAGGTTAGAAAAGTAGTATAGATATTTATCTAAGTCAAATTACACTATTTTTAGCTGAAAATTGAAGATGGAAATTATATAATTAAGTTAGAAAATAATAAGATAATTAAAAAAGGTCAAAAATTACCTTATCTACTTGTGGTAATTACCCCATAGTTAATTGGTGAAGTTAGAAAATTATAATTGACCAAAAGTCCTATTTTTAGCGAATGATTAATTAAAATAAATAGACTGTGTGGTCAAAAGTTTTTAAGAAAATTATAGTAAGTATAAACCTATGATATCAAGTTAAGGAAATGAAATATTTAAGAGGAATTAAATACAATAAATATTAAGCCCAAAATAAGTAGATTATTAGCTTAAAAGTCGATGGAAAAATTAGGAAAAAGATATAGAAAATTATAAAAAAGATAGGAGAGCTTAGAAAACCCTTAGAGAAGCGGTGGAAAAAGTTATCATGCCTATATAGACAAATAAGGAGTTACTAGGTCAAGAATTTATCAACTAAGACTATAAATTTAACCTTGGATGGGTTACGATTGAATACAAAGGATAAGTCCAGATTTTGAATTATCTACCTAATGATTAGACGTACTTTTTATAAGGATAAGAAGTTATGTCACCAAAAAGGACCCGAGCAAATCCTATATCTGATGATGAGGACGTAGCTCCAAAACGAACTAGAGCGTCGCACGACGACGAAGCCGGGTCTAGCAGTAGGCCTACGGAGGAGAGTCTTCAGGCGACAGTGCAGGAGCAGATAGCCAATCAATCCCAGGTGGGTGTCCCATTATTCAATTAAGTCTTTAATTAGTTTAAGTTCTTTTATAAGTTAGCATTGCATACGTAAGAAGGATAAACTGGCTGAAATTGGAAGGTAACTTCCAATATGCATTTGTTTATAATGTAGGAAAAAATTGTTTGGGTTAAAACTGGTTGAATTAGGAAAGATATGTTTGATCATCCTTAAGACAGCTTGTCTCAAGACACCTCCGACTCCTTGATATAAATTGATGATAATGATTGGCTTTCTAGCCACGGTTAAGTCGGTTACCCCCATGAACGATGAGTTTCTACTCCGTGTCATATCTTGATGTTTCTACATAAGTTAGGATACCGTTTTTTATCCTAGGGGAGCCGCCCGGTTGTATGGGCAACTGGTTTGGTGTATGGGCACCCGGAACCTTGGGTGGGGGTTTATCCACTCCGGATTTGAATAAGGAATGGGTGCCGTTTTTCACCCTTAGGTGGTCTTGAGACAAGAAGAGTACTGGTCATGGTTATTATGGATAATGTTTTGATTGACAGTACCCTGTCTTAAGTTTAAAGATGTCTGTTTTCTAAAAGAATGCTTTCAATGTTGTCTTCAAGGAATTATTGTGATGGAATGTTAAAAAGAAACCATTATTTTAAATGTTAAAACAATGTGATAATAAGATAAACGAATCATGTGTGAGTGCGGGGTGGTAAGTGGGGATTGACTAAGGTTGTCAATCATCGACGGGTGGACCTGATTGGTCAGGTAACTATCCATCCCTGTGCACTAAAACATTTAGAAACTTCACTTGAAAGAGGAGTCCACCAGCAGCTGTGCCCTCACATCTGTTAGGGGGAAAAAAGCGTTGGTTGAGGATACCTTAGCCCAAATTGTGGCAGTTATAGAGCCGGAATAAGAAATTTTTTTTGTAGGCCGTATTGAATACATTGTCCCGTTTCCACTGCGAGATAGGACTAGGTCTTCTTCTAGGGCTATAGACCCAAGCCATTGTCAATGGCAAAGGTTTATTCCTTGGATTTTTCTTGTTTAGAGACTCCGATTTTTATAAGGCCTAGAGACCTGTCAAGGATCCCATCCCGATCTCGGTATAGGCGGGTTGGGGACCTTACAGATGCTATAATGGATGTGATTTGCTTGAGCGATTGGCTTTTGGTGATTTCAGTCACTTAAGTGTAGCCTGAGTTAGATGCGAGTTGTTAGTTGTTTTCCAAGAGATTGACAAGATCTTGTAGCCTCTATGCACTAGTCGAGTCAGCTTCGTCCCATGGTTTGACAAATTAATTGTGGTTCTCGCTAATACTGTAATAAGATAGGACAGTGAGGTTAGACATGCGTCCCACACCTAGTTCAAAATCTCATCTTGGAATGGCAAGGAGTAATGGTTCTGCTTCATAGCAGCATTCAATGGTCACATGATAATAAGGTGTTGAGATGATTCTCCTTTGTTCTTGTTTTAGTCACAAGTTAGTAAAAATACAAACACTAAATTATAGAATAAAATACAGGAAATAAAAAAAAGTAATTTTCGTGGAAGAAGTATAGATTGTCCCACTTGCAAGTTTGGGAGATAGGATGATGGTTGAAGGCTTGGCATGCTAGCATCTTGATCACCTCCATCATCAAATGGCATATTGTTGGAATCTGAGGATATGTTCCATCAGGAAGCATATGGCACTTACAAGATGAGAGTAGATCATCACTAGAGGTGTCAGATCCAATAAGGTATATGTATCAACCTTCCCTTCAATTTGGCCATAGTACAAGCCGCCTTGGAAGCTTTGACTACGAAGTTGTCCCTAATGGACAACAGCTCACACAACAATTTAGGGTTTTCTTCATAGATTTCCAGCCGATACAACATTGCTTCCCACCTCATTGTCTTCATCTTTGTCAATGTCTACTTGTACCATCTCTGGCAATGGCACAATGGAGACATATTTCCATTCTTCTATGTATTCTCTATTCTTGTAGCTCCTCCTTTTCCCCAACACACGTGAATTACAAAAGCATGAGAGTGTTCAAAGGCATAGAGTGCATAGGTTATTTATTAAATATCCATCATCACAATGGAATGAGTGAGAATTGTAATGGGCTAACATTCCCATAGCAAATTGCATTGCACATCATCCTTTGAAACCAGCCACAATAGTACTCTCTAAACAATGCACCTATGTTCTTCCCTTTGGTTGAAATATTTCATTAAGAAAATTAATGACATCAAATAAAAATTTCATAGGCCAACCATCTAGTTTTACCTCCTTATGAGTGAGGGTTCTCTTCATGCTCTCCTTTTCCATGTCTTGAAGTGAAGAAGTTATACATAATGTGCAATCCTATCAACTGATAGTACCTTGCCACAAAATAGAAAGGTCCTCGTGTATTAAACTATGAGGTGGCACCATCTGACCATGCCCAATGATATTGCAAGTTATGTCCCTGTTGTTTCATATACTTATCATAAACCAAAAAGAAATGCTGAACAAACAATGTGTCATGGATCTTGTTTTGAAATGTAAAATTGTAGTGTCTTCTCAACAACACCTGCTGAGTTTCTCACATAAGTGATGTGCACTAATATGGGTACCTAGGTTGACCAGCACTGCTTGGTTGAATCTCATTGTTCATTTTAAATGAACACTTCTACAAAATCAACAACTGACACAACACATCACTAGGAAAATTAAGCAAGAAGTCTATGAAATGTTAGGCGTGCCACCTCAAGAGGAAGTTATGCTTGATGAATCTCCTGAGATGATCTAAAAAGAGGTGAAAAAAAACAATAATTTCCATTCTCTCCACAGTCAAGTGCTTTCTTTTCTTCTCACTACCAGTGGTATCAACGTGTCTGGTCCCGTCATCCTTAAAGACCTTCACAGTCACCTCAATACTATTTGTAGAAATATAATATGGGTAAAAATTCAACTTGGTTACATCACATTCAAGGAAATATCCAAACAAACATTTTATTGCATGGCACTCATTGTTCAGAGGCTTTTGGCACAATATGGATTCCCATAGATTAATGATGCTAACATACTACTTGGTTTGCAAAACATTGATCTAGATTACCCCTTGCACAACAAATGGAGCATGTGCAAAGATGTCCTTTCCATGGTTCCCAAAATTGTTTTGCTGCAGTTGATTGAAATCCTCTTTGAAATATATCATCTAGACATAATATACACAGTAGCAAGTATACCACTCTTTTAACTTTCGAACAAAGTATGGTTTTAGTGCCTGAAGGGATCTTAATTGCAGATGCATTGAATGATGATTACTCTCATGAATCTTAGGTAGAGCTCAACCTGTCACCTCAAAATAGTCCAAGTTAGAGCTCAACCTTTCACATCAAAACATTCCAATCATTTAGATTACAAGTCATGAATTCAAAAAGGTACCAAAATTGGTGGTAGAGATTACCCAAATAGCATTCAAATTTCAAGTTGGGTACTAGTAAGCACATATATGGTCCTTCATAGTCTATCTTTATTACTAAATTGTTGTATACCAATTAGGTAGCACTGAGTACCAAACTTATACATAGAACTAATTTGGTAGTGTCAAGTACCAAACCAATGCATACTACCAAATTGGTAGTATTGAGTACCAAAACACTCTATAGTACCAAAGTAGCACATAGTTTCAAATTGTTAAATAGTTACAATTTGGTACTATCTACTACCAAAGTTGATTTAATATATCTAAAATGAGTTCGCTGTGGGGGGGGGGGGGGGGGGGGGGGGGGGGGTGAGGAGAGAGAGAGAGAGAGAGAATAAAATGAAATGAAATGCTATATTAACGTCTTCAAAAGGCCAAAATGACCTATGAGACCAAAGCATTACAATGTGATGAATCTCATACAAGGTCAAAGTAACAAAATAAAATGACAAAATGATAAAATAAAAGTACTATGGGATCCTAAACTGGTAGGTGTGAAATAAGCAGCTAGCTGGGATTGCCATAAGTCACAAGAAATCCAGCATCGGCCGCGTTGGCGGATCTCATCAATCTCCTCCATGGAGAGTAGTCTGACCGGGCGTCGTGCATGTCGGGCCAAAGTTATCCGAATCCTTTGATGTAGCCTCCGTCGATGCTATGTAGTCCTTCGCAGTCGTGGGCGTCTGGATCTCCCCAGCTCAGTCGCTCGATCGATCAATGTGCCTCTGGTGTGAGGCGACAAGGTCTATTGTGGTAGTAGCTCCTCTGGGTGTCCAGTGTCTTCTCTAAAGAAGTCTATGATGTGTCTCTGAGACTGGCTAGCCTCTCGTCTCATCAGGCTCTCTCTGTGTTTGTGCAACTCGAGTAGGAACAAACCCAGGCATCTCTGATCCTCGTACCTCATGACTATGGAGAGTGGTCCAAAGCCCTCTCTAAACAAGCAGTGGAAGCGGCCTCGTATCTCGTAGTAGATGGGGCAGTGGCATGTGTAGTGTAACTCTGTCTCAGGCTCCATGTCACACATGGTGCATGTCTTGGCCTCTGCTTGCACTCCACTGTATCTCCCACTCTCGATACGCAGTTGGTGTGAGGATGTGCGTATCTGGCCAATGGCACACCATATCCCATGAGACAGGTGGGTGTCCATGTATCTAGGCCTCGTCACAAAACCGTCCGTTGTAAGCTGGAGAAGATGCTCTTTGTAGAAATCCACCTTCGTGCCCAGCTCTTGTGATGGCTGTACCAATGTCCTCCTGGTGTCTAGCCGAGTCAGGTCCTGGGGGACAGGTCCTGGGGGATGAGCCTGGTGGTCTCGGCCTGTGTAAGAGTCAAAGAGGTTGCATCCAGTGAGTATTGGAAGGGGGGCAATCTATCTATACTGAATCCATGTGCCTGGGACCATGACGTCATCTCCCCATACCAACATGCTGTGTCTCCCTACTGGCTAACTATCGAGAGGACTCAAGTGCAAGGTGGGCGTATCTGTCTCTGGGAAGTTCCCACAAGCGGTGTAGGAAGGAAACAGATCTGGTGAGTGCCTCAACTACTAGTGGGGGGGCATCTAGCTCTGCTCGAATAATGGCACGTGGTACTGAAGCCTTGGCTCTAATGAGCCGTGAGATCATATAGACCAGAGGCTTCTCCATGTCCCCCCATCCATCAGTAGGACATGTTCTCCCGTGATGATCCAATGTGGGTATGCCTTTGTTGCTACATCATGTAATGTCTGTGTCAGTATGGTTGTAAGCTCCTCCAGAGGTCTCCCCGGCTCCTCAATGGATAGGCACCTGTAAATCCCGTCTATGTATATAGAATCCGTCTCCCGTGTGAAGGTGTAGCGAGTAGGGGCTGCTACCCGTGGAGTGTGTGCTACATTGAATTGGAAAGAGATGGTCAGCGACACAATAGCATGATCCACTGCCACCCCAGCAGGTCTAGGCCCAACTGTGAGATCCTGTATACTGGATATGAGGCTCAGTTGTGCCATGACATAATCTACAGTGCTGGCTCCATGTCTGTGTGGAAAGCATGTGAAGCATCTCGCATCGGGAAATCTCTATAAGCCATTCAAGATTGCCAATCCATGTGCAATCCCCATGTCTATCAAGTGATTTCCATACTCAGTATGCTCCCCATCCTGTGATATTCTGGATAGGCCCATCTCAACAGTATCCAGCTCTCTCAGCATCTCCTCTAAAGTATCATAAAATACCGTCCGATGATGGGCAGTCCTAGCATTGAAATCCCCTAGAATGATAATGTTGCCGTCTCTAGAGAATTCCCATATGTCATCATCCAAAATAGAGAAGGGGGATTGTCCTCTGGGTGGTGCATATGCTGATGTACTCGGGGGCAAGTAGAAAATGGCAATGTAAAGATATCTACCAGTCTCTGCTCTCAATCTCACCCACATGTGCCTAGCTTGCACATCTCTACGAGCTATATGTATCAATGGCTGCAATTCTTCCCTAAATAACAATGCCACTCCTCCTGAGCCCCGCCCTCTGTGCTCTGATCGTGTCTCCTGTCTACAAATTGTCTCCCATCTGTATCCACCAATGTGAGGCATAGACTGCCCAAGGGCCTGGTGTGTCTCAAAGTAGAAGATGATGTCTCTCGCAATAAAACTCTCCTCAAAAGCACCCACATCGAGACGCATAGATCCATTACAATTCCAGGTAGCAACTTTGAGTGTGGTCCCATAGGTCTCACACCGTCATGTGGAGCGTGGCTCCAATATCACCACTCTTCCATCTCAGTAAAAATCGATCTTACCTTTTGCCCTTGCCGCTCTAATGTCTGGCATTACCTCCTGCATATGAGCGATCTGTGAGAGGGTAAGATCATCCCCGAGAAAGATGCCTATTTTCTTAAGTTGGTCTCTTATTCAAAAAGTCCTTCTTCGCTTCCATGGAGGAAAAATGAAGGATGAGTGCCCTTTCTTTTGAGGTTTCCCCCTTGCTCCCATTTTTCTTGTTGCCCACTCTCCATGCTCTTGAATGCATCGGCTCATGAACCCCCATCAAAGCCATGCGTTCTTTTACCTCTTTGTCCACATTATCTTTGTCTTTAAGGCCGCAAATTCTCACATGTAGAGAGCGCACACACCTTCTTTGCTCCTCTTCTAGTGTCAGGTTAATTATGGTTGGTGTGGACGTTGTTGTTCCTTGCTTTTCCCCTTCTTGGCAACCTCAATCCATTTCTCGGTCTCATCTGCCTTCTGTTGAGTCTTTGTGATAACGTCCACCCAAGAGGTCGTCATTTCGTTGTGTTGCTCTTGCCCCTCTTTGATGGCTTGCACTTGTTCTTTGATCGTGTTGAGCTCTTCTATTACTGAAGGTTGCACTTCTCCTTCCTCAAGCGTGTTTCGTGAGCGTGCCTCGGCAAGCTCCTTCTTGAGTGATGAAATCTCTCCGTCTTGGTGGGCCGTCATCCAATCTCTCACTGCACGATCTTGCTTTCTTGGGCCGAAACGCGATCCTCAAGCATTCTTATTGTCCCTAAAAGTTGACGGTTGATATTGTTTATGGTTTCGACCATTTCTTTTTTGCATTTTGAAACTACGTCTTCTAAGGGGTCGGCCTTATCACTTTGCTTCCTCATGCTTGATCGGTGTCAGAAACGAGGAAAACGAGGAAAAATTAGCCTGCACGCACAGGTGCTTCCACATTATGCGTACATGTTCCACATTAAGCATACATGGCGCATTTCCTGCAATTCTATAAAATACGACCAAGCAGCAAAAAACCCCCGTTTTTTGTGTAATTTTTTGCAAATTCCGGTCAATTCTGCAAATTTTGAATTTCCTGTAAATTCTTTGAATTCTGCAATTGTCTGAAGGCTTGCGATTTTTGATTTTTGATTTTTGATTTTCTGATGTTGTTGTACCTACGGGTGGGAGGGTGGGGGGCCGGGGGGGGGGGTTGTGCAATGTGGGTAATGTGTGATGTCAGAGTGTAGTGTGCAATGTGGGTAATGTGTGATGTGAGAGTGTAGTGTGCAGTGTGTGTGTGTGTGTGTGTGTGTGTGTGTGTGTGTGTGTGTGTGCACGCGCACGCACGCGTGTGTGTGCGGGCGGCAGCAGCAAGGGGAGGAGGGAGGGATGGGGGAATTGGGGGCGGGGGGGCACCTGGTTGCAGGTCGACCTCTAATGCAGCAGCTACAGGCAGGTGGTGCTGCAGTGGAGCAGCAGCAAGAACAGCATTGTGGGGGGATTGGGGAGCAGCACACAGATACCAATTGAACAGCACACAGGCATCTTTATACAGCAGCACGCAGGTGTCAGCAAAGCAACACACTAGCAACAACAGGCTGAGAGAGTGGTGGGCATGGCGCGAGCAGGCGAGACTGCAAAGGCAGCACGAGGGGAGGCATGACTGTTCAAAAAATGGCCAGTTGGATGATGGTCGGGAGTCTATGGCCGGTGGTTGAATTCAATGGCTAGTGGCCGGCATTCAATAATCAGTGACCAATTTTTAAGCGGACTTGTCCACCCAAGGGCAGCTACACATGGGCGCATGGGGGAATTCTACTTGAACTTGTCTACACGGGGGGGGGGGGGGGGGTGTTGCACACGGCCATCTCTCATGAGAGAGAGCATCCCATTTTGGCCTATAAAAGGAGGCACACAAAATGCGTTGTGGTGGATTGAAGTGGTAGAGGTGAAGTGTGTGAGTGGTAGTGCAAGAGAGTGAAGCAAGGTGGGAGTTCCATTAAGGGTTTCTATTCCCTTTATAACTTACTTCTAGTTTGAAGCGCAAAGCCATTGAATGGCTGCTTTCCTGTGGACATAGCCCACACTTGGGTGAACCACGTACATTGTGTGTGCTTGATCTTTCTCTCTCTTCTCTTTTATCTCTCTTGTGTGTAAAATTTATATCTTCACATTAAGTAAATCACTCTAATCTCTACTTAGCTATTTCTTAATTCCTAACATTAACCATATTATTTAAAGCATTTTCTCTTATATGGATCGTGTCCAAATTGCACTTGTGTAAAGATTTATGGTCAATATAGAGCTTTTTTTTGAGAGGACTACCATATGGACTCAGTGTATGGAAGATCCCACATTATGACGTCATAATCTCTGAAATATAAATTTAGGTCATGGTTATCAAATCTTGAGTGTGAGTTATTAATGGATCTAGGTCCAAAATTGCCTTTGTACATAGGAGTACTTCCTAAGAGGAATACCATACCGGATGATGAATTTGATGAGAAGTTCATACACATTCAAAACCTAATGTGTTAGTTTGATTACAATTGTTTAATATGCCCAAGAGAATATATGTTGATATATAGTCTCCTACACCAAGTTGTATTGTCAAGTTTGCACAAAACGGCATTGTTTTTCAAACATAGAAGTTGATGTGAGATTATACGAGTGAAGTGATGTGATAAAATAATAGCTATATTATAGGGCTAAGCTTGATACATTTATATGAGGCATACACTTTCTCTTGTAGCTTATGCATACTCCCAAAAGTTGAGAAAAACTATTTTGCACATAGGAATGAAATAATGGCAAAAGTTTACCCAAAGTGATGGGGTTATTTTGTATCATGCTTATAGTAATTTAATGATAATATGTCATGCATGGAACCTTAGAGAACATATGTGGATGGCAGTGAATTTATACATCATTTTTCATCTTTCTAGGTCTAGACTAGTTCTACGTGAAAAGAGAATGAGACCTGATTATGGTATATCACTTTCATGGGGTTAAGAACACTTAAATTGGTTTTTTCAGAGTCCTACCGTATGGCGAGCGAATATTTTCGAGCAAGGAGAAAATTGAGCGAGCAAAGAGAGAGAGAGAGAGAGAGAGAGAGAGAGAGAGAGAGAGAGAGAGAGAGAGAGAGAGATATGTGTCTCGTTGGATGAGTGGATATCGCTTGATTTTGAATTTTTACTTTTAAGGATAAGTAAATGGATACCAAGACTCTCTCCTCAACAATATTTTTTGCCTCACATATCAACTCAAAAGTTCATGCATTGTAAAGTAAAAGAATTGCAATTTTGGACCAATTAGAATGGTGGAAATCACCCTCCAATTTTTTCATCCATAATACTTCATAAGATTTTTGTAATCATTGTTCATCAAAAAATAGTCCTATTATTAGCATCCAAGTTATGAATTATGTTTTTGGCCAAAGCTTGCAATGGAGGTTTATACATGAGCTTAAACCCCAATGCTTTTTTAGCATCAATCCATATTGGATTTAAGTTGACCATTAACTTATTTAAGCCAACATGAAAGTGATCTATTTGATTAAAATACATTTTTTTCAGATCTTAAACCCAGAATATTGTTAGACATGCAACAACCTACATACCCATATGAATTGCATAACCCAAAAAAAAATCATCTCTTTCTATTACTTGTAAGTATGCGTGCCAACACGGATGGGTACATGCAATGAAGGTGGAAAAAAACAAAATTTCATATTCACTAGCTTTGGTTTTTGGGTGAAGAGGATTTGGCAACATGGATGGCTACATGAAATTCTTTGTGAAAAAAGCATGTCATACGAGGTCCAGTTAAGTCATTAAAATTAGGTCTAATTTGTAGCTTTTGGTGTGTCAATCGATTAATATCCCTCTATTGCTATTTATTTAGTGTAAGTGCTCGCAATGATGCTTGCAATGGTAGTGTCTCTGGCCATCAACTAAGTTGACATTGTGGGGTACAAATAAAGTCTTAGTAAGCAAGTACATTAGAATAGCAACAAGACATCTATCATCATTCAAATGATGTGAATGAAAGATTGTCGGTCGTATCACATATGTCTGCTCCTTAGACATGTTCAATTTTACGTTTGTGCACAACTTGTGGCAAGAAGCTACATTGCAAGAAACTTCTGTTGTTCAAGGCAACCTCCCCAAGAAGAAAAGGACATTCCTTTTATTAGAGGCAAGAACGACATTTAAATGTCTTGAACTTTAGATTCCGAGGAGGCATCGTGAACACTTTATAGTCAGATGAGACCTTCATTTTCTTCGGCTCACTGTCTATGTGTGTTAACAAGGGTGTTCAAATTGCCTTGTCAGAGTACCCACATGTGACAAGAAAATTATTTGGTACATAATGAAAATGTATGTAGCCATCTGTGCCGGCGTGGATGGCTACATGCAAGTTTCTAATGAAAATCTTTACCTATGAGTTTCTACAGGTAGCTAGCGGGGGTGTTTCATTTGCCTTGTATGAGCACCACATGTAACAAGGGAATTATTTGGTGCATAATGGAATTGCCTATAGCCATCCGCGCCAGCGTGGAATAAAAATCTTTACCCGTCACTCCTGCAAACATTGGCACGATCGTTCAAAAAATGAAGGGAAAATTACTAAAATACCCCTTAATTTGTGGAAATTCCCAAAATACCCCTCAAATTTCAAAAATTCCCAAGATACCCTTGCATCTATTTTAGTTGGATTGTTCACGATTTCCTAATCTTTATTCTTTTTTGACAATGGAGATCCGTTTTTAGTACTTAGCATGTAATTTGTCACAAATTACCTCCCAAAACAAGACAATTATGTCTAAAAATAATGAAGCAATTCATCTCCAAAGCCTACATAACTAGCTCAAATTCTAGTTTAAGTATCTTGTATTGATAGACAATCAAAGGCTTCTTATGAAAATTTACAGGTAGGGAGGCGGGGCGTACCCTTGGGCCACAAATAGTCGGAGAATTGGAAGGCGTCGCGCGGGGTCTGCAGCTTGGTGGAGGCGAATGTATTCCTCCACACATCGCCTACCCCCACCTGAGCTTCCAACACCACACACTCCACGCCATGCTGCAGCAGGTGCTTGCAGGCGCAGAGGCCCGTGACCCCGGCCCCCACTATGCACACGCTAGTATATTGGGGATTTTTTACATTTGAAAGGTATTTTGAGAATTTCCACAAATTAGAGGGGTATTTTGGTAATTTTCCCAAAAATGAACTGCATGTAGCCATCCACGCCGGTGTGGATGGCTACAGGCAGTTTCAAGTCAGTGTTTCTTGCCTAATCCCATGCTATAGCGCAACGACAAAAGGCTAGGGTAATTGTACAACAACTTGCTGCGAGTGAATCCGCTTCCCTCCATGGCAACAACGACGAAAAGGAAATGACTATGCCAGCTAAAATATTGCCTGCACAGCCCGCAAAGCCAGAACCACTACCACCCTACGTTGCTACATACATGACAAAAATTAGCAATTTGACACTCACAGTTCACTCACTCTCCCTCTGCGTCCAATTTTTGACGCTATGTCTCACACGCTTCGGTAGCCCTTTCAAGTTTCCACGCCCACAGTTCACCATCCTGAAAGCCTAAAATTTGGCACTTGAGAGCGCTAACGGCAGCCCAATGGCTTTGATCATGTTTCCTCCTTTCTAGGAAAAACACTGTATAAATTCTTGAGCTCTGCTCAAGGGTCAGCTTTTTAGGCCGCCTATGTGAAGGTGGCCCCTCTATCTTGATGCGCACAAGGCTCCGGTGTTCGGGAAATATCATTTTCACAAACATACAAAAATCCCTCCAAGACAAATCTAAACTGGAAATTTACAGTACTAGCCAATATTTTTGCAAAATTACACTATTTTCCATGTATTTTAAGCGGAATTTTCTCCTTCTTGCCCTCCTCTCAACCGGCTACTTTGACTTTGCAACTAGCTCAAGGCTAAGCTGAGGCACACTTTTCCCGAACAGTGGTACAAGCTCACAAAAAGTGGCAAGCTGTCATTGTCAAGCACTCTCTATTGATAGAATCAGAGCCAAGGCCTAAATTTGTGCCCATTCAAAGAGAGGGGATCCTACCTTGCCCGCCTGCAGAGTTCGCAAATGGCCTGTCCTAATTGCGGCAAAGCCTCGTAGTTAGCTGGTCGTGCAGGATCGACGTGGCTTGAAATGCCAGGAATGTCACTGACAAAGGAGTAGGAGGAGCTAGGAGCCCGCAGCAGAGGCATTGCAGCAAATCTAGTAGCTTCCATAGCACCGATAGCAAAGGAAACCAGGGCTCTACCCCCGCTTGATGCTCATATTTCATTCAAATTTAGAGCTTGAGCGGCTTGTCGATCAATGCCACCATATATAAATCCTATCGTTCGGCCCCTCGCTCCCCAAATAAATCTGATATGCAGCTGTCAAAGATTGGCATTGAGCCTTGTTTTTCCCCATAATTTCCGTGTTCTCTGTATAGTTTGCCGACTCTCTTGCCTTACGATATGTCTGCACCTGATCCTGATCTTGAGTTTGAGCTCCCGTCACCCTCAGTTTAAGCATTGGCTCAAAGAGTAATATAGCAAAAAGGAAGTGATGCGAAAGAGTGCTTCATAATCACTACACGATTCCAAATCTGATGTATCCATAATCCTATGGTCGCTTGCATTTGTAGCAGATGAGTTGGCTAAACCATTCAAGTCCTCCATGGACGCATTAGTAGGGGAGCCTTTTCCTGCATGATCAGTAGCCAGAGATGTTTTGCTTTCAATCCTAGTAACCAAAGGTGTTTTGTCATTTCGAGGTCTCTGCTAGTGATCATCAGCCCTACGAGATTCTTCCTGAAAGGGTACAATTTCTGTAGCTTCAGACAACCTACTAGGAGGCATGGCTGAATGGTTCCTCATTAGAACTCTAGCAGCAGAACTTGGAAGGCCGACACTATCAAGAGTCCCTCGTGAAATGTTTACTGAAGACTAGAAAGGTGGATAAGGTCAGGCTTTTAGCTTCCTTTGCAAATTTGAGAGAGAGAGAGAGAGAGAGAGAGAGAGAGAGAGAGAGAGAGAGAGAGAGAGAGAGAGAGAGAGAGAGAGAGAGAGAGAGAGAGAGAGAGAGAGAGAGAGAGAGAGAGAGAGAGAGAGAGACGGTGGCGAATAGTGAGTGTCACCTCGGGTGAAGTCCATGGTTTCTCTCAAGCTGCAGAAATGCCTGGTAGCCAGCATTCTCAAATGTGCAATGGCCCAATCCCAATGAGGTCAGTGAGATTTCCATGGCCAATTCACTTTCAGTATGGCAGGACATCACCAAGATCATCAAAGAAGGTTTTGTAATTTGGAAGATAACCAATATTTACTATTAGCCAAGGATGAAGTGTGGTTCCATCCAAGGTCTTGTGGCTGAGATGCATGTGTGTTCTACATTGACTTCTTTGTGGAGAGTATCCACACTTCAAAGGCTAAAAAGGCACGCAAGAATACATTTTCAAATCAATTTGAATCTCAGAGAGCCCAAGGAAAGTCTATTTGTTAGAGAAAGGGTGCAAGAAGGGAAGAGCTATTGGTGTTGAAGCTGCTCTAGTTATAGTCTTGTTCAGCAAGACCACAAAGATATCCAAGAACTAAGCGATATTTTTTAGGACTTAAATTTTGTAGGGATTTTACATTCATACTCGCATGTGTCTATCATCAATGCAAATAACAATTGAGTCTTTGACTAAGAGAGAGAGAGAGAGAGAGAGAG
This sequence comes from Adiantum capillus-veneris, assembly GCF_014529385.1. NCBI lineage: Eukaryota > Viridiplantae > Streptophyta > Polypodiopsida > Polypodiales > Pteridaceae > Adiantum > Adiantum capillus-veneris. The sequence goes on from NC_140933.1 coordinate 49,636,080, forward strand.
AGAGAGAGAGAAGAAGAAGAAGAAGAAGAAGAGAATTTTAACATCAACATCAACACCATGCCAAAATCAACATACTTACACTATTAACCCCTTCCTTACTTTGGTTAGGATGGTTGCAAGCAACGTTTAGCACATATGGACCAAGCAAAGATGAGAAGGTAGTGGAAACTAGATGCTATCACCTATATTATGCACACAGTTGACCTCCATGTGGCGGTCGATGTAGGGAAATGTGATTTTAGTTATTATGCTTGAACACGACATGAAGCACTACTTCCCTTTGTAATTAATGCTAGGCATTATCACCCTAGTTATCATTTATGAATAACTAGGTGATCTCACTTGACCATCACTTAAACAACCACCACCAAAAAAGACTTCCATTAACCCAAAGAAAAATGAAGGTTTTGTGCACAAGTTTTGTATGGGTGGTATGGAAGGACGCTCCACCGTGACGCATCACTATGTGCCACCTATGGACTTTGGAATTTCCCCTTGAGAGTCATCTAACTCTCTCTTTACAATAGTTTTGCTTTAAGTGCTCACAAGCTTTCTTCCTTAGCTTCTCTATAATAGACACTAGTACCTTACGTCCCTCTCCAACTTTTGCAAGAAAATAGATTTCCATGGATATGCATATCCCTATCTGTAGTCCTCTTCCTAGCCATGAGGTTATGTTGATGTTAGAATGTAGAATGTTTGAGATCAAGGTTATTCTTTGAAAGAGAATTTTGAGCCTATGGGAGACCATGTATATTTGCGTCCATTCACATTTTGGAAGTAGAAGTGACGTTTGGAGGCCGCAACCATAGATGATGGAGAAGATGCATATGTGAAGTTGAAAATCGTAAAAATTTACTTTTGAATATGCTTTCTTGCTTGATCATGAGTTACATCAATTTTACAACATGGATATGTTCAAGGTGCTTTGCTAGGTGTCACTCAATTTTGTATTAGCTCGGAAACACTTGCTCTAAGTTTGGGATTCCTCGTTTTTTCAAGGTGTTTACTTGCTAGTTGGAAATTTTTTATACATAAAGATTCTGTCCCAAGAGTCATGTGTGTATTATGAGACTACTAGTAGTGGGAATAGCTACACTACAATTGTGGGAGTTGTATTGAAGGATGTTTTTGGTTTATGGACAAGGGCTTAAGTTTCCCTTATGGGTATGGTTGTGTTATTTGGATTGGGATCTTGGATTATTTTTTTGGCTACGATTGTGTTATCAAAATGCTACCATAATTTTTGCAGCCATATGTTGTACCGTAGTAGTTTTGCAAGTATGCTTGTACATCACCCAAAGAGGGATGGGATTCTCATTCATGTGATGGGTTTGTAATATTTTTGGCTAATGGGTTTGGTTTCTTGGCTATGGCCAAGGTGTATGATATGAGTTGTGAGATCCAAACATATGGTTTACGGTACATACTAATGGTAGAGATTGAGCATAATTGCTTCTCTTGAAAGAATTGTTTAATCCATATTGTGGTTGCATAGAGAAAACTCATGTTTATGTTGTTATGCAGCATGGTTTGATGATGAGTTAGCAATCCAAACTACACAACAATAAAAAGGAGGTCTATAGATGCTAGCTTCATTGTGTTCGTGTAGAAGGCATTGACTAAGGTAGGATTTTTAGATGAACTTGCATTGTTGAGTTTTCTAGAAAGATCTATGGCAGGTCTATATGGCTCCTATATGAGGGTTTTGATCTGGTACTTGGTGTGGTCACTAAAGAGGTGTAGCACCTAAACTTGTTTGGTTGGTGTGATATTCTACCATTGATAGAGGTACTAGGAATCCTTTTAGAGTTTAGGCTCATGGAGGGAGCTAAAGTGTCCTCATTCGCAATGTCGCATGGAATGGAGTTGTTGTGCCTTGCTCCCAATGAAGTGAGATTCTCTTTGTTTTTAGTAGGAGAAGATGGATGGGTGGAATGATTGATCCTTTTAGAGTTTAGGCTCATGGAGGAAGCTAAAGTGGCCTCTTTCACAATGTCGCATGGGATGGAGGTGTTATGGCTTGCTCCCAAAGAAGTGAATTTTCTTTGTTTTTAGTAGGAGCAGATGGATGGGTGGAATGATTGATCCAACACATGGTTCAATCGAGGGTTCAATGCTCTTAAAAAGGCATTTTTGGTCTAAGGTTTTGATACACTTATTTTGGATAGCATTACTTCATGGTTCATGTTTGTTTCATTTTAGTTGGGGCATTAAAAGATCCTTGTGTGTTCTCCTGGTCTATCTATGCACTCTATTTCACCCTCCACTATCTTCTCTTTCTTCTTTTTGATGATGTAAAGAGCACAATATATTCACCCTCCAGGCTTGATAATTTCTGAGTCCACTTTCACTCATACACATTTAGGGGTATCCCTAGATACTATGTATCTTTGGATATAGTTTGGATTATGGCTAAACTCCATGCTATGTCTAGCAAGGGAATTCACTCCCCTTGTTACCATATATGTGGTAGTGATGTGTGTGAACACACTTAGGACCGTCGGGGCATTTTTCCCTCACTAAGAGGTTTTTTTCCCCGTAAATTGTATATATGCCATCATTCTAGGGCTAACTTATCTTTCCATTGTGCACTAAGCAATATACTCTATATTGTGTGCCTTGAGCTTATTCATTTTCTCCAAGCTATGTGTGTTTGTGCAATCCTAATTCCAAAATTGGTATCAGAGCCGGTTGTGTCCTCTTGGACATAGTCATTAGCGTAGCCACAACAATCGCTGCTTACCTTCTCAGATTTGGGTGAGCTTTGGTGAGTGTCATCAGGTCAACAAATACTTCATGTAGACTCAAAGATCTTGGTGTGATCAAAATTTTGATTTGAGCTCATTTTGGGCTCCATTTCCACTACAAGCAATACTACGTATGCAATTTTGTTCTTTTGTGCAGAATCTTTGTCAGTGCAATCTTCTACAGAGCAAGTCCTTGATAGTCCTCTTTGGGTTGTGCTATATAGCACGTGTTGGTCTTACTTTGTTTTTCCTCTTTTTGGTAGTTTTCACATCAGGCGGCGCAGTCACTCGCCATGGCTAACAACAACATAGATGATGTTTGTTGTAGAGGATCAATTGGATGGAGATAACTACCCAATGTTGGCTTACATGATGACACATGTTTTCAAGATGTTTACTGCTAAGGATAAATTGGATGGGGATAACTACCCAATGTGGGCTTACATGATGACACATGTTCTTATGTCAAAGGGAATTTGGAGTGTTGTGCATGGCATTGATGTATGTCTGCCTTCTATGGATACAGACTTTGTTGACGATGTTACAGGTTCTGGTGGAAGGTCTATTGATGCTAGAGTTGTTTTTCCAATAGTTGAGTAGTCTCAATGGGATGTTAGAGATGCACATGTTCATGCATTGGTTGCATTATCTATGAAGAATACTATTACTCCTCACATTTGCTCAACTCAATCAGCAAAACAAGCTTGGGATATTCTAGTTGGTCTTTATGCAAGTTGCAATAAGGCTAAAATTTCATTGTTGTAGAGAGCTGGAATCAAAGATTATGCATGAGGAAGATGACATGGACACTTTCTTTGCTAGTATCAAGTGCATGTAAAATCATTTTTGATAGTTCAATTATGCTGATTTTCCTTGATGCATTGCCATATTGGGTCAAAGCATGCATTGGTGGTACCTAAAAGTGGTGTCTTAGACAGTCCTTTGGTAGCACATTACAGCCCCATTTTCATGTTTCAAGTTTAAAATCTATGACCTTGTTATCTATCAATGGATAGCTTTTTAAAAGTAAAATATAAAACTATAACCTCTGATAAATTTTGAATGTATTTATAAAAATTCTACCAATCCTCACCTTTTATAAAAGGAACCACCAAAAAGTGCAAAAGGTGGTACCACCAATACATGCTTTCACCCTATTCTTACCAGACTTTTAATAGTACTTGGAGACTTATGACCCAAGGAAATCCTCAAAGCTGTCAAGGTTGATGCATTATGCACATCATTGTTGCAAGAGTCACTTTCAAGAAAGAATAGCGTTGAACAACGTGCAATTGAATACTTTTTGTTACTAATTAAAGAAAAAGCAATAAGAAAACATTTGTTTCTAATGCTTTTGTTGGTAGCACCTTGTTTAAAAAAACTGGTGAAAAAGAAAAAAATAAGATTCATTGCCATTATTGCAGGGCTAATGATCACATGATAAATCAGTGTCATGAATTGAAGACAAAAGAGGTCAAGAAGACTGACACCAGTTCCACTACAAGTGCAGTGTTTGTAGAATCTTCTAGGAAAGGAGATTGTGATGCTGATGTAGATACAAAGTGAACATTTAGTGTAGAGTTCACTTATGATCCTTTTTTCCATGATGCATGTATGTCAGTTGTTGTAGATTCACATGTGTGGTACTTTGATAGTGGTGCTACAAAGCACATTACATCACATAGTGATTTGTTTACCACTCACAACTCTGTTCATCATGGGAATGTAGTCACTTATGCCAACAATATCTCTCATCCAAACAAGGGAGTTGGAAAGATTGTGCTAACTGCTACGAATGGCAATTATTTCACACTTGTTGATGCACTTTATGTACCAAGATCAAAAAGAATCTTCAATCTATATATGCACTTGTCAGACTTGGTCTTGTTGTCAAGTTTGTGGATGACGAATGTACAGCTCATGCGTGATGAAATAGCTACATCTAGTATTTTGTGTTGTGGGATGCATAAGCTCACTTTGTATGACAAGTGTGGGCATAATTTTTCAAATGTAGTTGTGGATCCAAAGTTGTTTCAGATGCAAAACTTTGCCATGCACATTTTGGGCATCTGCATTTTGCTAGTTTGATACGTTTGTAGAAATTTGATATGGTTGCTTCTTTGCCGCCTCTTGAAGCACCTTGAAGCATGTTTGTGAAGGTTGTCAAAGTTTCCAAAGGATGGTTCCTTAAGGGCTACATGTAGGTTGGAACTTTTGCATAGTGGTGTTTACAAGTTAAAACATAAGCCGGATGCATTAGGAAATTTCAGAGTTCATTTGGAGGGCCTTCTAAGAAAATGTATTTTTTGCACTCTCTCTCTAGAAAAAATGGCAAATAAAAGAGCTGGGTCTTTCATAGTAAAAGTTCAAAAAGTGTACTTAAAGTAGATTCCTTACTCTTCTGAACATTCGTTCGTAGTGATTGAGGGATAATCCTCTTTTCAGTTGCATTGAATGAACCTCGTCAATATGGAGGGAATGAGCCTAACATGGAGAGACGAAGGAGCAGCCGCTATTCACTTTCCATTAAACCTGCACATTTGGCTAATGGTGCACTCCTCAAATGGCATAAATGTTACCCAGAAACGAGCCAAATATCACCTTCACATTGATTTGGACAATGAGTACCAACCATTGATTAAGCGCAGTAAAACAAACACACATATACCTCCCGCTTCCATAGACACGCTCAGAGCTCAGGGAGCTAAACACATAGATATCTGGACGAGAGGCTCTCTCTACCCTAAGAATCCAATGACTAATGCGTCTCCACCGTTTGTCAATCCTACAAGCTTATTGACCTTTGCTGGTGATGGAGAAAGGGCCTTCTGGGTTATTGTAAATCTCTTACAAGAGAAGCTGAAACTTACAAGAGCATTCTCCAAGCTCAACAATGTGAGATCGTTCGCCTTTCACATTTACATTCTACAGATCAGGTTACCATTTTGCAACATAAAACAGAGGTACAAGAACTGAAAGGAAAGGTGCGAAGTTGTCAAATGAAGGACACCATCTTGGGTGGTCGTATCCGAAAGAAGAAATTGCGCAATCTTGAAACATTGCAGGTTGCATCAGGAGGTCTCAAGAAAAGAATCCGAGCATTAAGGTGATGCTTCTTGGTTGGCTACATTGTCTTAGTTAAGTAATCTTTTTGTTTTTTCTTGTTATGCATTGTTTTGATGTGCCTAAATAGTGTTAGTGAAGCAAATTTTCTGTTATTTACTTATGCATTGTCTTCATGTAGAGATTCAATCTATCATGACAAGGAAAACATTGACCCCAAAGCCAATATAGGAAAGAGATTGAAGCCACTTATAAGTAGAAGCATGGCAGCAGATATAGTACATGACAAGAAGTTTAAGGTCCTACAACGAAATGTAGTGGACCGCTTTATTTGAGAGAACTCAGTGCCTGCAAAAGAGATACAAGGCACACTTGATTCACTTGGTGTAAGCAAAAGAGGATATTCGGCTATCCAAAAGTATGTCTCATCCATCTTTGTTAGGAAGGGTATAAAATCCAAACTTCTACCATCAGCCTCAAGTGTTTGGAAAGAGAGGCTTCAGCTTAACGAGGCACAGGGAGACTATCTTGGACAGCCCTTTCATATTAAAGCAACTTACAGTGGCCATGGAGCAAACATGGCATATGATGAGTTCAACAATATTTTTATGGACCTGCGGATATTACAGGAGAGAATGGTGGAGTTTTACAACATCACATTTGAAGAGTCACAAGGGGTATTACATTTTGTGTTAAAACTGGACGAGTGTGAGCTTGTTAAAGAGAAAAAGCTAGAGCGTGTTACTATTACTTTAATGAATAGAGCCCTCTCAAAGTGTCCCAGTGATGATCCTTTATATTTTAGTGTTCAATCAGAATCTAACATATGGTGGCTTGGTGCGTTTGAGGTAAGCGAGATTCTAAGGTAAGCTCAAATGTTCACATCTACTTAAGTCTCATTTATTTTGTGTTGCAGGTAAAGAAAGAAGATCATGAGATTCTATATTGGGTGTTCCATCGAACTAATATTCCGGAGGTGATTGATCGACATACTAACCAGGGAGAGGTACTACGTCTAGATGGAAGGGGAGACTTTCAAGTTCAATGGCATCTTGCAGGTGACCTCAAAACATTAAAGTGCATGTATAATTGTGGAATGGGTGCAATGGCAAAGTCGCTGTGTTTGTTCTGCATGGAGCCTGCAAAGGTCATGGACCCAAAGTGGTGGAGAAAAGCTCCAACACGTCACATTGAATTTCCTGCTTTTCGACCGGTTTTGAAAATACCACTAGTGAATGTCCACATTTGTACAATGCATGCCCTTTGTAGAATTGTGGAGAAATTGGTCTACTTATACATCGGGTTTGCTTGGAAGATTAAGAACTCCGCAGAACGACAAGTAGCCCTGCAGTGCTTAGAAATAGTATTGTCGGATATGGGGCTTCATGGTGGCAATGTGAAAATCCAGCGGGATGAAAAGAGATCAACTGCTGAGAAGGATGTCCCATGCAAACCATCCATCGGTGGGGTGAAGGCACAGAGGTTTTTATCTAAGCCCCAAGGTACAAGAGATCCGAAGCTAACAAAACATGGAAAAATATATAACACATCTTATGTTAGCAAGGTAGAGTATCAGAGCTGGAAAAAGCTACATATTGCAGTCAAAGACCACGAACCAACTACTCGTAACGCGAAGGCTGAGGTTTGGCGATCAATAGACATCCTATTTTTGATGTGCGACAAAGATGACTGGTCACAAGGTGATATGAACAAGTTCAAGGAAAATCTCAACCTTCTGAAAAAATCATTCAAGACAGCATGGACAGACACCCAGATTACTCACTACATGGTATTATCATGTATTTCTTTCTCTCTTATGTGCAAATATGTGACTGTAAAACATTCTAACTAATCTGTTTTCATATCCAGCACATCATCTTCAATCATTTACACGGGAAGTATGGGAACCCGGCAATATGGAATACCCAAGGGATGGAAAAGTCTCATTACATGGCGAGAAATGCTTATTTCAGGCACACATGACATGGTGGCTCTCGAATCAAGGCTAACAGTTTGAGAGAACTATTTGAATGGTTCTATCGTAGAATCATTCATCGAATGCAGGCAAAAGAAGTCTTGGCAAATTCAGCAACAGCACAAGCCATTAGAAATTTACAACAACAAAAAGTTAAAAGATCAATGGCATACAACAACTCCGGAGCTCGTGAAAGTCAACGAAGGTGGAGAGAGACAATGGTGTATGTGAATCACAAGTGGAGAAAGATACTCTGAGTGGATGACATTGTACAAAATTTATGTAATACATGATCTTATACAATTGCTACTTGAAGTGTATCAAGATATTGAAGGTTCAATTTTGTTTTTTGGCACGTCACCCTTGTAACGAATCATGAGATGTTTGCCATACTCTAAAAGTTCATCTGGGTTTTGTCTACCAAGAGCTAGTGCCATTGTTGTGTAGGTGTAGTAATACGCTGCCCGACCACCTGTATAGCCCGGGCAGTAACCAAAACAATCTCTAGCAAACACTTTGTCCACAAGAATGACTTTATCTGCACTTTTGGGCAGCACCGGTCCACCCAAGAAGCGTGATAGTGTCTTGAATGTGTAAGTTGCTAGTGAACCCTCTTGTGACATGGAATTGTGAAAAACTGCTATCGGCGACTCGCAAAGCTTTGAAAGGTACTGCGCTAGGGCCGCATCCCTTCCTCGATACTCTCGAGTCCGGCGCCGAAGGAAGTCATCCTTGTCAGCAATCCAAGACTGCACATACCATGTCAGAAGTGACACAAAGAGAGAGAGAGAGAGAGAGAGAGAGAGAGAGAGAGAGAGAGAGAGAGAGAGAGAGAGAGAGAGAGAGAGAGAGAGAGAGAGAGAGAGAGAGAGAGAGAGTTACCATGAAGCTCTCATCCTGCAGAAAGAAGTTTTCTTGCCATAGGTCTACAGATGTAGTTGACCCCTGACCTGAATGGTTAAACCAATCCTCCACTTCTTTGTTACTTGTTGATGGTCTTAGGCTTTGTCTTATTGCTTGGAAGGTGGCTTCATCAGGTAGTGTCTCCTTGTATTTTTCAGCTTTCTCAAAGCATCTTCGAAGGCATTCCATTGGATTGCTGGATGTTTCCATTGCATCATCATCACTACTATCCTCTGAAACAAATCCACTCCTCTCCTCTTGGACTCTGGAAATAATAGCCATGGAGAAATCCTCCCTTAAATAAAAGACACTTTGCACATCATGTAAGAAGATATAGGTCCTGTCTCCAATCCTGAAGTCAGGCACAACAGGCAACATCATATGAGCATGCTTCTCAGTGAAGTTACTGACATCCAATGGAAGTTTGATTTCTGTGGTTTTCACAGAGAGCATCTTACTTCTTTGTACTTCAATTGCCTCAACCTCAAGGTCGACTGTGTCTTCAACCTCCTCGACTTCTTGTATATGAGTTGTCTCCTCGCATTCTTCATCTGGTGCTGCATCCTGCTCCTCTAACACCTCATCAGGATTCTGCATGAGGAATCCAAACAGGCTGTTCAGGTAAATCATGAAGCCAAAGGCTTCCTGAATGAGTTTGCATTCTTTTTTATGCAAAGGGCAGGCTGAATGTCGGCAAGAAGGTGGTAATTCCCTATACTTCTTCAGTCCCTGTCCCTTTCCACCACAGTCATTTAAATGCACAAGAGTCATAGTAGGCAGAACAACCCTCCCTACCTGCACCATCACTTCAAACTTATCTCTGTAGGACTGCAAGAAATTACTGTGCTGAGCTAACAGGTCTTCAATGTCAAACTTTGGATTAAACATAGAATGAACTAGATCAAACTTGTCCCTAGCACCACAAGATGCTGCAAAATCAAACAGCCTCTCATCAGTTGCAGCTGGGTCTTCCAGAGAAGACACATCCTCTTTGGCTTTACATTTAGTTGCACAGGGACTACTTTCTAACACATCTGCATCATCTGAGAAGTCTATATTCCTCTTTCTTGTATTTTTCTTTAGAATTACTGTACAGGGCACCACAGCCTTGTAGGGTGAGGGATCCTCTTGCCCTGGTGACCTCTCTGATTGATCTTCACCAATTGACTTTTCTTCAGATATGTCCTGACAAAATTCAACAGTTCTTTTGGCAGAAACATTAAGCAACTGAGCCTGCAAAGGTTGAAATCCTGGCACAAGCTCTGGGTCTGGTTTCAGCCTCTTCTGCCTACTGGACCTTAATCCTATTCATCAGGAAACATGACAAGTCTCACTCTCTCTCTCTCTCTCTCTCTCTCTCTCCAGATATATATATATATATATATATATATATATATATATATATATATCTCACCAAAGCACAAACAAAAACACACATAGTCCCTCTCTCTCTCTCTCTCTCTCTAAAGAACACTAAAAAAATACACATAGACTCTCTCTCTCTCTCTCTCTCTCTCTCTCTCTCTCTCTCTCTCTCTCTCTCCAAAGAACACTAAAAAAATACACAGACTCTCTCTCTCTCTCTCTCTCTCTCTCTCTCTCTCTCTCTCTCTCTCTCTCTTTGTATGTGTCTATTTGTACTAAATGCGCGCAAGGACTAAAACGAACTTTTTACAACTCTCTACGCGCACCTTAAGTGCAATTGAGGGAAAGGCGCGTAAGGATGTAAACTGCCTTTTGAGAGAGTCATAACTATACTATAGGCGCGCGGAGAGAGCTGCAGCCAGTGTTTGGTTGGCTCTGCGCGCCGTTAGTAACGGGGACAGAGAGGGGAGGGAGAGAGAGAATGTGTATATCTCTGTGTGTGTGTCTGTGTGTATGTGTGTGTGTGTGTCTCTGTCTATGGAAGTATGTGTTGAGGTGTGTTTTGTGTGTGTGTGTGTGTGTGTTGAACAACAGTCTGGGTTTTTCTTTGTTTACACACACACACACACACACACACACACACACACAATTTGTAACCAACTGTTGGAAATACAGAGAGAAAGAGTGAGAGATCACCTTTTGTTGGTGGGGTTTGCAGGAACTCCAAGGGAGGTGTCTCCTCCATTGCTTTTTGTGTGTCAAACTGACTCTGTCTCTCTCCCTCCCTCTCTCTCTCTCTGAGAGTAAGGAGTCCCTCTCTCTATCTCTCTCTCAATCTGTGTTTCTCCCTCTCTCTATCTCTCTCACAATTTGTTCTCTCTTTGTCTCTCTATCACTCTCTCTCTCTCTTTATCACTCTCTCTCTTTCTATGGCTTCCATAAGAACTCGAAGAGTGACAAGGTGATCAATAGTGCTATGATGCTTTCGAAAACCTGCTTGGCCAAGTGCACGTTTGCCATTCTTTTCAGCCCATTCACTTATCTTCATCTCCATAGAAAGGAAAAAAGTTGTATTGTTGCTTTGTGGATTTCAAGAAAGCTTTTGACATGGTACCGCGAGGAAATCTTTGGAGACGTATGCAAAGCCTTCAAGTGCCGAGAGAATTTATGCATGCAGTCTTTCGCATCTACCAAAAAGTGATATGTCGATTACGTATGGGAGATGGAATTTCAGAATTTTTTGCAAGCACTATTGGTGTCAAACAAGGATGCCCACTTTCCCCAACCCTCTTTGGGCTACTCATTGATGAATTGGAATGCATGGTTCTTGACTTTATGCAGCAAGAAGGCATAGAAGAGGTTAAGATTGGAAATGCGGTGATCATGCTTTTGCTTTATGCCGATGATGTAGTGCTCTTGGCACATACCTTAGAAGATGCACAAAAGCTTATGAGTGTCTTGGAACGCTTTTGCCTACATAGCGGGCTTATCGTGAATGGATCCAAAACCAAGGTTATGCTTGTAAAGACCCTCAATGATGAAAATCCATGCATTGTATATAACAATGAGAAACTTGAAGTGGTAGATCACTTCAAGTACCTTGGCCTTGAGGTTCCATCCAATCATAAATGGAAGGATTGTGCAATGCGTCGCTTGGAAGCCCGAAAGAGGGCCTATTATGCATTTGAGAACATGTGCAATGCAGGAGAGATCAAGTGTTGGGCTCTCAAAAAGTACCTCTTTGACACATTGGTGACACCAGTGCTTCTTTATGGAGTGGAGGTGTGGGGTGGAAGCATCGGGAAGTCTACTTGGAAAGAGTTTGAGAATGTCCAAAAGCGTTTTCTCACCAATTTTCTCCAAGTCAAGACACAAACACCCTACATGCTCTTACTTCTTGAGTCCGGATTGCTTCCCATTGAGGTCTTGGGCATGCAAAGGGTTGTGGAGTACATGCGTAAGACACAACGTAGCCCTTTGCATCGACTTCCTAGAATTGCATATGAAGCAAGTCAAATGGTTCAAAAGACATGCAAGAGCAAAATACTAAGTTCGGGGTGGATGCTTGATATCAAGAAATGGTTTGGAAGATGGGATGCATGTCACTTGGTCAAGGATGCGTCGATCGACTCCCAAGTTAATGAGGCCTTCTTACAACGCCAATGTATTACGGCTTGGGAGAAATCCGGAGGTTCTCGCTTTAGCCATTACACCACACACGTTGCCCCAAACTACAAATCTCTCTTCTTCTCGGAACGAGGTAACCGAACCCATTCCTACATCCTTGAGCCCATCCCATTGAGTGCGATCCGCACCATTGCCTCCATTCGTCTTAGCTCCCATTCTCTACGCTGCGAGACAGGACGTTGGGGCACTGGCGAGGAGTGTCATCGACTTTGCACCTTATGCCCTCGTCAAGTGCGAGAGAGTGAGTACAACACACTACTTGAGTGCTCAGCTTTTGACCACATTAGGTCCTCTTTTCCCCATATATTCAGCCATGATCTCTCCCTACATACCTTCCTCTCCCAACCACGATGTGGACTCTCTATTGCGACGCTCATTTCAGCCATTTTTGAGCATCGAGAGTCACTTATGAACTCCACTCACACCACGTGACATGTTCATTTGGTCCCATAGGTCATATTTGACCTCCCAGGACGATAATAGAACTATCTATCTATCTATCTCTCTCTCTCTCGCTCTCTCTCACTCTCTCTCTCTCTCTCTCACTCTCTCTCTATTGTTCTCTCTCTTTCTCTCTCTCAAAATCACACTTATAACAGATACACACGGCGGCGCCCCACGTGTCACTATAAATTAGAGTATAATTGCATGTTGTCACACGTGCGGTCATTATTGAGACCGTATACTTTTGTACGTCATATATAGAGGTCAAGAGAGAGAAAAACCACACCTCGTGAAAGAGAGTGAGTGAAAGAGAGAGAGAGAGAGAGAGAGAGAGAGAGAGAGAGAGTGCAAGAGCCGTCGCCTGCGTCTCCGAAAGCAAGCCGACCCATCGACATAACGAAGGTCTGCCTTTGCCTCTATCTCTCTATCTCTGTTTCTGTCACAGTACCAAGCTCAGTCTGAACAAACAACACACACAAACAGTCACAAGCACAACACACACACACACACACACACACACACACACTCACAAACACACAGACACACATATAAAACATACACACACACACACACACACAAATGTAACATACACACACACACACACACAGAGACACACACACACCAATATAACTTACACACACACAAATACAGGCACACACACACACACATAGCCTCTCTCTCTCTCTCTCTCTCTCTCTCTCTCTCTCTCTATACCAAAGGCGCGCGTAGAGAGGCATAACCAGTGTGTGTAACATTTAATGGCCTAAAATCTTTTGTGTAGCGGAATTTAGCATGAACATAGTGGGCATTTCATTAGAGTTGATTCCTAATGAGATTTACAAGAGTGCTTGGGTGGAGAGAGCAACAAAAAGCATAACACCTAGTTAGATAGCATCGACAATACTTTTAAAAGAGAGAACAATTAAGCTATTGACAACAGTTGAGGACCGGATTTGCATGGAGCCGGTCCCCCCTCCAAAAGGCTTTGTATTATGGTTTCTCCCATCAAGAGAGACATTGTACAATACAATTCTTTGTGTTCCTTCAAGACTAGCTAGTGCAATGAAGATGGAAGCTTCATACACCAAGAAAAACACTTAATCAAACACAACTTGAATTATCCCCGTTCTCAGACCCAAGACCTCACACACCTTCGAAGATGGTGAGAGCTAGCAGGGTATGAGAGTAGATTGAGAGGAAAAAGAAGTATCTTACGAGAAAGAAGTACATCTCCTCACATAATCACTCATATTAGCATAGCTTAGCTTAGTAATTAGCTTGGTAGAGAAGATGAGCATGCATTGAAGCTTGGCTCTTGGTTGGATTTGCATCCACATGCCAAGAGAGTGTTGATGTAGGCTTCTATCTCACAAGCTTGGAGTAGGTGATGAGCTCTCCATTAAAGCTTGGGAGGAGATAGAGTATTTTCCCTTCACACATGGTCAAGTGTGAGAGTGTGTGTGTCAATGCCAAGCAAAAATCAGCCCCCCCCCTCTCTTGGGCGAGCCCTAGCTGCTAAATAAGTCTGGATTTTGCCTCATTGGACCTCCCCAGGTCAAGCCAATAGGGATTAAGCAGCATAAGTGATAGCCTTCTGACATGTGTCCCCCTTTCCCCTTTTGTGAGAGCTTTAGGTAATTAAATAATTAAACTAAACTCTCATTGGACCCCTTTGCCTCCTGGCCAATAGGAATCAGGCAAGCCATGGGGCTCCTGAATGCTCATTGGACCCCTTGGGAGACTGCCCAATAGTCTTCTAGGACACTTAATTCTTATTGGTTTCTTTTATTAAATGTTTTTAAATTAATTAAACTAGATTTACTCTAGCTTAATTCTCATTGGTCCACTTCAAGGGTCTTCCAATAGGAATTGGGCACACCTTGTGGGCATCTGGCCTAGGGAGCTGACATGTGTCCCTCATTCCCTTTGTGTAAAGGGAGCCTGTGTGTGTGTGTGTGTGGCTTTCTCTCTCATCCCCTAGCTTTGGGGCTCGCCCCCTCCCATGTAGGGATATGCAAAGACTTTTAGGGCACACACTAAGCATCCAATTTTCCCTAGGGTTGACCTTTGGACACAACCTTTGAATTTTGGAACCTTAGCATTTTGGAAGTCTTAATGGGCTGAACCTTAGGGTCTTTTTGGCCCATTGGTTCACATGGCTCTTTTGCAGATGGCCCCCCCTTTGGATCCCTATTTTCCCTCCTTTGGATCCCTACTGTGGCCGGTCTGCTAACTTAACCAATATTCTAGCTTTTTCTCCCTTGGCACTTCCCCACATTAAATGATCAGTTTAATATGAGAAAATCATTTAGGAGAATTAGATATTGATTATTATGACATTACCTCTCTCTTGAAATCATAGTCGTCCTCGACTATGGTGTAGAGAAGATAAAGCATATGCATGAGTCCTTTTCTTAGCGGGTAGAGGATCCCTATGTTACCCTACGACATCATTCCATAATGGATGACTAGTCCATTTGGCGCTTGAGAGCCTGAGGCTGCCGCAAGCATGTCTGCACATTAGTCCTATCAGTCTTCCATAGTAGAGTGACAAGCTCTACTTGGTGTTTGGGAGACGTCGTCTCCGCAAACTTGATCTAAGCATGCATACTACTTCATTTTTGTGCACAAATAAAGAAAAAAGGGAGTCTTATAAGACAAAAATTTTTGTTCATTTTTAACATTTTGTACATTTGCTTACTCTTGGGAAGCATTGTAAGCATTGACAAGGTTTAGGTTATCCTTTAATTGTATGCCTTGCATCCATCTAGCATCTTCAAAAGGATAATTCTTAAACTTAATAAGATATCGTCTGATAGTCTTACCGCCTCTTAATACCTTGTCTTCATGTCGGAGAATGGACTCGGGCTGCAGCACCTCCTCGTGGTCCTCGATCTCCGGTGGGTCTTCAATAGTTGGTTCTTGAGGTGGCTCTCCTTTGTAAGGCTTTAAGAGGCTCACATGAAAAGCATTGTGTATGAGCCAATGATTGGGCAACTTAAGTTGATAGGCCATCTCATTGATTGGCCTAAGAATCTGGAAGGGACCATAGTACCTTTTTGCTAGTTTAGCATAGTACTTTTGGTGGCCCGTAGGATTCTTGCCCGTAGTGTGCCTTAATCGAGCCTTGGGAAACTTTAACAAGACCCAATCGTTTTCTTTAAAGGCTTGGGCTCTTCTGTGCTTGTCAGCAGCAGCCTTTTGCCTTTGCTGTGAGATAGAGATAGCATCCTTAATCTTTTGGAAAGATTCTTGTAGGTCTCGGCTATACTCATCTGCAGCGAAGATCTTCCCATGTACCTTAAGTAGCAAGGGACTTTTTGATCTTCCCTCAATTACCTCGAAAGGTGCTTTTCCTGTAGAAGTATGTACAGTGTTATTGTAAGCATACTCTACTAAAGGTAAGTACTTCTCCCATTGGGATCTTTGATCTACTTCCGTTACATAGGCTTTTAGTAGATCGAGAATAGTTAGGTTAGCTATTTCACTTTGGCCATCAGTTTGTGGATGATAGGCCGAAGAGAAGTTTAGCCTTGTTCCTAAATTCTCAAAGAGACCCTTCCAGAAATTACTGGTCATTCTAGGATCTCTATCCGACACTATGGACATTGGCAAGCCATGGTACTTGAAAATTTGTGAAATGAAGAGGGTTGCCATTTGATGGGCTTTGATAGTCTTTTTGACAGGTATAAAATGAGCTTGTTTACTGAACCTGTCTACTATCATCCATATTCCCGTATTCCCATGGATAGACTTAGGCAATCCAAAGATAAAATCCATGGATATGCTCTCCCACGGTGAATTAGGGATTGGCAAGGGTTGAAGCAATCCAAGTTGCTTCCCTCTATCAAATTTTGTCTTTTGACATACCACACATTTGGAAACATACTCATGTATGTTCACTTTCATGGTAGGCCAATAGAAATATGTTTGAATTCCCTTTAGGGTAGACTGAATCCCTCTATGCCCCGCATATGGGGGAGCATGAGATTCATACATTACTTTCTCACGTAGTGAGTTAGTAACGCATAGTCTATTGCCATAGAGAAGATAACCATCTTGTAAAGTAAATGGTTCTTCTTTCTTCCCTAATGCAAGGGCTGAAATCACATCTCTAAAATCGGGATCAATAGCATACTCATCTATCATTAAAGATAGATCATTGTGAGTTGCTATGGAAACCGCATTCACTCTCGGTCGTCTTGAGAGTGCATCGGCTACTTGATTATGCTTGCCAGCAATGTGAGCAATATGAAAATGAAATTGCGAAAGGAAATTTGCCCACCTCATTTGTTTGTCGGAGAGCTTGGTCTGCGTCATGAAGTACTTAAGACTTTGGTGATCCGTTCGCAGAATGAAAGGAGTCCCCAATAAATAGTGCTTCCATGAGTCTAAGGCATGTAGAACTGCAAGGAGTTCTTTTTCGTATATGCCTAGAGCTTGCTCAACAGGGTCGAGCCTTCGACTCTCATAGCCTATGGCGTGCCCTTCTTGGAGCAGAACAGCCCCAAGGCAATCACCACAAGCATCACATTGGACCTCAAATGGTTTTGAGAGATCCGGTAGTGTAAGCACAGGTTGAGAGATAAGCTTTTCTTTAAGCTTTTCGAAAGCATTGTTCTCCTTAGCAGACCACGTATACCTAACATTTTTCTTTGTTAGGTCATGTAATGGTCCCGCAATTTGTGAGAACTTTTCTATGAAGCGTCTATAGTATGCACACATACCTATAAAGCTTCTTAGTTCATGAAGATTCCTTGGTTTAGGCCATCCTTTTATTACCTCTAACTTGGATGGATCCATTTGGATTCCATCTTGAGAGATAATGTGACCTAAATATTGAATCTCTTGCAAGAAAAATTCACTTTTCTTTCGATTAACATAAAGTTTATTCTCTCTTAAAACTTGAAATATTACCTGGAGGTGTTGCTTGTGTTCCTCTAATGAATTAGAGTAGATGATAATATCATCAAAGAACACTCCAATGAAGGTTCGATGAGGTCTGAACAGCTTCTCCATCAAGCGGTTAAATGTGGCTGGTGCATTAGTCAAGCCAAAAGGCATGACAATGTATTCGTAAAGACCAAATGTAGTACGAAATGCGGTCTTTACAATGTCTTGATCAACTATCCTTATTTGATGATAGCCACTTTTTAGGTCAATCCTACTGAAGTAGGTCGATCCTTGTAGCTTATCAAATAGGTCTTCTACCCGTGGAACGGGAAACGTATTCTTGATAGTGATCCTATTTAGTGCTCTATAGTCGACACACATACGATATGTGCCGTCTTTCTTTTGCACTAATAGCACAGGTGAGAAAAATGGAGATGAGCTAGGCCTAACCATGCCCTTCTCAATTAACTCATGCACTTGCCGCATAATCTCCTCTTGTTGAGCTTGAGAAACTCTATAAGGAGGTTTGTTAGGCGGTGAACTTCCTGGAAGAAGTTCAATTGCATGGTCGTCATTACCTCGTTTAGGAGGTAGCTCACAAGGGATGTCGTCAATAAAGACATCTTGAAACCCCTTGAGAAAATTGGATAACTCTAATTCCTTTTGGTTGCTTTTATTTTCTTTTGCTAAAGCATTAGGTTCATTTTGAGAATCTTTAACAAAAATCATGTACACGGAAATAGAGCTCTTTATTGACTTGTTGAAAGCTGGTGTATGTACAATGGGGATGGTGTTACCCATCTCCCTAGCATCTATATACATGTCCTTTTCCCTGAACTTAAAGGAGATTCTCCTTTCAGGAAATTTAACATGGGCAGCCAGACGGTCAAACCATGGTGCCCCTAGGATTACATCCTTATGCTTGAGAGGAGAGATAAAGAAGTCCTCTTTGTCCACATAGCCTTGGACATGAAGCCTCAATTTCCCGATTAAGGGAGTGACTGAAGCTTCTTGCCCCTTGAAGGCACTGTCTGCGGGTAGGATATCTCCCATCTCGTAGGATTGTATGCCTAGCTTGGTGGCTAACTCCATAGATATAAAATTGTGAGTAGAACCAGGGTCAAAGAGAATAAAAGCATCATGTTCTCTTACCTTTCCCCAAGCATGGCATAGAGGAGATCCTTTGTGGTGAGTTTGGTGAATCTCCTCCTCTTGGATTTCAACCAAAGAAGCTCTAGGAGGATCTTGGCGGTTGTTCTTTTGGGGACAAGCGCGGTACGCATGCCCTTGTTCGCCGCACTTGAAACACCGGTTATCTTTACGATAACGCTCAAGCTCTTCAGGAGAGAGTTTATTCTTTCCTTTGTAAACTCCCTTCTCTTTAGCTTTGTTGGAATTGCCCTTAGGAGACTTTTGGACATTGTCCTTCCCCTTAGGCTCATTGGAACCCTTGTTTTCCGGGGGCTTATTATTTCTTTTACCCCCCGTTTGGAAATTGATTCGCGAGGCCACCATAGTATGGTGTATTACCGCCGATATGGTACGTGGCCTTTGGGAGTTGACATACTCCGCCATTTCTTCGGTTAAGCCCGCACAAAATTGTTGCTTTTGCTCTCCAAAATCCAACTTTTTGAAGACAGTGGCTTTGAGTTGTAGGTCCCAAAACTTGTCTACATATTTGTGGATGGATTCATTGGGAGAGAGCTTTAAGCTTCGCCATTCGGTGAGTACTTTGTCTTTGGCATCGGTGGCCAAAAACTGCTTCATAATGGAAGCTCTTAAAGCCTTCCATGTTCGTGGAGCTTCACCGTTGGCTCGTAGGCTAGACCACCATTGTCTGGCGGACTTTTGAAAGTGCATAGCTACATGGCGTAGCTTAGAGGACTCCGTGAAGCCCTCATCTCCAAACGCCGCATCGAATTGCTGGATAAAGGCCAAAACTTTGTCTGTAGCACCGAAGGTGCCATCATAGGTAAGGAAAGAGATGCTCTTCCCTCCCTCTTTGAATTTCTTCAGCTTGGACGACCTCTTCCATGCGGCATAGGATTTTCTATGGCCTCTTCTTTTTGATGGTTCAAAAGTTGCACCATCACTTTCTTCAGGAATTTGAAGAAGGTGGAGAAGAGGGTGACCTCTTTCTCGCCTTTTTCTTGTCTTGATCTTTGTCGTCTTCACCATAGCTTTCATAAGAGGAAGAGGATGAAGAAGATGGAGAAGAGGGTGTCCTCTTTCTCGCCTTTTTCTTCTCTTGCTTTTTATCATCCCTCTTTGAATTATGGCGTGGAGAAGAGTGTGATGGTCTTCTCCGCTTTGGTGGTGATGGAGAGCGTTTAGCCCGCCGTCTTCGTGGAGCCATCTCCGCCGAGGTGGCGGGAGACTCGCTTCTTTCTCGTTCCTTCGGTGGAGGCTCTTGAGTTCTCCTTTGGGAAGGAGATGCATCATCAAGAAGTAAGTTCTTGAGCCCTTCATATGGATTCTCTTCTTCTTCCCGAATCGGAGAGAGACCTCTTTTGGTAGTCTCACAAGGAGGCTTCCTAGGTGTTCTCTCGTCATGGTGATGAGCTTGGAGAATCCCGTGAGCACGGAGCTGCCGTTGCACTTCACTTTGGAGAGATGGATTGCCCATGGCTTGTTGAAGCCTAGAAACAAGATAGTTAACAAGCATTGAAGCATCATTAGTAGCTTGCTCATGAGCAAAATCAAAATTATCAACATTAATTTCACTCTCTTTACTATTGTCAGCCATTCTAACAACTTTTACGTGTAAACTTTTTAGGTGTACTTTGGCACTTCAAGCCCTAGTTGCTACTCCTCTTTACCCCTTTAGAAAAAGCACTCAAGCTACTGTACCCGCGGCTCGAATACCATTAATTGCAAGGAATAGAAGAGAGGGTCTTTCGACACCAAAACAACACCGGCTCCTGTCAAGCTTCTAATAGCTCAATAGTGGTTAAGCCGTAGGCAAGCCCCGTAGGACTCCACTATTAAGACCATAGCTCTCGACGGTGATGCCCCGTTAACTGCACAAAGGCAGGCGCACTGCAAGGCTGAAAAATCCCTATTCTACTTACTCACAGGCAATTAATAATACCAACCATTTGTAGCTAGCTTGAGGACCTCCCTTCTTGAGCAAGAAAAGAGAAACCTTGAGCTCTGATACCAATGTAACATTTAATGGCCTAAAATCTTTTGTGTAGCGGAATTTAGCATGAACATAGTGGGCATTTCATTAGAGTTGATTCCTAATGAGATTTACAAGAGTGCTTGGGTGGAGAGAGCAACAAAAAGCATAACACCTAGTTAGATAGCATCGACAATACTTTTAAAAGAGAGAGCAATTAAGCTATTGACAACAGTTGAGGACCGGATTTGCATGGAGCCGGTCCCCCCTCCAAAAGGCTTTGTATTATGGTTTCTCCCATCAAGAGAGACATTGTACAATACAATTCTTTGTGTTCCTTCAAGACTAGCTAGTGCAATGAAGATGGAAGCTTCATACACCAAGCAAAACACTTAATCAAACACAACTTGAATTATCCCCGTTCTCAGACCCAAGACCTCACACACCTTCGAAGATGGTGAGAGCTAGCAGGGTATGAGAGTAGATTGAGAGGAAAAAGAAGTATCTTACGAGAAAGAAGTACATCTCCTCACATAATCACTCATATTAGCATAGCTTAGCTTAGTAATTAGCTTGGTAGAGAAGATGAGCATGCATTGAAGCTTGGCTCTTGGTTGGATTTGCATCCACATGCCAAGAGAGTGTTGATGTAGGCTTCTATCTCACAAGCTTGGAGTAGGTGATGAGCTCTCCATTAAAGCTTGGGAGGAGATAGAGTATTTTCCCTTCACACATGGTCAAGTGTGAGAGTGTGTGTGTCAATGCCAAGCAAAAATCAGCCCCCCCCCTCTCTTGGGCGAGCCCTAGCTGCTAAATAAGTCTGGATTTTGCCTCATTGGACCTCCCCAGGTCAAGCCAATAGGGATTAAGCAGCATAAGTGATAGCCTTCTGACATGTGTCCCCCTTTCCCCTTTTGTGAGAGCTTTAGGTAATTAAATAATTAAACTAAACTCTCATTGGACCCCTTTGCCTCCTGGCCAATAGGAATCAGGCAAGCCATGGGGCTCCTGAATGCTCATTGGACCCCTTGGGAGACTGCCCAATAGTCTTCTAGGACACTTAATTCTTATTGGTTTCTTTTATTAAATGTTTTTAAATTAATTAAACTAGATTTACTCTAGCTTAATTCTCATTGGTCCACTTCAAGGGTCTTCCAATAGGAATTGGGCACACCTTGTGGGCATCTGGCCTAGGGAGCTGACATGTGTCCCTCATTCCCTTTGTGTAAAGGGAGCCTGTGTGTGTGTGTGTGGCTTTCTCTCTCATCCCCTAGCTTTGGGGCTCGCCCCCTCCCATGTAGGGATATGCAAAGACTTTTAGGGCACACACTAAGCATCCAATTTTCCCTAGGGTTGACCTTTGGACACAACCTTTGAATTTTGGAACCTTAGCATTTTGGAAGTCTTAATGGGCTGAACCTTAGGGTCTTTTTGGCCCATTGTTTCACATGGCTCTTTTGCAGATGGCCCCCCCTTTGGATCCCTATTTTCCCTCCTTTGGATCCCTACTGTGGCCGGTCTGCTAACTTAACCAATATTCTAGCTTTTTCTCCCTTGGCACTTCCCCACATTAAATGATCAGTTTAATATGAGAAAATCATTTAGGAGAATTAGATATTGATTATTATGACAGTGTGCATGTCTCTATGGGCACCGTTAGTACTGTGCATTGAACAGTGTATGTCTGAGTGTTATAGAGAGAGAGAGAGACAGAGAGAGAGAGAGAGAGTATTTCTATTACCTTATACTAACGGTGCGCGGAGGTGTTTGTTGAGGTCAAAACATGCTCCACGCGCGCCTTTAGTAATGGGCTCTCTCACTCTCTCTCTCTCTATTTAAATATGCTAAGCTATAGAAAGGAGAGAGAGAGAGAGAAGAGAGAGAGAGAGAGAGAGAGAGAGAGAGAGAGAGAGAGAGAGAGAGAGAGAGAGAGAGAGAGAGAGAGAGAGATAGAGAAAGAGAGAGAGACTCTTCTTTTTGTGTACAGTGAAATGGCTAGAACAAAAGCCACTGCAAGGAAAGCAGGCAAGGGACCAGGATTAGCATCTAAAGCAAGTAGCAGATCTGCAACCCCAAAGAAAAGACCTGGAAAACCCAATAAAATTTTGAAAGGGCCAAGGGTGAAGAAGTTACAAACCTGCATGGGACTTTTCAGAGAAATCAGAAAGGCACAGAAATGTGTAGATTTATGCATACCAAAGCTGCCCTTCTAGAGGATGGTGAGGTCCATATGTGAAGAAGCTACTTGGGGCCCCAAAAGGTGGAAGGTGGTGGCATTAATGGCTCTACAAGAAGCAGCAGAGGACTTCCTACTGGAGTACTTCAGTGACATGACCATTGTTGCAGCCCATGCCCACAGGGTTACTATAATGGACAAAGATAGTGAGACACTGAAAAGAATAAGGTGGAGGTATGACAAACTACTGGTCCCCAATGTCTGCAAGGATAAGAAAATGAGGGAAATTTTGTTATACCCCCCGGAGCTAGTGCCACAACTCACAGTTGTAGATGTCACACATGATGTGAATACAAGGGCAAGGGCAGAGACTATTGCTCGCCAAACAGAGGACATGAGGGAAGCAGAGCTTAAGGAGAAAGCAAAAGTAGCAGTGGAGTCCCAGAGGCAAACAGAATGTAATGTGACCCTGTCCATAGAGGCAAGCAATCAAGAAACTCTACTTTCAATGAAGGATGGTTTTCTTGCAGAGATACCATTTGTAGATGGAGCCAGAAAGCTAGCTCTGGAAAAAGTGGACATTCATTTATTGCAGAATCCAGATGCTCAGATTTCAGACACAATTATCTATGCTTGTCTTAAGTAAGTGTTACTATCTTGCTAGCTTTCAAAACTCAGATAATAGGTTTGCTAACTCAGGTAAACTCTCTGCAGCCTGATCAAAAGTCAACTCCCACTGCACACCCACACAGAGGTGTTTCTTCTTGATCCACAAATGTCAGTGATTATTAGACAAAAGAACAGTCCATCTGGGACCTTTGAGAGTTGGTTTCTCCACTGTGCTATGCTGGAAGTTGCTGTCATCATCTTTCCATATGAGAACAACCATCACTGGAGTCTCATATGCCTTGATGTTGACCAACCAGTAGTGTGGGTGTTCAATTCAATAAAAGGAACCCACCCTGAAATTAGGTTGTAAGTGTTTTGTATCAGAAAGTGTTTCTTATAGATATCCATGTAAATTTGAAGCCTCATGCTAACATCTTGACATTGCTTTGTGCAGTTGTATAAAGAGGTTGTTGCTTGCCTATGGCAAGCTATGTGGAAGGTATGAGCTATACAAGGCCCCAATCAAAGATGTACCTGTCCCAAATCAAACCGATGGAAATTCTTGCGGCTGGAGATGTCTTCTCCATGCAGAATATGTCCTGCAAAGCTACTTTGCATTAAAACCTTTCATGACTAAGGTACCCATTTGGCAATGCATTCAGTTAGTTTTGGTTTAGTCTATAAAAGAATTCTCACCATGTGGTCTTTCAATTTTGCAGAGTGCTTTAAAAAACTACACATATGATTATTTGCAAAGATACCGGGTAAGTTTAATACAACACCTGCTTACTATGTCTAGCCCCAGAGAGCTTGAAGATAGCGGCTTGGATGATCACACTATTGATTTAACAAAACATGACGTGCCACCACGACAAACCCCTGCATCCGATACAGTGGAATCACAACGGGCCGAGGGGGTCATATCAGCAGAAGATGAAAGAGCCCAGGATGAGGAAAGGTCAAATGAGCATATGGAAGGTGCTAGTGTACAACCAGAGGAGACAATGAAAGAGCCAATTCAGCCAGTGGAGGAGCCAAAAGAGCCTATGGCTGAAACCCAAGATGAGGAAAGCAGGCCTATAGATGAGCAAAAGGATATGGATGAGGAAAGCAGGCCTAGGGATGAGCAAACTGATATGGATCAGGCAAGGATGTATGAGGCAGGCCGATCAACCGAGGGAGAGGAAAAGACCTTGGAGGAAACCTTGAATGAGGCAGAAAGAGCCATGGGGGAGACCCCTGATGAAGATGTGAATGATGACTATGAAGATAAAGCAGAGGAGAGCAACAACGACATGAACACTACAGAGACCCAGTATGGACCCTTGCTACCTGTAGATACGGTTGTTCCGGTAATGTCTATTCAAGTATGGCAAAATATGTTCAGCTTCTAACTACTTATATGTACTTGTCAACTTTTACAAAGGTTGATTATCTTGGACGTCAATGGATTGCTGCTGATGCGGGTGCCTCTCGGTGACAGAGAACCCTTTGAGGATTTGCAAACGTTTCGGATGGGAACTTGTCGAGTCGTGGTTCGTCCAGGAACCAAGGAATTTATTCAGTTTCTTCTTCCGCGCTTCAGAGTTGCCATATGGTCTTCAATGCAAAGGCAAAACTTGTCGCCACTAGTTAGAATAGTTTGCAGTGTATGCCACGCTCACACGTCAGATTTTGCCTTTTTGTATGATCAAAGAAAATGCGTTACCGTTGAGGGCCACTACCACCCTAAAAAACCACACTTACCTCTTTTGTACAAACCGTTTAGCCAAATCGGTGTACCCTTTGATGCAACTAATACACTACTGATTGATGATACTCCTGAAAAGGGAGAACTAAATCCGCCGGGAACAACTATCTCACCACCTTCTTTCGAGGGGCATTCCTTCGATTTTTACCTTGAAGACATTCTGATTCCATACTTACAGAAATTGTATCTCAGTCCATTGTTCACGGACGAGTTTGTACTTTCTAATGAATTAAGATGACTCTTCTATCATGTCTTTGTCTTGTCTAACATTGAGAGAGAGAGAGAGAGAGAGAGAGAGAGAGAGAGAGAGAGAGAGAGAGAGAGAGAGAGAGAGAGATTTGACATGGTAAAGAAATGTATTTCAAGCACACTTTTTCACAGGGCACAATTGACAAATGAGCTCAATAAACTTCATGTAATACGTGCAAGGGAAGTAGAATGATGAGGTTCTAAATTAGGGTCTTATACCTGGATGACCAAAGGGAAAAAACCCAGTGGAAAAAAGTACCTTTGGGATACGCGCATTATTGGGGTACTTATTAGCATGGGAAATATTAATAAAGTACTCAATGGATTATTTGCTGATAGATATGGAATTGAAAAGGCAACAAATCTGAAAGGGTAGCATGATGGAACATTGGTTTGCCTGTTGTAGTCCACTCAAGGTACATAGGTGGAAGCAAAAAAGAGTGTCTAATGCATATGTCCAATGGTGGGACATCCTATTTATGCATACACAAAAATGCATGGAAAACAATATGCTGTGCAAGTAAGATTTTGAGGGGTTCTTCAGAAAGATGGTGTAGCTATAAAAGCATATGACATGGCTTTGCAAGCTGGACCCCTTTAAGAATGGTTTTCGTTGACTAGGATATGTGCTCTCATCTTACTGTGCACTGTGCGTGAGTGTTGGACTCTACTGCACTCCACCAATTGTAAGTTAATAGACTTCGACTCTTATGCTCATCTCATCCAGCATGAGCGAAATGACTTAGATATGATCAACTCTTCCAGCTTGAGAATAAGCCTAATAACTACGACTCTTAGCACAGAGTTTAATATGACGAAGATTTGGGACTAATACTTTGCTCATTTTATGGCTTAATAGCCCGACTCTGACTATGCCAAAGAGTGGTTTTTGCACCCTGGCGACTTGACTTTTTACATTCTTGAGTTTACTACAAACATTTGTTCAGGTAAAAGTAAGCTTGAATCCTCAAAAAGAGGATTAGTGAAGGACCAAGTTCACATTGAAGGTTTCTTTTGCCATACCTATTTTATCATCTTCGAATCTGCATTCTCATTGGTTGGGTTGTCCTTCTTTGACTGTGAAGACTCCATTATCCGTTTGATTCTCCAAGTAGGCATGTTGATAGGAGTCTTTGAAGTTGTTGTAGGCCTCTGTTCACTTTTGGCATCTGGCTTTTGACTAGGAGCATTGGAAGACTTAGGAATCCAAACCTCTTGATGACTTTTGTAACTCCTTTGTTGAATTTCTTGAGCTTTAGGTCCTGCTGAGATGTTGAGATCTTCATGCAAGTCTGGTGTAGTTGCAGTTGGCTTGTGGTTGACTGGTAGCCAAATCTTTGTATACCCTGTGTAGAATCCTTGTCCAACAAGAAGAGAATTCTTTGAGATCCATCTTTGTTCTGTATCCTTTTGTGAGCTGTGATAGACTTCAACATCATTCAATGTTGTTCTGTTGTATACCTGCTTCTTAGGTATCCTAGGATATTGTCGAGGTTGATACCTTGTGGGCCTTCTTTCTTGGGAGGGACTTGAAGTTACTTCATATGCTCTAACCTGTGGTTTTGACACCCATATCTATCTGTTACCTCCATAGTACTCTTGTTCCTTTAAGCTCCATTGTGATGCTATCCATCCCATGTGTTTGTCTTTCTGTGTTGATTTCTCGTCCTTAATCCAAATCGGATCATTGACTTTAACTAAATTGCTCAGAACAAACACTTGCTTGACTTTCCTTTGCTTTCTTGAGTACTTTGGCTGATATATCTTTGCTTTTCTTGGTGTCTCCTTAGAGGTTTTAGTTGGGTCAGCAATTGACTTGAAGTTTTGAAAGCTTGACTTTCTTGAAGAAGCTGATCCATGAGGGTTCTTGTAGAGGCATATGCTTTCACATCGTCTTTGCTAATCGGTGGAAGTTCCACTTTAGCTTTACCTTTGTCTACAATTTTGATCTTCATTCCTTCTAGCTTTGGTGGCATTTTTTGCTCCATAGCTATCCTGGTTGCTATTGCCTGATTTGCTTTAAGCTCTTCTAAAGTTCTGTTCAATGGAGATGAATCATCTTCAATAAGATCTGCTTTATATCAGTCTCCATTTTAACTGTGCTTGAGGACTTTATACTGTCATCCGCGGGTAACAAATCTTGGTCTTCATTATTTTTTGCCTTTGAAGACTGCATCTTCATTGGATTTTGTATCTCTAACATCTTTTGGGCCATTGGCATTCCCATTATGATGTCTTCTGGCATATCCTTTGTTGTGATCACATGGAATTGAGCTTTGATGATCTGTGAACTTACTTCAATGGTGTTGGAGATGATTCCCCAGCATTCTGCTCATTTGTCTCCTGATATTCTCACAAATCCAAGAGCATCTTCCAGTTGTGGTTGACCACATTTTTTCCAAGTGCGAAGGACATGAGGTTCTTGTTTAACTGAAAATCTAGCTTCACTTCGCTTGAGAGTTTTTCTTCATTTTCACCAACAATGTTGCACTTGATTGAGCTTTATCTGCATTTTCTTTGCTTTGACCACCTGCTTTCGTGGATGTTGGCTCGTTTTTGTAACACTGCACCTTTTTCTTGCAACTGTTGAGCATTGTGTTCCTGCATTTGAGTAACTTTTGATCTTAGAAGATCCACTGTGCTTTCTGGCAGAACCTGTCTCTTCGAAGGAGATTTTGATGGTGATCTTTGTGTGGCCTTTTGGACTTTAGCTTTCATTGATTTTGTCTGTTTTCTCACATGTTCTGGTAGCTTGAGGCTTTGCATCATCTTCAGATAGTCCTTGAATTCAGGTTTAGCATCCGTAGGGGCTTGTACAAGGTTAGGAACCTGCTGAGAATCATTGCCATTTGCATCTCGATATGCATATGGGAGCTTGGTCTTATGCAATTGCTTGAATACTATGGGATTTGTTGGCTTTTGACTCTGACTCGTGGAGATCAAGTGAAACTTTTGTCCCTGATGATCTTTATAGAATTTTTTTTTTGCAGATTTTGATGGTTTCTGGGTCAATGGAAAACTTCCAACAACCATATGATCTTCCAATGGTTTTTGCTTTGAAGGGGTCTGTTGGCTAGAAGTTCTTGGGCTTCTAACCGGTGTAGCATTTTCTGGTACTAGAGTTGAGCTTGATGAATTTGCAGCTCCCACCTTCCTAGGGTGATCACTATAGCCTGCTTCATTATGAGAGCTCAAAACTGTTTGGCTCTGGTTGAGTCTCACCTTTTGGGATTGTGAAGGTACACTTTGGGTAGCACTGTTGATGTTTGACATCTGTAAACCTTCTGCATAGTTTCTTATGTATCTCCGTGAAACATGACAAATTATTCCCCAAGTCAAGTTGTGATAGCATTATTTTTGCCCTGATATTGTTTATCCCATGGGTCTCCTATGATATGAGCTTCTGTGGTTTCAGGACCCAAGGCATCATAGATGCTAGACTCCCGTCTATATCTACGACTATTTTGGTCAAAGTATATGCTCGTTTGGTCACAACATCGAAGCTAGGTTTCCGATGGAGGAGAGTTTGGCTCTGAACAATTTTCTGAATTCACTCGGTTAATATCCTTCAACTCTAGAGAGGATGGGCTATAATAGATTCTTTCCTGTGAAATGAACCATCCTTTCTGATCTATCACTGGACGCACTTCTATGAGCTGGTATGTGGGCCGTTCAAACACCGGTTGATCCTTTTTGTACAGCTGTCCTTTTTGGTCCACATAGTGTGCATATGAATTATGGGTACCATACAAAGCTAACATCATTCTGTTTGATGTGGCTCGTAGACTCGTGAATGATTGCACACTTGTGTCAGTGGATGCAAAATCATTTGCAAACCTAACAGACTTTTCAACCTTCGGTGATATCTGGACACCTTGACCAAATTCATGCAAGAATTTGTTGTTCGAAGAATCAATTTTAAGCTTTCCATGTGCCTGTGCATCTTTATGCTGATTTTGAACTTGTAGTACTTTTATTGGTGCTTCTAATGGTAATGCAAAATCATCCGATTGCATTAAAAGTGATGAGTTAAATGCACTTACATCGAAATTCATATTTCCAATTTTCTCTGTACCTTGCTTGGCGGTTGATATGTCCCTGTTGTCAGGATTTCTTGGACAATCTTTAGCAAAATGTCCACATTTTAGTCCACAATCTAAGCAATACACCATGACTGGTGGTATTTCAACTGGCTCTGTCATGCCAAGCTCTTAAAGAGGAGCTTCTGTTTCTGTGCTTGCCACATTGTTGGCATCTTCTTTTAGAACACTGAGCATCAAGATGTAGACTGCTCCATCTTGACCTTTATACCATCTTTGGTTTGGTTCTCCAATTAGACTGGCCTCTATTGGCTGATCTGTTGGATCTTCCATTACTGGCTCTCGACTATAGATCTGACCATTGTAATCCATGTACAATGACCCTGATTGCATATGCACCAAATGTATGCTTTGCTAGCTTGTGCAGATTTCTAGATAACCACTTGGGTTGATTTTTTGCACCTCTATCTGCACTTCGTTTTTAAGCTTGCAATACCTGGCTCCACTGAAGTTTGTGAACATTTGGGAGTTCTCTGAATCTGGTTCTACTCTGATCAATAGGATCTTGGCTCCTGTGCTGCTTTTGCTGTTCATCAAGTATCTATGGCCTTTTGAATCTGTATATAAGACTTTATCTCCATTGTAGACATAAAGCTGTAAAATCTGCTCTGTTGCACTTGTATCCGTGTTACCACTACTACTGGCTTGCTCTGTTGTACTTGAACTCTCAGCTCGAGATGAGTCCATGTCAACTGGTTCTGTAAAAACTGTCTCCTAGCAGACTTTGGTATTGATTAGCAAAAAGAAATTCTACTCAAGTTTGATAAGACTGCTTTTGCCAAAGTACTTTTGGCAGTTGATTTCTCTTAGACTCACAAGAGTTGATTAACTGTAGCTCGAAAGTGTCATAATTGATTGCAGCCTTTGAAATGATGAAAATCTAGGCCTTGAATAACCTAACCTGCAGATTAGATTGTTATCCGTTTTTTCCCACTTGACTTGAATTCAACTCTTGTCAAGCTCCCAATTCTTTGTCTGCAACTTGGTTCTTCAATCTGAGCTAAGTGAGTCAGCAATTGACATTTCCAAATTTTACCCTTGTAAGGAGCTAAAGGACTAATTTGTAACTTGAAACTGAGTTAACATGTACCAACTTTGGATCCGATGGAACCCAAAATTGACCAGTGGCCTTGTATTATGTTGTTCTAGCACTGTACAAGCTCAAAAGTCCAAAATCTTATTTCTGGTGCTCAAAAGTAAATAATCCTGATTATTTACTTTTCTCAGTTTTTACACTTTTTAGGCTTGTTTTGCCAACTAACTACTTTGTTGTGGTCTCTGGACAAGTTTGGTTGAGTTTGATCAGGATTTGTCCAAGTTATCAATTGTTTAGTGTCCACCACAGACTCTGATTCCAAGAATCTGGCTTAATTCTCAATTTTGTGATCCAAATTTCACCAAATTTGATTTGTGGAGTCTACTTGATGTGCTTGACCCTGTGGTATACTCAGTTGTGCAAAATTTCTCAATTCTGGAGCAAAAGTAAATAATCACAATTATTTACTCTTCTTTTTTTTGAGATTTTTTTTTTCAAAAGTAAATAATCACCATTATTTACTTTTGGTGATTTTTGGTCATCTGAGCATGTACACTTGTTTAACACATCAAGATAAGCCTATGAGTCAAGTTTCACTGAATTTGAACAAGATTTACCAAGTCACACTCAAGTTCTCGACATTCAATACAGATTTTAGTTTTTATCAAGGTTTTGGTGTGTTTTGTGATCCAAACTTCGTTAGCATTCACAAAAGATGTTTGTAATCATGCTTAGAGTCTATGGTATCAATCTTGATTAGTTTTGAGCCAAAACTACATAATCGTGATTATTAACTTTTGACCTAAAATGACAACTTTTTTCAACTTTTTTCCTAAACAGGCTTTTTATGATCTCTTTTGAGCCTATGAATCAAGTTAAAACTTAATTTGGACAAGATTCATCAAGTCAGACTCAATTTCTCAACATTAGATTTCAATTTTTAGCAAGTTTTTGGCATGTTTTGTGATCCAAATCTTTTGTGCCTTTACAAAAGTTGTTTGTACACATGTAATGAATCACTAATATCAACCTTGATCAGTTTTGAGCCAAAAGTTCATAAGCGCGATTATTAACTTTTGACCTAAAATGACAACTTTTTTCAACTTTTTCAAAGGAGAGTCTTTTTATGATCTATTTTGAGCCTATGAATCAAGTTAAAACTTAATTTGAACAAGATTCATAAAGTCAGACTCAATTTCTCGACATTCAGTCAGATTTCAGTTTTTAGCAAGTTTTTGGCTTGTTTTGTGATCCAAACTCTATGAGCCTTCACAAAAGATGTTTGCAATCATGCTTAGAGTCTATGGTATCAATCTTGGTCAATTTTGAGCCAAAAGTTAATAATCACGATTATTAACTTTTGACCTAAAATGACAACTTTTTTCAACTTTTCCCCTAAACAGTCTTTTTATGATCTCTTTTGAGTCTCTGAGTCAAGTTAAAACTTCAATTGGACATGATTCATCAAGTTTGTCAATTGTTTCGTGTCCGTAGACTCTGATTTCAAGAATCTGGCTTAAGTCTCACTTTTGTGATCCAAATTTCACCAAATTTGATTTGTGGGGTCTACTTGCTATGCTTGACCTTGTGGTATGTCCAAATATGCAAGATTGTCAATTTTTGGAGCAGATGTAAGTAATCGCGATTATTTACTTCTACTAAATTTTTGCAAGTTTTTGTTCCAATCTTGACACAGATCTGTGAAGCACCTCAAGTTAAGGTCTCTAGCCAAGTTTCATTAAGTTTGGGCAACTTTTGGTCAAATGGTCATCAGTTTTCTGTTCGCAAACTGACTTTGCAAAATTGGTCACAATTTTCAATCCAATGATCCAAATCTTACCAAATTTGGTTTGTGGGCTTATTACAACATGGTAAAACTAGTGGTATGCTGACTTGGTCAAAAATTAAAAAATGAGGCAGATGTAAATAATCGTGATTATTTACATAACTGAAATTTTTTTTCATCTTTTTGATCAACTGAGCATATACACATGTTTATCACATCAATATAAGCCTATGAATCAAGTTTGGACAATTTTTTTTCCAATTTACACTCAAGTTTCAAAAAGTCAGTACAGACTTTAGTTTTTACCCAGTTTTTGGTCAGTTTAGTGATCCAAAACTTTTATGCCTTTACAAAAGTTGTTTGTACACATGTAATGAGTCAATGGTATGAACCTCGGTCAAATTTGAGCTGAAAGTTAATAATCGCGATTATTAACTTTTGACTTAAAATGAACACTTTTTTGAACTTTTCACTAGGCAGTCTTTTCATGATCTATTTTGAGCCTATAAATCAAGTCAAAACTTAATTTGGCTTAAAATATCAAGAAAAAGTAAATAATTTGAGTTTTGGAAAACTTTTGAAAATTTTACCTCAAAGTGTCCTTGAGCTTACCCACTGGTTCATACAACTTTTAAGCTTACTCTCTAGTTGGATTGAGTGGTTTGGAGTCTTTTCGTGCTATTTCTAGCCGTAGACCTGAAACTCTGCAACTTCACATAAACAAATCACAGATGATTCATTTGGAGTGAGCAATGTTCTGAAATCCACCTCGGATCCTACTTACCCTACTCCTAGGTTCTCATGCAATGGGGTTGTGGAAAGTGTCCACAAACACTCGTTTTCTTATTTTTTACGGTTTTCAGAGCCTTGATCTTAAAACTTGTCTTGCCTTTCAATCGTTCTCCAAATCCTAACCTAAATCTACAATCCTACAATCCGAAAGGCACTCGGCAAGTACAACTTACCTCCAAGTTACCTCTACACAGCAAAAGACAACAATCTTAAGCTATGCGGTTTCTAAAAAGAAAGTTTTACTCTAGGTGAACTTAGAGGAAGTTAATGGACAATTACACAAGACACTCGTGTTTTCCCTAGTTTAGGTCTCTTCGTCCGTGGCAGCGGCGCCAAATGTGGGACGCATGTCTAACCTCTCCGTCCTATCTTATTGCAGTATTAGCGAGAACCACGATTAATTTGTCAAACCATGGGACGAAGCTGACTCGACTAGTGCATAGAGGCTACAAGAGCTTGTCAATCTCTTGGAAACAACTAACAAATCGCATCTAACTTAGGTTACACTCAAGTGACTAAAATCACCAAAAGCCAATCGCTCATCGGCAAGCAATCACATCCATTACAACATCAAATGATATCCAAACGTAACGAAACTTCTAGGACAAGTTTACAAGACCTAAGCACACATGCCTATGGTTCAAATCCCACTTTAGGTCAAGTTCCAAAATCGCAATTATTAACAGCAGTGGATTTTTGACCTAGTCGTTTTCGACCCAAAATGAATCTAAATGCTTAGCAATGATGTCCCAATATCTCGCCTATGCTTAGTTTTCAATTTAAAAGTGTAAATTACTAATTATGATGAAATAGGACGCGGGTCGGCGACACCAAAAGCTACGAAATACTGTGAATGACTTACGTCAATGCATAGAGCTCTTACCTGCGGTTGCAATGCAACAAATGCATTCGCAATGTGACAACCAAAGAGGGAGTAGGAAGCACGAGAAGGAGAGAAGCGAGTGCCGTTAGCTCACGCTGTGTATTTCTTATCCAAAAACTTAATAAAATCTTTACAAAGTTGGCCTTTATACCTTAGCCAAGGTCTAAAATGTGTAATGTCCGACGCCCAAGACCTTTGAGACTCCACACTTATTGTATCTGCAACCTAGGTATAGTAACTGACGTGTTCTTTACAACTTGGAACTCCCATTGAGCCCGTAACACAATAAAATATTACAATGGCTTGAAATAAATTGGAAATTTATAATACGTGACCATTTTGGGAAAATGTGTAACTCCAATCTTTACTGCTTCTTCACTTTGATCTTCGATGTGCATCCATACATCTTCAGTCTTTAGCAGCTTCTGTTAACTAATGTTGACTCAGTTAACACTAGGTAGCAATGCATGAGAGGTATTTAATTATGGCACAAGATGCCCTTTGGTTTGGTGAATGCCTATGCAACATTTTAGGATTGTATAATTAGGGTGTTTGAGCCATATTTGGGTAAGTTTATCATGGTTTTTATGGATGATATAAGTTGCTATAGTTTGATGGCTAATCATTTATCAAAGTTGAAGCTGTGTTTGTAAAGGCTAGATGAAGAGGGTGGTCAATTGAATCTCAATAAAGTGCAAGTTGGCTCAACCATGGGCTTATATGTTGGGTCATGTGGTCTCATAGAATGGTATAAAGGTTGATCCTAAAAAGGTGAAGGCTTTGGTATTTATGGAACCTCCAACCAATGCAACAGGTTTGGCTTCCTTTTTGCACAAGTTGAAGTATTTGTCTAGGTCCTTTTGGATGCTTTCACAATATGTGTACCCTCTTCAAAAAATGATCCAACAAGCTCATGGTTTTTTAGGGACTAAAGATGCATAGGTAGCCTTTGACAAGGTGAAGGAGATTCGTTGTCAGTGGGTTGTCCCCCCAACAATGAAGTACACAAGGCATCTCATCAATATCCTCATTAAGAGATAAGCAAGTAGATGCGAATTTTAGACTTTGATGGTGGCTAAAGAGTAAGATTTGAAATGGTAAGAAGCTTATGATTTTCTACAATATGAGGGTTTATTAGATCACTAGTTGTAGTCTAGTAAGAAGGAACTGATCCTTAGAAGTATGAAGGATAAAAAATATTGTTGGATCTTTGTATAGATTGAGCATGATGGCGTATTGAGGAGGTGTGTACCTATGCAAGGAAGAATGTAGATCATTATTGAGGCTCACATTGGGAGTTTGGGAAGGCACTTTTCCACTAGTATCATTTACAGGAAGATTCTATAGGCTGGTATGCGATGTGGCAAAGAATGATGTCAAATATTCAAGCCTTTTGCAAGACATTTGATATTTTCCAAAGACGGATAGATCCACTACAAAAAACATGATGACATTAACCACCATTCAACCTCTGGAGATATCCATGCAGTGGGGACTAGATTTTAAAAGGCCTTTCAAAAAGGTCACACTCAAGAACAATTACATAGTCATGGAAACATGCTATGTTAGTAATTGGGTGGAAGCCAAGGCACTCCCCAATAATGTAGCCAAATCCACAACTTGGTCTATATATGAACATATCATATATCACTATGGATTGTTAGGGTTCAGGCCAATTGGCCAAACACCCATCACACTAACTATACTAACCTTACCCATTCTTTTGATCATATAGAACACTAAGGAGTAATGAGGCAATTTTTGAACACTCACTAAGAGCTCCACCAACACTTGGTGTCATTCTTCTTCTCCCTCTCCCACATGCACCGCACCGTGCACTCTTCAAGTGGTATCAAAGCTGGAGTGAAGACCTTGCATCATTGTGGCAACATTGTGGCAGAGATTGCGGTGAAGCTATGAAATTTTTAGTATTATATTGCAATAGAAATTTGATTGAGTAAAAGGTCAATTTTCGGCTTGGTTCCTTCCATTCTTATAGAAAACATTATGGTCTACAACTTTCCAGTTGAAAGTTTTTCCAAATTCAACATCAATTTTTTAGGTACGTTTGGTCGATAAATTCTGAACGGTTTGAGAGATATCACCGATCAGTTGCAAGGTATTCAAGAAGCTGCAGATAGATTTGCAAACCATGTACGCATATTGTGTTGTTTTAGAGTGCTTTTGGAGCTGACTTGATCTCTAGACATAGCAGATCTGCGAGCATCTTTGGCATTCACATCCATTACAATTCAAATGGGAGTTTGGATACATATGGTTTATGTGTGACTAGCACTTGAGAGTGCTTGTGCTCTATTGAGAGCATTTTACTCTCCGCAGGAATCTAGTTTTGTGCGTTTTCTTACATACTCATTGGTGCATGTTTGAGCACATGTCCTGTAATTTTAAAGTGACAGTTTCATGTTTTGTATGTACTTGTGTTGCAAATACTACCATTGTACATTGTGTGGAGCCAATTTTGGCTTGTTTTGGTAGTCTCGATTGTTTCTGAGACTCGATTTGGAAGAGTGCTTTCTGAGACTATGGCTAGTCATGTCTGCATAACCTTTTGTGAGGATTGTTATGTGAGTTTTTGAGCATTGGGGACCGGGCTACCTAGTGTGAGGTGGACTGGGCTGCTGGAGATCCCCATTCATGGCCTCGCCATATGATATGTATAGACGAGTATAGGTGCTTTGATGCCAAGTTGACAGTTTCTTTGAGTAGTATATGCTATTATATGCCTAGAGAGCACTTTTGATACTTTATGTAATGATTTTGTCTTGAGAATTTGATCTCCATAGAGAGGAGACTCTACCAGATTTTTCCCGCAACTCCTCTAGTTTGCTTACCGCACTCTTTTGCATTAACATTCCAGCATCATTCCACTGAGTTTTTCATATGCCTACGTTGGGGTACTCAATGTAGCCTTCCCCCTGCATATTAAAACATTGCAATATCTTGTGGATATACTTTTCTTGTGACAACTCAAGTATTCCACATTTTTTATCCGTCTTAATACACATACCAAGAAAGTGATTTCCATCTTTCAAATCCTTCATAAAAAACTGCATGCTAAGTGACTTCTTCAAGCTGTAAATCTCATCTTTAGACTTCCCAGCAATGAGCTTATCATCAAATAAAGTATCAAGATGATAAGTGAACCATCATTCAACTTCTTGAGGTATACAAGCAGTGATCATCTTGGATCCTTACATACCCTTGGGATTGCATGTACTTGTCAAACTTCATGTACCATTGCCTTGAGCTCTGCTTTAGTCCATACAATGCCTTATGCAATCTACACACCAATTCTACCCTTGTAAGCTTTTTAGGTTTGACTTCAATTTTCTTGAAACCCTTACCAACCAATCTAGCCTTATACTTAGGTTTGAGATTTTTCTACTGTGTACTTATTCTTGTACACCCATTTGCAAGGAAAGGCTAGAAACTCCGCAAATTCCCAAGTTTCATTTGCCATAATCGAGTTATACTCAAAGTGGATTGTCTGCTCCCACTTCGTGCTATCTTCCACCTCAATAGCCTCTTGGTAGCAAGTAGGCTCTCGACAGTCAATGCCCAACAAATAGTCTAACCCTAGCTAAAAATGTGCAGGGACATGAGATACACGTATATAACTCCTCATTGTATAACTATTGAACTCTGCTATCTTAGGAGCATCACTAGTGCTCTCTGGAGCTCTACTAGTGGTAGATACAACATCAGGTGATTGAGTTGTATGAGATACACGTATAGATCTCCTCATTGCCTAAATGCTGGACTTTGCTATCTCAAGAGAATTACTAGTGCTCTCTAGAGCTCTACTAATGGTAGGTACATCATTAGATGATTGAGTTGTTTGTAAAATTGAACTTGCTACGTATTGGAATATCACTTTTGATACTCAACCTCTTTCACAGGCTATCTATGCATCTTTGATCATTAAACATCACTTGTGAGCTCTGAATAACTCTGTGAGATTCAAGGTGCAAGAGATAATAACCCATCTCTCCATCTACACCATAGCCAATGACGATGGATTTGTAAGACTTGGGGTCCAAATTCTTTCTAATCTCTTTAGGCACATGTGAGAATTCTTCACACCCGAACACAAATTAGGAAGAGAATGGGGTCTAGGAGGGCCTCTTTTTTGGACAGTTTAAGGAATTCAAACCTCTTGTATTAAGAAAGCAATCAAAGGACATCTTTTAATTTCAAAAAGGCAAAACAACTAGTATATTTGAATTTCAATTTTTCCCCCAAAATGAAATTTAAAATCTAGCAAGAAAAACCATACCATGTAACATATCTACAAAAATAGCTCGGCGTGTAGATTATAGGTCTATAATCTTAACTCAACTTGGTGATTATATGTAGGAGTTATGGAAGGCCAAAAATCATGAAGTTTTCCATTCCCTTTTTTGGGGAGAAAAGTGCATCCTTTGACCACTCTTACACCTCTCTTACACACCCACCATTCTTGCACACATGGCATGCATCTATTTTTTGTCAAAATGTTAGTCATCTCCATAATCTCATGGAAAATAAAGAGGCCCTCCTAGACCTCATCCTCTTGAAACCAATTTCTTAGTTAGCTTTGGCATGTCTGACACCTCGCAACATGAAGACGGTACCATTATGCATACATAACTTCACACTCCAATGCCACACAAGTTAATGAGAATCAGTTTCGAGAGAAAAGCACTAGTAACATCACTAAAAACAACCTCTCCCTGAGGGCTATAGTTACTAATAGAATGTTAAATGTATCACATGATGCAAGCAAAAAGCATAGCAAGAAAATGGCTTTCATTTCATCATCAAAATTCAATGCCTTTGATGTAAGTTGTGTAACCAAGCTATTGAGCTCATTTAAGTGGGAACGGATACTGCTACCTTTTGTCATGTTCAAACACATAAGCTTCTTTAAACAAACTTTGTTTGATGCACTTTTGCCATCCCAAGTTGAGCATATGACTCCCGTAATTTCTTTGTAGTAGTCTTGTCCATAATCATGAAGAAAATGGACTCAACAAGATGTAGGTGATGTTACCATATACATGTGGTAGTGATGTGTGTGAACACACTAGGACCGCCGGGGCATTTTTTCCCTCTTTAGGAGGTTTTTTCCCCCGTGCATTGTATATACGCCCATCACTCTAGGGCTATCTATCTTTCCATTGCACACTAAGTAACACACTCTCTATTGTGTGCCTTGAGCTTCCTTCGTCTTCTCCAAGCTGTGTGTGTTTCTCTGCAACCCTAATTCCAACAATTGGTATCAGAGCAGGTCACGTCCTCCCGGGCTTAGTCGCCAGCTGCTCCAGCACACGCCTGCTCACTTTCTCCGATTTCAGTGAGCTTTGGCGAGCATTTGCAGGTCGACAAATATTGATTTTGATTTGGGCTCATTTCGGCCTCCGTTTCCACTACGGGCAGTACTGCACAGGCTATTTCGTCATTTTGTGCAGATTTTCTGTCAGTGCCGTTTTCTGCATGACAGGTGCCTTATAGTCTTCTACGGTTTGTGCTATATAGCACAAGTTGTTCCCGCTCCATTTATCCTATTTTCGGGCAGTTTTCACATCAGGTGCAGCATTTACCATGGCTGACAACAACAACACAGATGTGTTCAAGATGTTTGCTACTGAGGACAGGTTGGATGGGGACAACTACCCTATGTGGGCTTATATGATGCAACATGTTCTTGTGTCAAAAGGTGTCTGGAACATTGTGAAGGGCATTGATGTACGTCCTGGTTCTGAAGATGTATGCGATGTTGAGGATGTTGCAGGTCTTGCTGCAAGGATTGCAGCTGTTAGAGTTGTTTTGCCTACGGCAGAACAAGCTCGTTGGGATGTTAAGGATGCGCAGGCTCATGCATTGATTGCGTTGTCTGTGAAGCGCACCATTATTCCTCACATCCGTTCAGCAAAATCTGCAAAACAGGCTTGGGATATTCTAGCAGGTTTTTATGCAAGCCACAATGAGGCTAAAATTGCTTTGCTACGTAAAGAGCTAGAGTCGAAGATTATGCATGAGGAAGATGATATGGACACTTTCCTTGCTAGTGTCAAGGATATCAATGAGCAACTCATTTCTGCAGGTGAAGTCATTTCGGACAGTTCCCTTGTGCAGACTGTTCTTGATGCCTTACCAGATTCCTACCAGAATTTTGCTAGTACTTGGAGACTGATGACCCAAGGAAATCCTGAAGTTTTCAAGTTTGATGCATTATGCACATTGTTGTTGCAAGAGTCACTTTCTAGAAAAAACAGGACTAGGCAGCGTGCAGTTGAACAGGCTTTTATTGCTTCTCAAAGAAAGGGTGGTAACAGTAATGCAGCCACTTCTTATGGTTCTGCTACGAGTGGCAAAAATTCTGTTCCTAATGCTTTTGCTGGCAGCACTTCGTCTAGCAATTCTGGTGATAAGGGCAAAAAGAAGATGCGTTGCCATTATTGTAAAGCCAATGATCACTTGATCAAGTCGTGTCCTAAGTTGAAGGCCAAAGAGGCTAAGAAGAAAGAGGGTGGTTCCACTGCAAATGTTGGTTCCACTACAAATGCAGCCATTGTTGAGTCTTCTGTGAAAGGAGATTGTGATGCTGATGTTGATGCAGAATGGGCTTTTAGTGCAGAGTGCACTTACAATCCTGCTGTCCATGATGCATGCTTGTCAGTTGCTGCAGATTCACATGTGTGGTATTTCGACAGTGGTGCTACAAAGCACATTACCTCACATCGTGAATTGTTTACCTCTCTCGAGTCTGTCCCTCATGGGAATTCAGTCACTTGTGCCAACAACGCCTCTTATCCAGTTCAGGGAGTTGGAAAGATTGTGCTCACTGCTGCTAATGGCAGTTCCTTCACACTTGTTGATGCACTTTATGTACCTGGGATCAAGAAGAATCTCTTGTCTGTATCCGCACTTGCTAGACTTGGACTTGTAGTCAAATTTGTGGATGACAGATGTACAGTTCATGATCTCAGTTTTGGTGATGAAATTGTTGCATCTGGGCTTTTGTGCCGTGGGCTGTATAAGCTCACTTTGTATGACAAGTGTGGACAAAATTTTGCAAATGCTGTTGCAGATTCAAGGGCTATTTCAGATGCAAAACTTTGGCATGCACGTTTTGGTCATCTGAATTTTGCCAGTTTGCTGCGTTTGCAGAAATCTGATATGGTTGCTTCTTTGCCGCCTCTTGAAGCACCTGTCAAACATGTTTGTGAAGGCTGTATTCTGGGTAAAATGCAGCGTTCTAAGTTTCCAAAGGATGGTTCAGTTAGGGCCACATGCAGGTTGCAGCTTGTGCATAGTGATGTTTGTGGGCCCATGCAAACTCCGTCCTTGGGCAATTACCTGTACTTCGTGACTTTCATTGATGATTACTCCAGGCATGCATGGGTATTTCCGCTTAAAGAGAAGTCCGAAGTTTTTATGTGCTTCAAACAATTTTTGGCTATGGCTGAAAATGTCTCAAAATGTACTATGGGCACCCTCCGTTCCGATCGAGGGGGGGAGTATATGTCTCATGAATTTAATGCATTTCTGGCTAGTCTTGGGATAAAACACCAATGTATAGTGCCTTATACACCTCAGCAAAATGGTGTTGCTGAGAGGAAAAACAGGTCACTAACGGAAATGGCACGATGTATGGTCAAAAGTCAAGCTTTTCCGCATTCTTTTTGGCTTGAGGCCATCATGTGTGCCACTTATGTACTTAACAGGTGTCCTACGAAAGCTTTGCAGTCTATTACTCCATATGAAGCATGGCATGATAGAAAACCTTCTATTGAGCACATGCGTGTTTTTGGCTGTTTGGCATATGCTTTGGTGCCACAAGTGCAGCGCAGAAAATTGGATGATAAGGCTGTCAAATGTATTTTTGTTGGTTATAGTGCTGAAAGCAAAGGTTACAGGTTGTATCATCCGCAAACAAAACGTATTCTGGTTTCACGGGATGTAGTGTTTGTGTAAGACTCTGTTCAGCCCTTGCTGTCATGTACTAGAGACAGTAATGTAAGCTCACAGGACATTTATGACACTTTGTTGCCTCTTTTCAGTGGTGGAAATACGAATGTAAGTTCCAATGAGGCAAATGTACAGCCTATGGGGGTTTCTGAAAATGTTTTAGAACAGCCTATTACTGATGCAGATGTACATGATGTACTTGATGAGGAAAGGGCTGAAAATGAGCAGGCTAGAGGTATGCCAAAATGGATGGTGCGCACTTTGCGTGACAGTAAATTGGATGCACCTTTATCTAGTCGTACTCGTTCAGGCTCTCGCCATGCATCTTATGCATCAGATTGTTATGCTTTGGCTGTGTCTAGTTTACATGATGTTGAGGAGCCTCTGTCTTTTGATGAAGCACAGAATTCAGAAAATTGGATTGCTGCCATGAAATCAGAATATGATGCACTTATAAAGAATGACACATGGACTTTATGTGATTTGCCTCCTGGCAAAAAGGCCATTGGTACGAAGTGGGTTTACAAGTTGAAACGCAAGCCGGATGGTGAGATCGATCGCCATAAGGCTCGACTTGTTGCAAAGGGTTATGCACAACAAAAAGGCATAGATTATGAAGAGACTTTTGCTCCCACTTGTCGTATGACTACTGTGCGTTTTCTATGTGCATTGGCAGCTCATTTTGGTTGGGATGTACATCAATCAGACATTGTTACTGCTTTCTTGAATGGTGACATATTTGAGGAAGTTTATGTAACGCAGCCTCGCGGTTTTGTCATAAAAGGACAAGAGGACAAAGTGTGCAAATGTAAGAAGGCTTTGTATGGGTTGAAGCAATCTCCTCGTGCTTGGTATGAGAAATCTGACACTCATTTGGTTAAACGAGGCTTTCGTAACAGTCCAACAGAAAGCACATTGTATGTAAAGCGTGAGGATGATGTATTTCTCATTGTGGTTCTTTATGTTGATGATTTGCTGATCACTGGACCAAATGAGAGACATATTGCTGAATTTAAGGCTGATTTGAATGCTACTTTCAAGATGAAAGATTTGGGGCTGTTGCATCATTACTTGGGTATACAGTTTAAGCAGTGTGATGGTGGTATTGCCTTGTGTCAGAAAAGTTACATAGAGACATTGCTATATAAGTTTGGACTTGAGGATTGCAAACCTATTGCCACTCCCATGGAAACAGGTTTGAAGTTGAGTCTACATGATGCTGGCGATCCTGCTGATGTCACTCTTTACCAAACTGCTGTTGGCTGCCTCATTTATGTATGCAACACGAGGCCAGATATTCAGTTTGCAGTCTCGCAGGTCAGCAGATTTATGCATAGCCCAGGGTCTAAGCATTGGCAGGCTGTCAAGAGGATTTTCCGCTACCTTAGTGGCACTTTACATCTTGGCTTGTTTTATCCCAAGGGGGGATCATTGCCGCCAGACTTACATGCTTTTTCGGACTCAGATTGGGCTGGTTGTTTTAACACGCGAGTGTCCACAATTGGCTTTTGTTTCATGCTTGGCAGTTCATGTATATCATGGTTGAGCAAGAAGCAACCTACTGTGGCCACTTCGAGTTGTGAGGCTAAGTACAGGGTAGTCTTCACAGCTACGGTTGAGTGTGTATGGCTCAGACGCCTTATGGCTGACTTGGGTGTTGGACAGGACACTGCCAACACTATCTACACTGACAGTCAGAGCGCATTGGCAGTTGCGAGGAACCCAGTTTTTCATGCTCGCACAAAGCACATTGAGGTGCATTACCACTATGTCAGGGAGAGGCTCTCAGCAGGAGAGATCAGCTTGTCTTATGTGCCAACACAGGACAACCTTGCAGATCTTTTCACAAAGGCATTGTCTCGTGAGAAGCTTGAAGCTTTCCGCAAAGCTTTGGGCTTACTCCCCTTTGTGGACTGATCCTCTCCTCAGGGCATGGCACTTCCCTTTACTCATGTGCCATCTCTCGTTCACCGCATCACTCCAGGGGGGATTTGTTACCATATACATGTGGTAGTGATGTGTGTGAACACACTAGGACCGTCGGGGCATTTTTTCCCTCTTTAGGAGGTTTTTTCCCCCGTGCATTGTATATACGCCCATCACTCTAGGGCTATCTATCTTTCCATTGCACACTAAGTAACACACTCTCTATTGTGTGCCTTGAGCTTCCTTCGTCTTCTCCAAGCTGTGTGTGTTTCTCTGCAACCCTAATTCCAACAGGTGAATGGTTGCCATAGCACGAGTATCAAGATCCTCCCATTTATCATCAATATAAACACCCTTTTTTTATGCTCTTTCAATTGACCAAGACATCAAGCATAGCTTGTTTCCATATCGTGAAGTTTGTGCCATCAAACTACTTCTTGTAATACTCTTCTTTCTCAGACTAAGAATTTATGGAAAAATTTCTACAAAAATTTTAACAGAGTCTCCTCTGTTCAAAGATCAGAATTGCAACTAGAAACTCAAAAAATTACTTCCAAATCTGATGTTGAGGAATCAGAAATGGCCAAGGTGCCCATGGTAGCCACAAAGACCTGACATTGCTTTTGCTCTGGGAGTGGCTAGTAAATATATGGAAAATCCTGGTAGTAAGCACTAGGAAGAGGTAAAGCACATCTTGAGATATTTGAAAG
Organism: Adiantum capillus-veneris; assembly: GCF_014529385.1. Lineage (NCBI taxonomy): Eukaryota > Viridiplantae > Streptophyta > Polypodiopsida > Polypodiales > Pteridaceae > Adiantum > Adiantum capillus-veneris. Next base: position 49,680,772 of record NC_140933.1, read on the forward strand.
GTATGGCAGACAAGTACTTATGCTTTGAAAATAGTGATGCATGCATTGTGGGTTACAAGGATGCAGATTATGCGGGTTGTGTGGATAGTCGAAGATCCACATTTGGATACATTTTCCTATTTGTTGGAGTAATTGTGTCAAGGAGATCATGTCTCCAATATTGTACATCATCTTCCACCATAGAGGTAGAGTATATGGCAATTTTAGATGCTAGCAAGGCAGCTGCATGGTTAGATGTGGGAGATCTTAGCATTACTCAGATTCTAGTGTTGCAATTTGATAGTCAGAGTGCAATTGCTTCAGCAAAGAACCATGTGTTTCACTACAAGTCAAAACACATAGAAGTCCGTTATCATGTGATACGCAAAATATTGGCTAACAAGCGCATTGAGCTAGTCAAGGTTCATACTACACATGACAACCCTGCAGATGCTCTCACAAAAGGACTACACTCCAATTGGGTTGCACATTGCATGCAGATGATGTAGGGTGAATTCATAGGATTGCTTCACAATTCTACATTTTGTACATACATAGGCCACTTGGGCCACGTTGGCCTTCAAGTGGGAGATTGTTAGGGTTCAGGCCAACTGGCCAGACACCCATCACACTGACCGTACTAACCTTACCTATTCTTTTGATCATATAGAACAATAAGGAGTAGTGAGACAATATTTGAACATTCACTGAGAGCTCCACCTACACTCTTTGTCTCTCTCCTTCTCCCTCTCCTCTCATGCACCACATCGCAAACTTTTCATGGATGCCCTCTTAATATTGTTTCATACCAAGAAACTCATTTTATTACCAAAACTACGATCCTGACTGAGAAGTTCTCCATTAAGCAACAAAAATTGACACCAAACTATCCCAAATACAATGGACAAGTTGAGAGCAATAACAAGACTATACATACCATTTTAACTAAGATTGTGCAAAAAGAGCCCCACAATTGAGATGAAAAGATTTAGTTTGCAATATGGGCATACCAAAAAACCTACAAGATTACCACTAAAATGACACCGTTTAGAATGGTGTATGGTACAAAGGTTGTAGTCCAATTGGAATTTGTAATGCATAGTCTTATAATTGCAACTGAACGTACTATGGATTATAACACTAACTTGAAAAGGGGATTTGATGAATTACTGAAGCTGAATGAGATCACACAAAGGGAAATTCTAGAGCAAGAGTTGATGCAACAACAAAGGAAAGACTGGCATGATATCAAATTGAAAGTACAAGAGTTTCAAAAGGGGGATTTAGCTCTACTGTATTAGTCTAAGTTAGGTCCAAAGAAATCCAATTTGAAGATTGCATTGAACCCAAGTCATTCTCATCACCTTTTGCACACACAATGCTAACTTCATAGGAGCTATTACTTGCAAACGCTACACGTGACATAGCCTCTCTACTTGTTGTGCTTCCTTCTTCCAGTAGCTCCAACTATTCTTCAAGTGAGTTTTCCTTCTCCACACAACATACATTGCAGTCTTCTGCCATGAAGAAAATAGAAGGATCTAAGGCTATGAAGCGGGTCTTAGACCAAATTGTGGAAGAGGATATTTTTTCCATATCCTATCAAGTTATTGGCAAGTATGTTTTCAAAGGTGTAGGAAAATAACTTCTCAACATTTGGGGAATGAACATCTTAATAGAAGTAGCCGAAATCCCCATAGACATGTCAATGATACAACATGTGGACACCTTTGACATAAACAAGGCCATTGTCATTATAACAAGAAGGAAATTGAGTTAATGAATGTTGTAATTGCAAATGTTTTCATGCTATCTTATCACTGGAGCCCAAAAGTTTCTACAAGTGAAGAAATTAGTACTTTTATGAAGGAAACCCTATACCTGAAGAAAAATAGGAAATTTGGAGGGCAAGGTATTCCAATATCAACTTGGATCATAAGGTAGCTTATAAGTTTCCAATAGAAGCTTTGAGTCCGAAAAAAATCTTCCATATGTATCTGAAAATATTTTTAGCATGCTATTGGCTAGAGCACTCAATAAAAACTATATCCCTATAATATGAGTAGTGGCCTAGACTAGGTAAGATCAAAACTAAGCATCTCTTCAAAGCTTGGTATGTCTAGAAATTCATATACTGGACCACCTATGTGCATACCCACTCTAGGGTGGTAGCATTGGAAGAGAAGAATTTGGAAAGACTAGAAGGACAATTTGAGTTAGCTATAGCCACAACAAAGAAACATGATCTGCAAGTTGACGATGAAGGTCCATATAAGCCACCCACCGAGAAACAAAAGATGACAAAAGAGTTTGCTCAAGGGAAAAGAAAAGAAAAAGTGGGAAGATTTTAAGATAAGCAAGATGAAGGAACAATTGAATTGAAAGGTCAAGAGCCAACACAACCATAGTACCCCTACCAAGGGTTTCCCTAGAAACAACTATTGAACTCTATAAGGAACCATGCAAGCCAAGCCAAACAAAATCAACAGAGAGACATGAACCAACCACAACCAACACTTGCAAGGCATAAGCTACCACAACCACCACAATGGTGATAGGCTGCAAGCATCACAAAAACAACCTCTTATGGGAAAATTGCAAATGGAAAATTCTCTACAACTACCTTACATTACCATGTATTTGTCCTTAATTTTGATAGTGAGAAGAAGGATGTTGACTCCAAAATGATTGTATAGCCACTATTCAAATGGGATGGAATACTATAGTGAATGTTGTTGCCCATATGACTAAAGCCAAAGCTAGTTGGGAGTCCATTATACTTACCCAAGTACAACATAAATGGGGAGCAACACAGGAAGACTATCAACCAAATGAAACAAGATTTTAAATAATTGGAATTGATCAACTCCAATTTGGCAAGTGAGAATAAGAATCTAATACAAGATCTAAAGAAGAAGGTTACTAAATTTAAGTCCACTCTAGACCAAAAGCAAGCAAAAATCTACAGTTTGATGGCAGAAAAATAGTTTTACGAAGCAAGCCATTCAAGATATTTATATCTACCAATCTCTGATCGATATCATACTTTCTAAAGGCAACATAATAGTGATCTTGGATGAGCTAAGAAGTTTAGCGGAGAATATGAAGAGTGACCTAGAAGACTTTGCTTCCAAATACTCTAATGCATTGGCCAATCAAGCACTAATTGAACACTTGCAAGCATTCATAACAAAGATGAAGACAAAGATGATGAGACTAATGACAAGGAAGATGATAAAGATGATGACGCCCTACAGATCTTGACCCAAATTCATTTCCAAAGTAAAAAATATATGATGATGATGATAATGATATAGATACTTGAGGTCAAAGATGGGCTTTTGGTCAAACACTGGATCGATCCAAAGAGTAGCCTAATCAGACTCTAGATAGTCAACCTAGACAGATCCTACACAACTAGCCTACAACCATAGACTAATCATAATCAACAGTAATTAATCTTCAAACTCGAGGATAAAGGAAAAGCTTTTTAAACAGAGATAGATTTAGAGTCTCAATTTAACCCCTTTGCTCAACACACCTTCTGATTCTGTATGTTGCAACTAGAAGAATGGTGGCTCAATGAAAGCACAACAATATCATAATTTTAAAAAAATCTAGCTACACACTCACCCTAATGGCATTCAATTTCTAGACTGAACTATAGAAAAAATGGTTTCTGAGGAAAATGCATAGAGGAGTCCCCAAATCCAAAAGCTGACAACAAATAATACACAAAGTTTATGGATTCAATTAGAAGTCCTCTTGGGGAATTGATTGACATATAGCTACATAAAGGTAGTCAGAAACAAAATTACAAGCTACAACTTTCTCAAAGGGTAAAGATTAGAAGGTGGCACCCCAACTAGAAAACAATGCACCAAATATCAGAGGTGGGGTAACTAGAATGACAATGCATGAGCAAGAACAGGCACTCAGGAAGTTGTTTCATCTGGTCGGGGTCACCAACAAAATGATGTTGTAAGAGAATGACATTGTACTTTATTATATTGAAATTGTGTCAGATTCCCCTAACTTGATGTATGCATTGACAATGAAAGAGGATGAACTGTCATGGTTCTACCGAGAAGTCTACCCAATATACAATGAATCGGTAGCTATGTTTGGGATTTTGACCAGCTTCAAGACTGGAATGAGTGTACAAATGCTTTATGGATAGATTGGAATTTTGCATATGACAACACTAATAAGAAAGAGACAATTGCTAAGCTAAAGGAAGACTTGACCAACTTCAAAGAGATGATGAGCCAATAGAAAGATCGTTTGGGGCAACTGGTAGGGCATACAAATGAACTTCTACAATTGTTGCTAAAACAATAAAAAATTCCAGAGAAGGATCTTCCAAGCAAGGCTAGTATGAGTCTCAATTTAGATAAATGGGTAAGACTCTTTTTGAGGATAGAATAAAGGTAAATTAGCTAGATCAAATAGGATGGAAGATCACTACCTCCATATGCCACAAGTTGGCTAGAGCTAGAAAGATAAAGGGAAAGAGTGATAGAGTCTCAATTCAGAGAATGGGTGAGACTTTGCTTGAGTCTAGAATAAAGTTAAATCAGCTAGATCAAACAAGATGGATGACCATTGCCTACATATGCCACAAGTTGGCTAGAGCTAGAGTGCTAAAGGGAAACAAAACAATGTATGATTGTGACATAAAAAAATGATACTAGCTCACATCCTATGAAGTTGAGATAATGACTACCCAAAAGGAGTAACTAGAGCAAGAAGCCATTTATAGAGCCATCATGAAGGATAATGGAACCTCCAATGTTCCTCAAGATCAGATGGTTACCAATCAATCTAGAACCAATTAGCTAAGTTGTGGGCCACTAGCTCTATTTGCTCACACCAGAGCACAATCAAGATCCAATGGAATCAGAACCATGATTTTTCATTTTCAACCAGGAAATTTATACTAAAAATTGGGCTATGTGAGACTTGCAACCAATAATTACACCTAAGAAGTGACACCTAATGTGCCTTATGTAACCAGAATGCCAACAATGCAAGTATCAGTATGAACAAGACCTCTGTCTCTCATGATTCATCTTTTTAGACTACTCTAAAATCTCCTACATATCTGCTAGGTAAAGGTAAAGAAACCAAAATATACATATGCATCAATAGGAAGGATGGGTTATTAAATTGATTCCCATCATCATGTGGACCAAATGCCAATAGGTTGAAACAAAGTTTATCAATAGCATGCAAAACTTATAGAATATAATTTGAAAGTGTCATGACTCCTTATTGTTCATTATATCCAGTAGAATAAGGGTTAGTGATGGGTGTCCATTCACTTGGCATGAACCGTAACACATAGCCACTAAAGATTACAGTATACACATAGCCACTGATTTGTTATGCCACTAACTTGAGCGGGTCACAAAGAACATCACTCAACTAACATAGTAAGAGGTCACCTTATACAATGATGCTTTAGCGACCTACACAAACAAAAAAAATGCATGAGTTCAACATTTGCAAGTTGTACAGTAAACACACTTGCTAAGTACATGTTGTACAAATTTGGAAGTATTTCCATCTTACTTGGACTAAACAATGTTAAAATATACATTATGATGAGATTACCCACCTCCAATAAGCATGGATTTGGAGAACCTACCTACAAGGTATAACAAAGAAGGTTGTTTTAGAGGAAAAGCGGTGTTTAAGCTTTATAATGTCAAAGATTAGAAGGTTATGCGAGCTCTACAATGAAAGATAAGGAGATGAGTGTGTGTGTGTGTGCGCGTGTGCGCACACACACATTCATCTCACCATGAGTGTGTGTATGTGTATACTCACCATGCGCGTGTGCGCATGGTGAGTATACACATACACACAAAGAGGAGATTTTGGTGAAAAATGGTTCAATTTTTTTTTAATCGAACATTTCATTTTAAGAGGAAGAAAGAAAATAGAATATGAATATAACCCTCGCTTACATTATCCCAATAGGCATGCCTTCTCTCTACCAACATATTGAAGGAATGCCAAGAGATTAAAAGTAGGATAGGAGTGGCGATCGCATGGGTACAAATGTCATCCACCCAACGATCGACATTCGTATCAACTTGTAGCACATCATTGTTGTGATGATCTTTGGTCACCCACATGTATGACTATTAATGCAAACTATGTGGCAAGAGAATATACACACTTATGGTGTGCAGGGTGTACGGTTTGTGATATTATTGAGCACTATGGTTGCTAAACTTAAGGATGCAAAGGAGGAAGGCAATGGAAGGGAGAAGAAGGAGGTAGGGGAGAGGAAGGGAGAGAGGAGAGAAGAGAGGGAGAGGGAGAGGGAGAGGGAGAGAGTTTTGTTTTTTGGAGGGAAAAGAAAAATTTAAAAAGTGGTCTTCTAGTGAGTGTAAGTCTTAAATTTTTTTATAAAACGCTTTTAATAGGTGAAAATGGATTTTTTATTTAAAAAAATCATTGTTTAACTTGAGGTTACGCACGCTTTTTATGAGGTGACATGGGAAAGGGATGGAAGTGGGTAGTTAATGCCATAGCATCTTTTTCCCTTCACTTTCAAAAAGCTAGAGAGAAAAGGGACCTCTTGGAGGACCACAACCTACATGGCGCTTAAAAAAAGGCTAGAGAATCCTACTCAAACATAGCCTATTGAATGTACTTGTCCCCTAGAGTCTACACAAAACTAGCCATCGTCCCTTGAAATCAGGGATTCTTACAACGCCCATGCAAAGTTCTTATTTTTCCTAATGGGCTCCGGTACTAGTTGTTGAGTGCGTGGATGTGTGTGTGCGTGTGTGTACAGAAAGGAAAGAGGCAAGAGTGTGTGTGTGGAGATTCCCTCAAGTTAGAGTGAGTGGGAGCTTCTTATTCTTTTGGTATATGAATAATAAGGAAAGGATTACACAAAGTGGGTAGACGATGGACCACTCAACCATAGGTAAGCCATCATCTGTTGTGGCAAAGGTGTAATGCCTTTTACACCCCCCCCCCCCCCCCCCCAAATGGATCTTATTGAAAATCAACTTTTTAATCTTGAACTCTCTCCATGGATATCCGTTGCTCTGTGCTAGATATTCTCGAGGATGACAATAATTTGTCTGAAGCAAAGAAATATGTTACACGACTTGATTTTAAGACTTTGGAGACCGTTTTTGTAAGTTGGTAGTACGTGTACAATTACTAGCCACTTACGTGGAGACACTTGTTGAGTTATTGAACTCTTTTACCACGCAAAGGAGGCACCAAATACTCTACTGCCTGTCACCCAAGGGGCCGTGTTCTCCAATATACAATCCACTACATAGATAAATTAGAGTGGAAATGGTCTTTGCGAAAGTGGTCAAGTAGAGACTGTCGACCACAAATTTCCAAAGGGAAAAAGTGCAAAAATTGTGTTTCAATTGTTTGGGACCACATCAAAAAAAGCATTATCTCCATGCCCTTAATGGCTTTAACATATGTAGTTAATAATTTGCAACTGTGAACTGCAAGTCGCACATTAGGTATCTGATTTTTAGCTATCTGTATAGACTGATAGGTACAACACACGTAGTTAGGAATTTTCAAAAGTTTCTTTCCTTTTTGGTTCTCCAAAGGTTTGTTTTGCACATACATCTGTTGAATCTCTTTGTGCTGCTCTGATTTCCCTTGTCGAGCACTTCTTTTGTGTGAATATTGCATTATGTGCCTTGTTAATCTACGCTTTCTTTTTGAAAGACAAGGCCCATTGAGAGACATGTTTTTTTAACTAAATTTCTCGTTGCATGGCATGAAATAGATTTGCTTAAGAAGCTAGTTACTTAGAGAGCCAGTTACTTAGAGAGCTATTTATTATGTTCATTTTGGCTGGATTCAATCTTATGTTTGGGCAGTCGAGAGGCAATCAATCCAATCATGGATCGCGCAACTACCTATAAAACAATTTGCAACTAAGGTGGATTTTTTTATTTAAGCAATAGATTTTTTATTTAGAAAATGATACAGTTACGCATTGTAATGGGGGAGCAAAGCTCCGTAAGAACCTTAGGTAACTCAAATTGTTAGTTCGTTTGTGCATATTGCTTTCTAAAGCCGCACAAGGCTTAAGGGCACAAACTAATCTGAAGCAACACTTCCTATCTTATGTCTCTAGCATCATTGCTTCCAAAGTCTGTGATATGTTGTCAGCATACAAACTGGGAGGATAAGTGTAAGGTACATAGATCAAGCTCTAGGTACATCACATTCAACAGCTATAAGCCAGTTTACATGTAAGATCTTGTGGTGAATACGATTTACAAAGCAATCAGTTGTTGACTATACACCAGTCAGTTTCGGCAAGCGATCGGAAGCAAAAAAAAATTCTTAGCTATAAAGACAAGGATTCTTGTCTACAAGCTAGTTACCTATACAAGCTATAGAGTCTTAGCTTGTCTACAAGGATTGCAAGCTAGTCTAAGTAATAGGTCATGAAAAACGAAAAATCAATACAAGCAAGGATTGTGAGTGTTGCACCTTTACCTTCTCGTTTCCCAAGATCCCTTCCATCACGGTAATTATATAAGAGCTCTTCCACAGGGATAAGTATGTAGTATGTTTCCTAGGTATATCATTCAATTTGAATGCTGCAATTGAGCTATCTGAATGGGATGCATATTCGACATTGCTTTCATTCCCTTTGCTTGTTATGTCCATGATCAAGTTAGGTTTTCAAGTTGTTCAAAAATTATGAGTGTCTTGAATTCTATCGATTTAGATACATATCCATACCCTAGGTATATTGACCCTAATGTTTGCAAATAGCTTGTGTAAGGTCGCATAGTAATTCATTGGCAAAGGGGTTCAAGTTGCCACGGCAATACCAAGGGTTTTTTACTAAAGAAAACCAAGGGTTTTTTCTAGTGGTGCAACAATGTTGACCAAATGGTTTTGATGCAAGTGACATTGTCAGGCATCACTACATGGTAGGAACTATGGGAAAATTTAAGAGGTAAGCTTATCTTTTGTTTTTCTTTATTATGGAATATGAGAGTCCACTCTGTGTATTTTATACTCGTTTGTGGTTACCTCTATTAAGACAATCATAGGCCTCCAAGGTGACCATCATTTTTTGGCACAAGTTGTTAGTAATAAGGTATAAGACATGATCTAAGAAGTTTGGTTTAGCCAGTGTGGAGAAAGGGTTATGAGGATCTTTCTCACTCATGTCGTTGAGTGCTTCCAATTACCTCCACACAAAAGTACATATTGCGAAAATGTTTCATTGCTTATACTTAGATGTGATTTATTTTTCACATTCTATTATGGTCCAGATATTTTAGCAAGGTCGTCATTTAGTTTCTTTTCATAGAGCTATTTACACACTTTATTCCCTCATTTTTATGTATGCTATGAGCATGACATCCGCCATAAGCATTGGCAAATACAAATCATTAGTCATGAAAGTGCAGGTTCGGATAAGTTTGTACTAAATGCATGCACACTAGGTGTTATATGTCCTAGTGTTTAGCAAAGTCATATTTGGAGCGGCATGCAGATTCATGAATTCAATAGCTTATGAAGCTTTTCACACCACAAGTGTAGTAACTCCATGGGATTTATTGTCGGTTTACCAACCACCATATGAAGTGATGGCTCGGTATAGGTGCTTGTAAATAGATTTATTCAACAATTTTGTGAGTAGTAGTGAAACCATGTTTACTAGTCATTTTTGGAAGACTAACTGTAAACAGTTGGGGAACATAACTCAATATTAGTACTGTCAATTATCCAAAGACAGATGGGCAGCTTGCAAGTATTAATCTAGTACTACAGGATGTACTAAGAGTGTACGGTAGCAAGAAGCATCCAATTGGAAAGATTACCTCTGGTTTGAAGTTTGTTTATCATGATGCAAAGCATGTTACGACTAGGATTAGTTCCTTCATGCTCATGTATGGTTTTGAACTTAGATCACCAGTTACGATGGGGTTGGCAAATAAAAAACTATAGCAGGTCAAAGACTTTCTTCAAGATCATATAAATATGTTGAGACTTACTAGTTAAAATATGATAGGCTCAAAAGTATGCTGATGAAAAACGTCGACAAGTAGTCTTCATGGAAGGACAAGAGATATTTTGTATACCAGAATATTCAGAAAGTTTGAAAACTAAACAAACACCTAAATTATCTCCGAGAGATTGTGAACCTTTTAAGGTAGTCAAGCGAGTTGGAGATATGACTAACAAACTTTCTTTATTTGTGCACTCTTGTATTCATTCAGTTTTTCATATAAGTCGTTTATGTAAACATTTGCATGAAGACAACAATGTCATTGACCAACAGATTTCGGTTGATTTCATCGAACCTCCAACCAAACCGCATGAACCCGAGCGTATGTTAAACTATCATGATTTACGTACTCATCATGTGCATCATCAAAGCATTAGTCAAGTTGAAAGACCGACCTAAAGAAGGTGCTACTTGGAAAAGCATTAGTGCTCTTAAGAAGAAAAAGTTCACTTTTTTTTTTTTTCGAGGACAAAAACACTTCTCCAAGGGAGAGTAATGTAAGGTGATTGGCCAATATGAAACTGAGTTTAGGGGTTGCCTATAAAAGAGGCGTAGGATTCTATATTAGAGATGTTAAGTATCATAATCTATGAGTGATAAGTCTATGAGATTTCGAGGACAAAAACACTTCTCCAAGGAAGGAGTAATGTAAAGCCATGGGTCAATATGAAACTGAGCTCAAGGGTTGCCTATAAAAGAGACGTAGGATTCTACATTAGAGATGTTGAGTGTCATAATCTATGAGTGATAAGTCTATATTAGAGATGTTAAGTGTCATAATCTGAGTGATAAGTCTATGGATTTGGAAAAACTCATGATAAAAAATTGATCTAGTTTGTGATTAAGATTTGGAAACTTTTTCAACTCTCATTCCTTATATTTTGTTAGGTATTTTAAGATGTCAACAAGAGTTATAAAGAGACTTGGATTTGAGATAAGGCTTTTAGAACTGGACAATCAATCATAACTAATGCAAAACCAACACTAGGATCAAAGAAAGTAGAATTTAATATCTAGCGGCAAGAAACCCGTGAGAGATTTACGGGTGGAGAGTAAGGTTTCATAGCCCTAGGCCTTGGAACGAATGAGGATTGGCGTTTTGTCTATGCCACTCTAGCCATGAATGCCACACTAACACCATCTAATGTTACAAAAGAGTCAGTTTTCATAGCCTAGGCCTTAAAGCTAATTAGGAATAGTGTTTTCTGTATGTCACTCTAGCCATGTGACAGACTAACACCATCTAATGTTACAATGGAAATGCATCACCTTCCATGAGCAAGATTGCAAGTTGAAACTTGACCTCGTGTCAAATCAAGCATGGCGATACAAGTCACTACCAACACATTCCTAAATTGACCATGTGAACCATGTCATGATGTAGTAAGCAGGTCTGATCTCTCTCTCTCTCTCTCTCTCTCTCTCACACACACACACACACACACACACACACACACATGCGTACCTCAATGATGACACTCTACACTGAAGTAAAGTTCAGAGTATGGTTCCTTTTTGTAGCTACACAGATACATGCCACCTGCTACAAGAAAGGACTTGGATATACAAGGGCTAGGGGAAGGGACGGGTACTATGCATATTATTCATTGGAGATAGATTGTGTATTTTTGAAGAATTTTGCCCCATAGAAATGTGATTATCATATGCTTGAGACTATACCCTCAAGAGGTCTTTCTTGTGCTTAGTAACCATGGCCTTTTTAAGTCTCTCTTACTTTGGGCCCCTATAGAGAGATGCATTTTGAGGACCCACTTGAGAAACATAGGATTATGATAGCTCACATCAGCTACTGTAGCCATCTAATCAACTAGCCAGATATGAATATGAGATGGATAGATGATTGGCTTAACCATCTATCCATCTCATAGTCATAAGGTAGCAACATTCTGCTTAGGTAAACCATTCGTTAGGTTTTGCTTATTGTGCTTGCTTACATCTCATGCATGGCAATGGATGGCCAGCTTGCATTGCATTGACAGAAAAGCTACATGAACATGCTTGTTTGGTTCAAATTCAAGACTCAGCAGTACCTTTGAGAGAGATGGATGGCATATCATGGGATTTCAAAGAAGTTATAATCAGCTATGACAACTATACAAGCTGTAGTAGCTTCTCTTCCCTTTGGCATGTCAAATGTGGCCATTTGGGATATGCAGATTGTGTGAATATTCGCATTGGATCAAATAAATGGGCAAAACCCCTCCTTGCCATCATAAAGCCAAGCATCACATACTATATGCTTTTTCTAACATAGTTTGAATTATGGAAACCAAATTTGTCACTAAGATGGTAGGAGAAAGGATCTTCAATCCTATACCAATCGAGTCCACTCTCAAAATTACATTTGGGCATTAATAGGGCTATTTAAAACACAATCAAGAGAGGTAATGTTAACAATAGTGGCAAGTCAAAATCGATAGGAGGGGCTTCAATAAAGTGGTACCTAGTGGGCATTGCATAAAGAACATGGTAACAAAAAATAGAAATGATTTATGGGGGCACCTAAATCTGTTCTCGATGTCCTTTATCAACTGTATGCTCTATATGTGAGTCTTACAACTCGGTTTTTCTTGGTAACAACAAAAAGCCACCACCTCTTTTCTCTCTTTATGAATTTTGCATGTTACCAAGACATACATATTTCATCTGCCACAATTATCAAAAGAAAGATAACATAAGCATGAGCTTGATCTTAAAGAGCACTTGATAAGTAATGCAAATGGATACTCACTTCCAGGTACTCATCAATACCATATTTTGACCCCTCGCGCCCAAGGCCAGATTGCTTCACTCCACCAAAAGGAGCCACCTGCAGAAGTAGATAGTACATCAACCATATGCTTCTTTGCAGTAACTCCATTCTCTAGCAGAAATTACCATCCCATTCACATATGTTCTAGCAAGTAGATTCACATCATTCGCAAAAGTCAATCATTTGTGAAAGGGTTTAGATCAAATTATTATTTGATAAAAAGCTACCGATCGAGATTGTTACCTTACACTCGTAATGACCCCTCTACAAAGCTGCCAAATGACAACAGATCATATTCTATAAAAGAATTACCCAAATGTGCACTCCTTGGCTATCCTACTTTTGAGGAAATTCTCTCTAAATAATCCTACTATCCTTTCATGTATGGAGAAAAAGAAGGTCCAGATTGGTGAACCTAGGGCAGCAAGTAGACTCAGATTCCTGCCAGCTATCTTCTGAAGTGCACGTATACGGCACCTAACGGCAGGGTAGGTTTGCTGGCTCCGTGAAGTCTGTGGTTGGATGTATTAGAGCTGAGCATGCCTTTCTTTCCAAAGAAGAGGACGTATCTGAATGTAGAAGCCTAGTATGAGCATCACTGGAAGAGAGTAGAACAAGGGAGGTGCAGACGCCCGTTTGCACTGACCCTACCTCAACTAAGCATAGATAAGAATAGGTGCTTGTTCATGGCCGCAAATATGTAGAGTTTGCTAGCCATGGGGGAAGCCACTTTGCCTGTCATGGCCTTGGTTTACCTAGCCCTGTGCTTAGTAAAAATAACCCAGTGGTGCAGCCTGGTTGATTCACTGGCGCATGCGCAAGAGAGAGCAGCGTGATCAGTGCAAGACAGCAGCAAGAGAGAGGGTGTGCAAACGTTGCCATGGCGAAGAGCACATGAAGTCAAGCCACATAGAGAGAGAGAGAGAGAGAGAGAGAGAGAGAGAGAGAGAGAGAGAGAGAGAGAGAGAGAGAGAGAGAGAGAGAGAGACAAGTGAATCGGTGTGGATAGACCCTCTGAGGTGCGTACCTGCCCCACTACTAACCTGTATAATGCCATGACCCCCCAAATGACTCTGTGGGTACTGCCATCTCCTGTAATTTGTGCATCAATCTAGCTCTGGGCACTGTGTCAAATGCTTTGCGGAAATCCACAAAGCTAAAATAGATCCGTCTCCCACGCGATCTACCCTCCTCAATGATGGCTCTGAGTGTCAAGATATGGTCAAGAGTAGAAAAACCCCTCCTGAACCTTGCCTGCCCGGCTGCGCGTATCCCCTCCCTCTCTGCCCATCTAGTCAGCTGCTGCTCAACTTAGATGCGTACAACCGTGCCAATGTGTCCAATCATGATAGTGCGATAATTCCCAGGCTCCATAGGGTCTCCTGACTTGAAGATAGGTACAATAGTAGATAGGCTCCAAGTATCAGGCAAGCCCTCACACATGGCACGGTTCAACATCACTGCTAGAAGCTCTGATAGTAGATCTCTGGCATGCGTGAAATGCTCAGCCACTAAGCCATCATGATCGTATGCTCTCCCAGTCCTCATCCTGTCAATGGCCTTCCTCACCATGTCTGCGGTGAAAAAAGCACGTGTGTGGGCATGGATCGGGAGGGTCGGGAAGGGGAGGCTGCTCGGGAACTGTGTACAGAGATGATGCGTACTGGCCCCAGTCCTCTGTAGAAGTGATGGCGCGGCGCGGGGGGGGGGGGGGGGTGCTCCTGAAAGAGCTGCCATGTCTCACGTGAGTCCTGACTCAAGAATAGCTGATAGAGATCCTGCTCTAGGCGAGCCAAAATGCCCTCTTCTTCCGCCGCACTAGGCGTCGGAAGTCAATCTGTGACTGTCTGTGAGTGATGTCCCCCAAAAGCACCTCCCTCTGAAGTCTAGCTCTAGTGTCCCGGCATTCCTCATCATACCAACTGTTCTGGGGCATGCTCCCCGAGCGGCGTCTCTGCTCAGGCTGGGTATGTGGGTATGCCTCTGCTGCTGCATCATGTAGTGTCTGTGTCAATATAGTAGTAAGCTCCTCCAGAGGTCGCCCTCGCTCCTCTGTGCATAGGCGTCTGTAGATCCCATCTATGTATACAGAGTCCGTCTCCTGTGTGAAGGTGTAGCGAGTAGGGGCTGCTGTCCATAGCCTGTGTCCTACACTAAACTGAAAAGAGACGGTCAACGACACAAGAGCATGATCCACTGCCACACCAACAGGTCTGGGTCCAGCCGTGAGATCCTGGATACTAGAGATGAGGCTCGGCTGTGCCATGACATAATCCACTGTGCTGGCTCCATGTCTGTGTGGGAAGCATGTAAAACCCCTCGAAGCGGGAAATCTCTGTAGGCCATTCAAGATGGCCAATCCATGTGCAGTCCCCATGTCTATCAAGTGTCGTCCATACTCAGTGTGTTCTCCATCTTGTGATAGTCTGGATAGGCCTGTCTCTCCAGCATCCAGCTCTCTCAGCATCTCCTCTGAAGTATCATAAAATACTGTCTGATGATGGGCAGTCCTAGCATTGAAATCCCCTAGAATGATGATGTCAACATCTCTAGAGAACTCCCATATGTCATCATCCAAAATAGAGAAGGGGGTCTGTCCTCTGGGTGGTGCATACACTGACGTGCTCGGGGGAAAGTAGCAAATAGCAATGTGAAGATATCTGTTTGCCTCTGCTCTCAATCTCACCCACATGTATCTAGCTTGCTCATCTCTACGGGCTATATGTATCAATGGCTGCAACTCCTCCTTGAATAACACTGCCACTCCTCCTGATCCCCGCCCTCTGTGCTTTGATCGTGTCTACTGTCTATAGGCAGTCTCCCATCTATATCCACTAATGTGAGGCATAGACTGCCAAGGGGCCTGATGTGTCTCGAAGTAGAAGACGATGTCTTTCCCGTGAAACCATCCTAAAAGGCGCCCACATCAAGTCACATAGATCCATTACAATTCCAAGTGGCAACTTTGACTGTGGTCCCATGGGTCTCGCACCGTCATGTGGAGCGCTGCTCTACAATCACCACCCGGCCATCTCTGTAGAAGGCCGTCTTTCCCTTCTCCCTTGCTGCTTGAATCTCTGGCATTACCTCTCTCATATGCGCAAGCTGTGTGGGAGTGAGGTCATCTCCAAGGAATATGCCCGTTTTCTTTAGTGTAGGACGCTTCTTCAAGAAGTCCTTTGCCTCCATGGATGGGAAACGGATGATTAAAGCTCTCCCTTTTGAAGTCTCCCCATTGCCTTGTGTTTTCTTCCCCACCCTCCATGCATTTGTATGAGTAGCCTCACTACCCATCATGCGGAGAAGTTCTTCAACTTCCCCTTCCACATCATCTCGGTCTTTTAGACCGGTTACTCTTATATGCAAAGCTCTAGTTTTCCTTCGATGTTCTTCTTCTAGAGTCATGTTGATGATTATAGGAGTGGGGACAGATGTGGTTTCTTTCCCTTTCCCTTTCTTAGCGACTTCTATCCATTTCTTGGCCTCATCCGCCTTCTTTTGCATCTTCGTGATCACATCCATCCATGAAGACGTCTTTACCACCTTCTGTTTCTCCTCCTCTTTGATCATCTGTACCTGCTCCTTGATGACCTTGATTTCATCTATTACCGAAGGCTAGAATTCTGGAACCGGCCCGTGGGGCGGTAGGCGTTGGCTTTCACCCGAAATTCTTTACTTTAGACACACACACAGAGCACTTTGCAAAGGAAACCTGCGACGGGAATTAACACTTAATCACACACACGGCTCGGAAGCTAGAATGCTCCGAGCAAACACCGACAACCTGTAGGCCACAAAATTGGCGCCCCTTTCGGTATTTCTTTATTCTTTAGGAGGGTAAAGTACAAAGAAGAGTCTTGGGAATCCTTTGACTGTATCCCACTAGATACCGCCTGTCTTGGCCAAATTTCGGCAACATAACAACCCCAAAACTTGCGCGAAACCAATTCCCCTGCTGGAACTCGCTTCTACTGGCGTATACCCTCTAATTCCTGCCCAAAAACAGTAAATTCAGCACGCTGTATTTACTGGTTTTTGCCCTGTTTTCAGCCCCAAACAGTCCCCTAACTGTCCTCTGCCAGTGGGGCACGATTCCCAATGGTCCTGGCGTCCGTATGGCTGAAAAACAGTAAAATTACAGCGCATACACAGCGCTGATTTTGCACCTGTACGGTGAGGTTATGACCCTCACCCGTGCCTGCTTTGGAGCAGCAGCTAGCTACCCCTGTTCCTGCTCAAGGAGGCTCTTGCCTCAGCACAAAAGCATGAACCCACACAACTGTACATCAGTCAAATGAGTAGCCCTCTTGTGGGGCATCACATAACTGCACGTAGGGGAGAGAGAGAGCAGTGTGTAGTGTGCAGGGCATCACTCCTAGCACCACACTGTACATGAGAGGGAAAGGAAGCACTCCATAGCTCTTAACCTGACAAAATGCAAATGAAGGCCTTCCCAGCTTAGAAATTCAGCGCCCATTTTTCTGGAAGAGGCAAGTGCATGAGAATTTGCCACTTGGCGCATTTACAAGCATTTTCCCGTTTTGGGTTCGCCGCTTAAAAATATCCTGACCGGTTGCCCAGTTGACTTCGCGGCAGAGTTGTAAAATGTTCCCCTAGTCATACCGGAGGTAATGACGCGAACACATTTTACGGCCCAAAATAGCAGTTCCCTAAATTTTAGGAGATGCTTCCGTTGGGCTCCCACCGGTCATCTGACCATCTATCCTCATTGGGACCGCATCCAAAAGTGCAATGTGGCCCAACTGTCGGATACTTTCTCTTGGTGATCCCGCCTTGACTTTATGCCTTTATTGAGTTCACTTCCTAGTATCCACCAACTTGCTAAGTGCGACGGGGGGACCTATATGATCTTGCTCTGAGCCTAGACATCCTCTTACCATACGAATTCCAATGCCGACCACTTCCCGTCTGCGGGTGAATCTACCGTTCACATTGGCCATACAATGTCCGACCGTTTGCTACTTCAAAAAGAGGGTCTCAAAACAAATAAAATAAAATAAACCCCATTGGAAAGAAACCAACAACCAAGGTTAGCAGTTGCCACATCCTTGTGACATGGTTAATAACTGCCACGTCCTCGTGACATACCCCTCTCTTGAAATCACAAACGTCCTCGATTGCATACCATAAATACACGCCACTGATGATCTTGTGCTATTAACACTCTTTTATCATCGCATGTATCCGCAAGAAAGGTCGTAACATACATAGATACAAATGACTTAATGAGACCTTCATACTTTTGCCATTTCCATCTATGGCACTGAATTCATATGTACATTTGATGTACTAGCTCTATCATTACCCCTCTTTTGCACACGTTGGGTTGGGACATAAGTAGGCTGTAACCCAAAGGCTTCAAGGTAAAGCTGCAATACATTTGGTGACTCTGACAGTTCATGCTCTTCCATCCACTTTGCATCCATAGGCGGATAGTTCTTGAACTTCACCAAATAGCGTCTTGCAACTTGTCCTTTAACTTTTCTGTCCTTATGTGCCAAAACTTGCTCAGGTACCAGGGTCTCATCAAGTTCCTCAACTTCTGGCTGATCCTCAACTGGCATATCTTCTGGCACATCACCCACGAAGGGTCTTAGAAGACTCACGTGAAACGCATTATGAATCTTCCATGCATCAAGCAATTTCAGCCTGTAAGCCACATCACTGATCTTGTCAAGCACTTGAAAAGGCCCATAGTAACGCATGCTGAGCTTAGGAAACAGCCGTTCTTTGCCCTTCATCTTCTTTAACCTTGCCTTTTCGAGCCTCAAGAGAACCCAATCACCACGTGATAACAGCAATTCACGACGGTGACGATCAACAGCCTTTTTCTGCTTTGCCTGAGTCTTCTCCAAGGCAACTTTAATCTTCTTATACATCTCATCCATGTTCTCAACATATCGATCTACCTCAAAGATCTTGTCCTTTGTATGCAAAATGGGAGGAACCTTTTTGCCGCCTTCAACAATTTCAAAAGATGCTTTGCCAGTAGACGAATGCACCGTATTATTGTACGCATACTCAAGCATAGGCAAATACTGTTCCCACTTGCCCTTATTATCTGACACATAGCATTTCAGCAGATCCAAGACAGTAGAATTAGCCTCTTCTGATTGTCCATCAGTTTGTGGATGAAATGAAGACGAGAATTTGAGCGTAGTGCCCATGTTCTCAAACAATCCTCTCCAGAACAAACTGGTCATGCGAGGATCACGATCACTGATAATCGATTGTGGCATACCATGGTACTTAAACACATTTTACATGAACAAGCGTGCCATTTGATCAGATTTTATCTTCTTCCTGACAGGGATAAAATGGGCCTGCTTGTTGAACCTGCAGATAATGGTCCATATACCATCACTCCCTATTGGCGTCCTTGGGAGATCAAAGATAAAGTCCATAGCAATGCTTTCCCATGGCTTATCCGGAATCGGCAGTGGTTGTAACAACCCCGGTGCCTTTTGCCTGTCAAACTTGACCTTTTGGCAAACTATGCATGCTCGCACAAAGGCATCCACATCTCTCCTCAAGGTAGGCCAATAGAAGAATGTCTCTACCGCTTTAACTGTTGCATCAATGCCACGATGCCCTGCATACGGTGGGACATGACTCTCTTCCATGACCTTATGTTGCAGTTGCCTAGTGACACAAAGTCTGCCATGCATCATTATAAAACCATCTCTGAGGAGGTAATGCTCGTGATGTTGCCCCTCTTGTAACTGTTCAAAGATCCTTGCAAAATCTTCATCAGCAGTATACTGTTCCTTCATGTCATCTAACTCATGATGATAAGGAATTGACACAGCTGAAATCTGTGGCTTTCTTGATAACGCATCAGCCACAACATTCTTCTTGCCTTCCACATGCATAATCCGGAAGTGGAACATGGAAAGAATCTTTGCCCATCGCATATGCTTTTCGGATAACTTTGACTGTGTCAAGAAGTATCGCAAGGTCTGATGGTCTGTTTGGATAACAAAATCAGTACCTAAGAGGTAGTGCTTCCAGCTAGAAAGCGCATGAATCACGGCCAAGAGCTCTTTCTCATAGACTTGCATAGTCCTCTCTGGCCCTTGCAAAATTCCGCTTTCATAAGCTACTACCCGTCCGTCTTGCATTAGCACTGCTCCGATGCTACTGCCACACGCGTCACACTAGACCACAAATGATTTCCTGAGATCTGGCAAAACAATAACTGGATCTGAAGTCAACTTTTCCTTTAAGAGACTAAAATCTGAAATCTCTTTTTGGGTCCATCTGAAAGTGACCTCTTTCTTTTGCAAAGCGTGAAGAGGCGATGCTATCTCTGCAAAATTTATGATAAACCTTCTATAGTAGGAACACAATCCCAAGAAGCTTCTGACATCGTGCACAGTCTTCAAGTCTGGCCATGTCTTGATAGCTTCGACCTTTGCGGGATCCATTCTAACACCATCCTTTGAGACTATGTGGCCCAGAAAGTGGATCTCTTCGAGGAAGAATTCACTTTTCTTAGGATTGACAAGTAACCTGTGTGACTGCGCAGCTCTTCGAACACAATGGTCAAGTGACGCCTATGCTCCTCTTCATTCTTCGAATACACTATCATGTCATCGAAGAACGTCCCAACAAACTGTTGATGCGAGCGGAAAATTCGGTCCATCATTCTGTTGAACGTGGCAGAAGCATTTGTTAGCCCAAACGGCATCACTAGAAACTCATAAAGACCAAATGTCGTTCTAAACGCAATCTTGTGCACATCCTCTGGCCTTATATGAATCTGATGGTACCTACTCTTAAGGTCTATCCTGCTGAAAATTGCAGCACCCTCTAAACGATCGAGAATATCATCAATTCTAGGAATAGGGAACCTATTCTTGATGGTATTCTTATTCAACGCATGGTAATCAATACACATGCGCCATGAGCCATCCTTCTTCTGCACTAGAAGCACTGGGGAGCAAAAGGGTGAATAACTAGGCTAAATCAGCCCCTTCTCTCATAACTCCTCAACCTGGCCCATAATCTCTTTCTGCTGCGCCGCACTAACCCTGTAGGGAGGTCTATTTGGTGGGCTACACCCTGGCACCAAATCTATCCGATGGTCCTCGGGTCTCTCTGGCGGCAATTGCGACGGTAATGAATCAGAAAAACAGTCACTAAACTTTTGAAAAATTGCTGACCTTTCTTTATCTAACACAGATAAATTTGACTGATCACTATCTGAGACATCACGTGCAAAAATCAAGTACACAGAAAGATGATTCTTTATTACAGAAGTGATAGCAGAAGCAGATACAATAGGGACTGACTCCCCTTTAAGCTTTACATCCAAGATGTGAGTTTTGCCCCTATGCTGTACAGTGATGTTTTTGTTGTAGGCATCCAAGACTCCATGCACTCGGAACATCCACGGGATCCCCAACAAGGCGTCACAACCTTCCAGCGGCATGATGTAAAACTCTTCAGTGTCCACATACGACTGAATATGCAGACGCAGTTTTCCAATGATGGGAGTAGCACACTCTGAGTGGCCAAGACATGCCAACCCTACCTCTGCTGTGTACCCCATCTCTTCAGCTCTGATGCCCAGCTTCATAGCTAACTCTGGTGAGATAAAGTTGGCTTTGGCACCTGGATCAAAGAAGACGAGTGCCGTTTGATCCCTAACTTTACCCCATGCCCTGCATAACTCACTGGCATCTGTGCTGGGCCTGTCACCCACCATGTCTGGCACTAAACTTGCCGTGGGTTTAGGCTTCTTGCCTTTGTGGTCTTCTTTATCCTCTGAGTCAGCTGGCCTTTTCCTTTGTGGACAATTGATAGAAAAGTGACCAGGCTGCTCGCATATAAAGCATTTGTTCTCAGCCATTAGGATCTTCTTTTCCTCGAGCGACTTGCGCACAAAAGGCTTCCTTTTCTGTTTCTTTGCCTGCGCTCTAGAAGTCCCGGCTGAATCCTTGTCTTTGGTGGCCTTTTCTGACCCCTGTGACGCATGAGGAGCCGTTTTCACAAAGGGCTTCTTCGCTGAATTTTTCTTTTGCTGCCCTCCTTTGTCACTGCTCGGAAATCCACCGTCCTCTCCTTTCAACAAGGCATGACTAGTGTTCGCAACTTCCATAAGCTGAGTAAGGGTAGCCACTCTGTTCTTTGTACAGTAATCGCGAAGCCCTTTAGGCAGCCCACAACAGTACTCTTCTATCTGCTCTGTCAGTGGCACAAATCGGTAGGAGGTCACTGAGAGTAACGCTTTACAAAACCTCCTATTGTACTCCAGCAAGCTCTTGCACGAAGCTGAAGTAAGCTGGTGCCAATCTGTCATGAAGTCGGCTTCAAATTCATTTGACAGCCAAGCACATGCAAACATTTTCTTGAAGTAACCCCAAGTGGTGGGTGCCTGTCCTTGCATTAACAATGTCGTCCACCATGTAAGCGCATTGTCCTTTAAGAAAGTGGCAGCTTTCCTGATCTTCGAGGCCTCTGTAAAATTCCCTCCCGCATAAGCTGTATCAAACTGCTGGAGGAAAGTGAGGGCCTTTGTCTTATCCTCGAAACCACTGAAGGTACTGAACTTTACCGTTGCACCACCTTCTTTGTAAGCCTTCGGCTTCTCTAGTGCCCCCAAGTTGTCATACGGAATGGTCTGCAACATGGGCACTGTAGTAGGCATGATCGGCACGTTTTGGCCATTCACATTTTGCGTCAGAGGTGCGATATCTGGTTGCTGTCAAGAAAAACCAGCCATGCCAAAATGACCCTGTGGCACCCCAAACTGGCCCTGGTTGCAGTGGAAACCTTGCTGCATGCCGATACTACCATACATGGGGTTTGGCATGATGCCTTGCATACCCCCAAACACTGTTCCTGGCATGTACGGCTGACTTCCAGGTGCATAACCAGCCATACTTTGGAACACTGATCCACCCCCGAAATACCCAGGATGTACCGTGGGTGGTGGAAAAACTGAGTGCATTGCCTGGTATCCAGCTCCCTGTCCATTCAAGACAGCATGCTGGCTCTGAAAGGTGGCGGGCTGAACTCGCATAACCTGTGGAATAGGCGTTCTAGCCACTTGTTCAAGCACGGGAGGAACCTGCTTTGGAGCCCCCGACTCCGCAACATGCGAGCGTTCCCTTTCCTCCTGCGCCACATGAAGTACCTGGGCTTGAGCATAAACAAGCTCCGTACGCGGCGTAGGTTGCCTATTTTGTTGTTGCACTGGTGGCGCTTGCAAGAATTCCATAAACCTCGGATTCTGCACCAGCTGCGAAAAGACGTTCACCGCGGCAACTAACTGAGTCTTGAACGCATCATCCTCAAGTTGCCCAGTCATAAAGCCCTGTACTACTGGAGGGACATTCACATTGACAGGAGGTACAGACTGACGTGGCTGTGAGCTCTCGCCAATCTCAAAAACCATAGGAATCTCCTGCCTGTCCTTTGAAGAGGAACCCTCTTCCATAATTCCCTTCCCCTTGTCGGCCATAGTGTAATCCCCGCATTCCTGCACTCTGTGTCTTTACCCTAAACAATCCAGGCTCACTCTTTAAGGAAAAAGTGACTAATATCCCGGCAATGGAACCATGGAACCGGCCCGTGGGACGGTAGGCGTTGGCTTTCACCCGAAATTCCTTACTTTAGACACACACACAGAGAACTTTGCAAAGGAAACCTGTGACGGGAATTAACACTTAATCACACACACGGCTCGGAAGCTAGAATGCTCCGAGCAAACACCGACAACCTGTAGGCCCCAAAATTGGTGCCCCTTTCGGTATTTCTTTATTCTTTAGGAGGGTAAAGTACAAAGAAGAGTCTTGGAAATCCTTTGACTGTATCCCACTAGATACCGCCTGTCTTGGCCAAATTTCGGCAACATAACAGCCCCAAAACTTGCGCGAAACCAATTCCCCTGCTGGAACTCGCTTCTACTGGCGTATACCCTCTAATTCCTGCCCAAAAACAGTAAATTCAGCACGCTGTATTTACTGGTTTTTGCCCTGTTTTCAGCCCCAAACAGTCCCCTAACTGTCCTCTGCCAGTGGGGCACGATTCCCAATGGTCCTGGCGTCCGTATGGCTGAAAAACAGTAAAATTACAGCGCATACACAGCGCTGATTTTGCACCTGTACGGTGAGGTTATGACCCTCACCCGTGCCTGCTTTGGAGCAGCAGCTAGCTACCCCTGTTCCTGCTCAAGGAGGCTCTTGCCTCAGCACAAAAGCATGAACCCACACAACTGTACATCAGTCAAATGAGTAGCCCTCTTGTGGGGCATCACATAACTGCACGTAGGAGAGAGAGAGAGCAGTGTGTGGTGTGCAGGGCATCACTCCTAGCACCACACTGTACATGAGAGGGAAAGGAAGCACTCCATAGTTCTTAACCTGACAAAATGCAAATGAAGGCCTTCCCAGCTTAAAAATTCAGCGCCCATTTTTCTGGAAGAGGCAAGTGCATGAGAATTTGCCACTTGGCACATTTACAAGCATTTTCCCGTTTCGGGTTCGCCGCTTAAAAATATCCTGACCGGTTGCCCAGTTGACTTCGCGGCAGAGTTGTAAAATGTTCCCCTAGTCATACCGGAGGTAATGACGCGAACACATTTCACGGCCCAAAATAGCAGTTCCCTAAATTTTAGGAGATGCTTCCGTTGGGCTCCCACTGGTCATCTGACCATCTATCCTCATTGGGACCGCATCCAAAAGTGCAATGTGGCCCAACTGTCGGATACTTTCGGTTGGTGATCCCACCTTGACTTTATGCCTTTATTGAGTTCACTTCCTAGTATCCACCAACTTGCTAAGTGCGACGGGGGGACCTATATGATCTTGCTATGAGCCTAGACATCCTCTTACCATACGAATTCCAATGCCAACCACTTCCCGTCTGCGGGTGAATCTACCGTTCACATTGGCCATACAATGTCCGACCGTTTGCTACTTCAAAAAGAGGGTCTCAAAACAAATAAAATAAAATAAACCCCATTGGAAAGAAACCAACAATCAAGGCTAGCAGTTGCCACATCCTTGTGACATGGTTAATAACTGCCACGTCCTCGTGACAAATTCCCCTTCCTCTAGTCCACTGCTTGCTCTATCAGCAAGTTCTCGCTTGAGAGCTGAGACCTCTTCTTTAAGTGCTTTGGAGTCCGCCTTAAGTGCTTGTAGCTCTGCGTGCAGGTCCTCTTTCTCTTTCTTCCACTGCACACCTTCGTTGAGAAACATTTGAAGAAGGTTGGCCTTCTCTTTCCACCATCCCTCCATATTTGCTTTCCAGCCTTTCATCTCGCTCTCCATTTGTGTAATCTGCTTGTTTGTAAGCACAAAGGTTGCCTTCGGATGGGGCTTACACACTGGCGAAGCACTCATGACCTCCATTAAAAACACAATCTGCAATTCTGCCAGGGCAACCCACTATGTCCACATAACACATACATCCCTGTCCCGCATAATGTATACATATGTTTTCCCCAAATCAATCATACATTCTTGATATTTGCTTTTCTGATCTGCTAGTTTTTGTCAGAGCTGTTCTGTGTTTGTAAATCTGCAAGTCGTAGCAATTTCTGCCCAAAAAATCCTTGCGATTTCTGCCTTTTGTAAACCTGCAAGTCCTTGCAATCTCTTTCAAAAATCTCCAAACTGAAATTTTTTGGGAATTTCCTGTTTTTTGGAGAGAGAGAGAGAGAGAGAGAGAGAGAGAGAGAGAGAGAGAGAGAGCTTCGACTTTTCCCCTTGGTCAATTCTTGCTCCATGGCGACTACCATACCTGCTCGGATCGTCACGACAACTGCCCACACACGCTTCACTTGGACATATGAACTAACTATGGACGCCCTAGCTAGTATTGAAACGGCCACTCGACACTATCTAGGCGGACTCTTGGTTGGGTGCTAGGGTTCTCCCCATCCCATGGCAGAGTTTGTGAGTGGCTTTAGTCTGCACTTAGTGGCTTTGAGGGCAACATCCTCGAGCTCATCATGATGCACCGAGGCATCTTTTAGGTGCAGCTCTCCGACGAGCGCTATTCCAAATCTCTCTACAATGGCTCTACTATTGTGGCTTGGACCCGGCTGTTGGACTATAATGGAGTCAGATATTCTGATGACGATGGAATAGAGTATGGAGTTGTATTTGACCCCTACATCGTTAATAAGTGGGGCATAACGGGCACCAAGGCCAAGATAGATGAGAACGAGAAGAGAAACCTCATCTAGTCCACAAACCAAATGTTAAGCTCATCAAGACCAAATGAGGCCGTCAGGAGGCCCTTGGCAACCTTCGACCAGATGGATCTTTACAGAGTTGCGCCGAGTTGGTTTGAGCAAGAGACTGGAGGACCGATTCGCTGTGAGTTTGCTTCGTTCTTGGGAGCTCTTACGGCGTGGCCTAGAACAGAGACAGCCGACATGCACGGAGGAGCGCCTACGACAGCCCCTCGTCTGGAACCCCATGGTTAGCACTCAGAGAGGCCACTTGGTTGGGAGTAGGCCTCATGTTTCTTGGGGTTCCATGGCAGCAGGTCCAGCGCGCTCTCTAGGTGACTGGCTAGAGTTCACAGGTTTGTCAGAGGAGGTGCAGGCTGTCCAGCTACAGGGCATCAGAGGGGTTCAGAGCATGTGTCAGGACATCTCAGAGTTAGTTCCAGCTGAGTGGCTCACGCCTCTCGAGCCAGTAGCACCCCGATGGATGGGAGCCTTCACACGGCTGGAGGTTCTCATCTCAGTCAGGGCTTGTTCAGAGACTGTCCGAGCCCTGTTCTTCGAGCTCGAGGGTGGGGGACGATTACAGCGAGTTGCAGTAGAGGCCCCGCAGGTAGCAGAGTGCTGTTTCCAGAGGATCCGAGTTGTGGGCATCTGTGGGAGGACATGCGTCATAGACCCTGACCCAGCAGCTCTTAAGACAGGAGACTGGAGGCTATGGGCTTGGGAGTGCTGTCCACTGGCACGAGTACAGTGGGATCCTGGTGAGTGGCTATGGAGGGACCCCTTCTCTTCTGCAGACCGCCTAGGAGTCCCTTTCTTTCAGTACACTGTTCAGCTTGGACGTCATATACTTGCAGCGCAAAGAGAGGCCCGCCCCGCTGCAGCACGTCATTGGCAGGAGGAGGGCCTCAGAGTTGAGTTCTTGGCAGCTTTTTGGCAGAGGCTGTGGGACTCCAGATAGCCGAGACGCGTCACTTTGTTGCAGTGGTTGATTGCACACAGAGCCACAGCAGTTGGGAGACAGAGCCACAACAGTTGGGAGCGGGAGCTGGCTTGTGCAAAGTGGTCTCTCGGCCGCATGTATAGCCTGTGACCAGTTGGTGGAGAGTCAGCGTCACTGTCTTTGGGACTGTCCCTCGGCCCAACAGGTGTGGCTACGAGTTCTTCGGCTGATGCCTGCCCTCTCCACGGCTCGACAGTACACTTGGGGGGCAGCGGCTTGGTCCACCCTCACGGGCCCGGCACTTCAGTTTGAGATATCTTCCACCAGCAGGATGATAGTGATACAGGGGGGGCGACCTACACTCCAGCCTGCTACAGATCTTACTCCACAGGAGTGGAGCAGTGAGAGAGAGGAGTGTTGGGAGCTCATCAGCGGCTTAGCTCTTTGGTTCATCTAGCGGGCCCGCTGTTTCCACATCTTTGAGGCTCGCATTGTGCCACCAGCAGAGACTGTTCGTGACTTTTGGCTAGAGTTGATCCATACTCTCAGAGGACAGCTTGAGGGACTACAGGGCAGCTCCGACCGCATGCATGAGCGCCGAGAGGCTTTCCTTCGACTCTGGCACCCTGGGCCTTTCTACACCATGGTCCAGGGGGTGCTCAGATGGCACTACTGTCCACCTGTGTGGCTCTTCCCTCCTCCCATCTCTTGATTTAGCCCCATTGTATATATGCTGTTTTTTCATTGGGAGAGTCTCCCCATCATGCTTGTTGTAGCCCTCTCCTGCAGAGGTGGATGTAGCCCTATGGGCAGTTTTCATTAACTAATAGAAGGATCTTTTTCTCGGAAAAAAAAAAAGACCAAATGAGGCCATGAGAGTTCAAATAGACTATGTCTATATGGGCCTTTATATCAACACAACTTCTTCAGGTTCTTAGAACCCAACCCCAAGGAACTTTTGGACCATAGAAACTTGTACGTATTTGCATACATAGATGCCCTAGAATTGCAAGTCTATTGTTGGTGGACAAGTATGGGAGGCAGTACAGTACGGCTGAAAAGAGTAATCGACAAGGGTTAGAAGGTCTAACTATGAGAAGAGTGGGGTTCAATTTATCCCCATGCTTGTGTGGAAAGCATGTGAAACCCGCCACTCTAGGAAAACGCCGTAAGCCATTAAGTATGGCCAGACCATGCCTAGTCGCCATCTCTATGAGATGTCCCCCATACTCTGTCTGCTCTTTGTCCTGTGAATGTCTATCAAGCCCCAAATCTCCTACATCCAGCTCTCTAAGCATCTCCCTTGAAGTGTCATAGAAGATTGTTTGAGCATTCTCAATCCGAGCATTGAAGTCTTCTAGGAGGATGATGTCACCATCTTTGAAATACTCCCATTTGTCATCGCCTAGGACAGAGAAAGGTGACTTCCCTCTAGGCCCAGCATAGACTGATGTACTGATGTACTGAAAGAAAGTAGCATATGGCAATGTATAAAAATCGTCCTATGTTGGCCCTCAGCCTCACCAACATGAACATGTATCTAGCATGATCATCTTCGTACAATGTATAGAAGTGGTTGTAGCTCCTCTCTGAATAATACAGCTACTCCCTCCATCCTCTACTCCCATGCTCAGATCACATGTCGGTCCAACAAGCTGTTTCCCATCTATATCCCGTCACATGTGGCATCATTTGTCTAGGGGCATGATGAGTCTCTGAGAAGAATATAATGTCCCTCTCCCCAAAGCTATCCTCAAAGGCGCCCACATCCAACCTATAAGATCATTACAATTCCAGGCTGCCATTTTCAGTATGGTCCCATAGGTCTTACTGATGAGCGCGCGGCGGTGTGTGCAAGTGATAGAGCACGCGAAGATGTGCAGGCCTTGAGGCTTGAAGCGGAGGCACTATGCTGCAGAAGGAAAGCGCTAGCAGAACGAAGAGGAAGAGAGAGAGAGCTCACGTTCTTGGGGAAAATTCAATAAGTGAGTTTTGGGTTTTCCCACTTTTATTATAAGTGACCTTTAAAAAATGTATCCAGGTTCAATACGAACCTGGACAAAGTATAAAAATGTACAAAAAGGGGTTATTTACGCCTTTAACCCAACAACCTCCCACTTAAAGGCATAAATGACGCCTTTAAGTTAACCAACTCCCACCAGCTATATGCAATGCTCATATTGAGCCTTAGCAAGACTCTTGGTGAGAACATCTGCAGGGTTATCCTGTGAGTGAATCTTAGTCAAGGTGACTAGACCATCCTCCAATACCTGTCGTATGAAGTGGTATTGCACATCAATGTGCTTTGTCCGTGCATGAAACATGGCATTCTTGGTCAAATAGACAGCACTCTGGCTATCACATCCCAAGACAGGAGTACTAGCAGGCATACCAAGCTCTTTGATAAGTTTGCCCAACCATATGGCCTCTTTAGAAGCCTCAGTGGCTGAAATATATTCAACCTCAGTAGTACTCAATGCCACAATTTTCTGCAGTCGTGAACACCAAGAGACAGCACCACCAACAATAGCAAACACATAGCCACTAGTGGACTTCCTGGTATCCAGTTCACTTGCCATATTTGCATCGCAATAGCCCTGCAACTTCAGGTCACTTTTGCCATAGCATATACACCTAGATTGTGTATCTGACAAGTATCTCAGAATGTATTTCACAGCTTCCCAATGTGCTTTGTCGGGATTGGACATGTATCTACTAACAACTCCCACCGAATGGGTAATGTCAGGACGAGTGGCAACCATAGCATACATAAGAGAACCACAAGCTGATGCATAAGGGATTCCCTTCATAGCATTCACTGCCATGTCATCCTTTGGGCAATCGGCTTTGCTAAGTTTTGGTTTTGTGTGTGGAGGTAAAGGTACTCCAAGTGACTTAGCTTCAGCCATGTTAAACCTGTCAAGTACTTTAGCAATGTACTTTTCTTGAGATAAGAAGAGCAATTTCAGCTTTCTATCTCTCTTGATTCTCATGCCCAAGATGTGCTCAGCATCACCTAAATCCTTCAGTGCAAAAGCTGAATTCAGCTGACATTTAAGAGCATCAATGGTAGACTTATGCTTCCCAGCAATCAACATATCATCTACATATAGCACAAGGATTATAGGACTTCCATCATTATCCTTCTTTGTATACAAACAATGGTCTGAATGGCTGCGTTTAAAGCCTTGAGACAGCATAAAAGTATCAAACTTTTTGTACCACTGGCGTGATGACTGCCTCAAACCATACAGTGCCCTTCTTAGTTTGCATACAAGTTCCTTTCTATCAGGAACTACAAAACCCTCAGGTTGCTTCATGTAGATATCTTCATCAATGTCACCATGAAGAACAGCTGTTTTTACATCCATTTGATTCAATTCTAAGTCAAGCACTACAACGAGAGCAAAAAGGACACGCAATGTCGTAAGCTTTACAACAGGAGAAAAGATCTCTTGAAAGTCAATCCCCTCTTTCTGTGCATACCCTTTGGCAACTAACCTTGCTTTATACTTAGGCTTTCCATCAACACATTTGACCTTGTAAACCCATTTGTTAGGAAGAGCCTTTCTTCCTTTAGGCAATGGCACAAGATCCCAAGTATTGTTTTCATGCAAAGATTTGATTTCCTCTTGCATCGCAAGCTCCCACTTACTGCTTAACTCACATGATTTTGCCTCTTTATATGTAAGAGGCTCACCCTCATCTGTCAACATAACATGATGCAAAGAGGGGTCAAAGCACTATATCAACCTTCTGACACGAGTAGACCTGCGTACCCAATGATCTACATTCTCAGGCACAGGTTCTATATCAGGAGGCAACTCATTTTCAGCACGCTCATGCTGCTGAAAATCATTTTCAGCCATGACAGGTGGCTGTCCATCCTCATTTGGAGCATCTAAATCATGTCCTACCTCTTCTGGCTCAAGGTTAACCGGCTGATTATCAATTTCAGCTTGCGGTAATGCATCCTGAGGCTCTTTTTCAACATCAATAGGTGACAAGGAGGCTGAAATTTGACCGATTTCTTGTCAATTTCATAAGATGTAGCATTTTTCAGCAATTTAGCCTCATTGAACAGTACATCTCGATTGCATACAACCCTCTTAAACTGAGGCAACCATATCCTGTAGCCCATTTCACCCTCTTCCCCATAACCTAGGAAGAGTCCTTGGATGGACTTGGCATCTAGCTTTGTCCTCAAGTCATTACGAACATGGACAAAAGCCTCGCAGCCAAACACTCTCAAATGATCATAATAAGAGGCAGGTTTGCCAAACCAAACCTCCTCTGGAATGTCATTTTTTAGTGTACTGTTAGGAGAGCGATTACATACATGAATTGCAGTTTTCAAAGCCTCTCCCCAAAACCCATGAGGGAGATTAGCCGTGGACAACATGCAACGCACTCTCTCACATAAAGTACGGTTATACCTCTCAGCCACACCATTAGAAGATGGATTATAAGGGGCTGTCAACTCCCTTTTAATCCCATATTCTTCGCAATAACACTGAAATTCAGCAGACGTGTACTCCCCCCCATTGTCAGATCTCAGACATTTAAGCTTACTACCCTTTTGCGTGGTCACAAAAGCATGAAACCTCTTAAATGCATTAAATGTCTCACTCTTATTCTTTAACAAATATGCCCAGCCTTTCCTAGTGCAATCATCAATGAACGTAACAAAGTATGATGCACCACCAAAAGACTTAACAGGCATTGAACATACATCGGAGTGAATTAAATCAAGAGCATTAGCTTTGCGCGAGACACCAGAATAATAAGAAGACTTCTTTTGTTTACCATACAAACAGTCATTACAAAAATCTAACTTGGTGCCCTTTACATCAACCCTCTTCAAAGAGGAGAGCACATCAAGTCCCTTCTGGCTCATATGGCCAAGTCTTTTGTGCCACAACTCCAAATGAGAAGCAACTTCGGCCACTGCAAGAAACTTACCAGGCAAAGCTTTGCCATGTAAATAGTACAATGTACCACTCTTGCATCCCTTGACAATGAGCATTGATCCCTTAAGCAACTTCCATGAACCCCCAGCAAAAATGGTTGTATAACCCTGTGCATCCATCTGGCCAACAGACAATAGACTCTTCTTGATGCCTGGTATATACCTTACATCTTTAAGCATAAACTCTTGGCCATTGTTTAATGCCAAGCGCACAGTGCCCATTCCTTCAATGTCACAAGCATGGTTATCCCCAAGGTAAACCTTGCCATACTTGACAGCATGATAAGAAGCAAAACACTCCACAGATAGAGTCACATGAAATGAGGCACCCGAGTCTACTATCCAAGACTGTGTAAGGCAATCATTTGCACTTAGCAATGCATCAATGACATCTCTACGTGAGATAAGCATGTCTTCTGTATTTGCTACAACAAAATCTGAGGGGCATGAAGCTGCAACCAAGATCTCCTCACTGTCGGATAACTCTGTGATAACCACACTAGAGGATACATTGACAGTCTCCGAATCCTTGGAGGAGGTACCTACTGATTTTTTCCCTTTCTTATCCTCTGTCTTCTTCTTCTCCCGTGATTCCTTCTTTCTTTCCTGCTCTTTCTTGAAATAGCTGCAATCTGGCTTCTTATGGCCTTTTCTGCCACACTGGTAACAAGTCACATCCTTATCCCTAGACTTGCTTTTGCTCCTGTTTTGAGTCTTGGTACCTGTATTTTGCTTTTGACTTCTGCCTCTCGCATTGTAAGCAGAACTGCCACCTTCCCCACCACTAGACTTGCGTCTAATTTCCTCATTTAAG
The DNA here is from genome assembly GCF_014529385.1 of Adiantum capillus-veneris. Lineage (NCBI taxonomy): Eukaryota > Viridiplantae > Streptophyta > Polypodiopsida > Polypodiales > Pteridaceae > Adiantum > Adiantum capillus-veneris. The sequence continues at coordinate 49,713,499 of NC_140933.1, forward strand.
ATGGAGCCTCGCACTCCATCATATGTGAGGTTGGGGCTATTACTCTAAGAAACCACAAGCGTTTCCCAAGAGTCTGGCAAAGTCATCAACAAAAATATGGCTTTCAACTTGTCATCAAAAGGTTAAAGCCCAGTATCCTGTAGCTGGCTCATAACACTGGTGAAAGCACTTAAGTGCTCAGAAGCCGACTTGGCTTCGTCAAGCATCATGTTCACCAGTTTGCGCATCAAATGCACCTCATTCACAGGGGTGGCATTCTCATAAGTGGCCTTCAACTTATGCCAAATTGCATGTGCAGTGTCCAAGCCCTTTATGTCCACCAGAATGTCATCGGTCACAGCCATTTTGATATAGGCCTTTGCCCTCTTGTTGAGCTTGGCCCAATCCTCATCCGGCATATCCTCAGGCTTTACAGCCAAAAGGGCGTCCTCACAATCCTTGAGGAACAAAATCCCCTGCATCCTGTCCTGCCATAGGTCGAAACCTGTACTGTCAAATCGCTTGATTTCCATCAAGCTCTTGGCATCAGACGACGAGGAAGTAGAGACCATTTGCACGGATAAAAATGCAACAGAAAGTGTCTACACAAAATCTGAAAATTTTCAGTGATCACAATGTACCGCACGTTGCATACAATGTGTTGAAAATTTCAGCAATTAACAAGTATCCCCAATGCGTACTTGCATAAACCCACAAAACGCGTACATAAACCTCAATTTGTGTACATAAAAACAGTCCAATTCTGAATTTTCTGCAAATTTACTGTTTTGGCGCATCAATTTGCATCAAATGGACCTGTTTTGAGAGGGAAAAGCAAGGGACATTCACGGGAATCGATTTAGAACACATGCGTTTTGTTGCTTTGACCTGTAATTTTCTGGTTTTTACCTGTTTTGACCTAATTTCAGCCTGTTTTAGGCTGTTTTGGAAACCCTGATCACCCTTGGTGACACCGGAAGCAAGGGGCTTCGCGATGAAAGCGGAAATTTGACGCGAGAGAAGCCTTTCGCCTGCTGTCCAGCCACCTACGCAAAGCTTCTGAAACCCTAATCTGGCTCTCATACCGGTTGATGAGCGCGCGGCAGTGTGTGCAAGTGATAGAGCACGCGAAGATGTGCAGGCCTTGAAGCTTGAAGCGGAGGCACTACTCTGCAGAAGGGAAGCGCTAGCAGAACGAAGAGGGAGAGAGAGAGAGCTCACGTTTTTTGGGAAAAACTCAATAAGTGAGTTTTGGGTTTTCCCACTTTTATTATAAGTGACCTTTAAAAAATGTGTCCAGGTTCAATATGAACCTGGACAAAGTATAAAAATGTACAAAAAGGGGTTATTTAGGCCTTTAACCCAACATCTTACACCGTCATGTAGAGAGTTGCTCTACAATCACCATCCGACCATCTCTATAGAAGGCAATCTTTCCCTTCTCCCTTGCTGCTGTAATCTCTGACATCACCTCTCTCATGTGAGCCATTTGCAAGAGTGTGACAAAATCACCGGGAAAAATCCCAGTCTTCTTGGCCTCTTCTTCAAGAACTCCTCCTCTTCCAAGGAGGGGAAACGTAGTATGGATGCTTTGTCCTTTTAGGACTCTCCCGAGACTTCACTCCTCCTACCCACCCTCCATGCCTTAGTGTGTAAAGGCTTTTCTATCCCCATCATGGATATGAGGCTTATGACCTCTTTTTCAACATTGTTGACATTCTTGCGGCTGGTGACCTCACATGTAAGGCAAGTACCTGCCTACCCACCCTCCATGCCTTTGTGTGTAAAGGCTTTTCCATCCCCATCATGGAGGCTTATGACCTCTTTTTCAACATTGTTGACATCCTTGAGGCCGGTGAACCTCACATGTAAAGCATACCCGCATTTTTTGCTCTTTTTTGAGGGTCATGTTAATGAGGGTAGGTGTAGAAGAAGCCTCTTTACCTGTCCCTTTCTTGGCGACCTCGATCCACTTCTTGACCTCCTCCTCTTTCTTTTGTTTTGTGTCTTGGTGATGACCTCGGCCCAAGATGACTTCTTTACCTTTATGTCTCAAGGCTCTTCCACGCCATACTTGAAGGAACAAAAAAACGAGGCAAAAAAAGCCAAAAAAAAAATCGCCAAACTCCAGAAGCCAAAAAAATTTGCCAAACCTGGTATTAAAAGCACCGCTATGGAAAGCACCGCTATTAATAAACGCGTGTACGCTGCTCTTCGTCAGATACCTATAGCTTCTCTGCTTTGAATTATGACAGTGTCCTCTAGGTCTCCTTGGACCTCTGCCCACCTGGCTTGTCTTGCTCTCGGGGTTTCTAACTTTGCAAGATTAACCAGATGTATATTCGAATTTTTTGAATCTTGGGCTCACTCGAGTTAAATGGGGTACCTTGGATTGTCTATCATGGTTGTTGGACTTTCATCCCCTACTCTAGATTGCGTTCTGCTTTGTGATTCAAACTTGAATGCAGAAGCCTATCCCTATTACTTTCTCTTACAGTCATGTCGACTGATTTTCAGGAGCTCATAATGTTGTCCCTTTTCATTTTGTTCCTAGGATGAGACAGGAGTTTGCAAGAATTAACTTCAAGAGACTGCCCAAAGGGCTGGTCTCTCACTACCTGTCTACACCACCATTAGGTCTGGGCCTAAACACCTCCCACTGTTCAAGTGCATCGTCGAGATTGGTGCTGGGCACTTCAAAGGTGAGCCTGCCAAAACAAAGAAGCAGGCTGAGAAAAACGCAGCTACTGCAGCACGGTCTGCACTCAATCAATGTGAGTGATGAACCTAGAAAATTTTCGTTGAACTCTTTGATGGCTGGCTGTCTAGTATGTGATATTGCCTGTTTTCAGTGTGTGCGCGCAATTTTGGTTGAATGTGTAGTTAGAAGGAATTTGGTCTTACTTGAGAGTTCTGGACAAAAGTTTGGCATTTCTTGGCTACTGCAACTTTTACTCATCTCGACAGTTCTCTTTTTGCAGAGAGAGAGAGAGAAGAAGAAGCAGAAGAAGAGTAAGACCAATGACCTATGAGACCAATTTGTTACAAAATAGTGAATCTAATACCATGTCTGGGTACAAAAGAGCTAGAACAAAGATATACTACTAGAATCCATCCTCATCTGCACTCTGGATGTCAAGAGAGTATGGCTCGAATCCTCTACTGTAGTCTCCGTCGATGTTGTGTCGCCCCTCTCCTCAATCATGGCCGCGTGGATCTCCGTAACTCCAATGCTCAGTCGATGAGAGTGCCGGTATGGTCGAATGAGTGAGGGCCGAGCTCTGCAGTGATGGCTGCTCCTCTCGCTGTCCCACATCTAGTGAAAAGAAATCTGTAATCTTATCTCTGGGACTCTCTCTCTCTCGATCTCTCCCTAGTAAAGTGTCTCTATACTTGTGTAACTCAAGTAGATATAGCCCAAGACATCTCTGATCCTCATAACTCATGACCCTAGAGAAAGGACCGAAACCCTCGCTGAATAAGCAGTGGAAAAGGCCTCGTATCTCATAGTACACTGTGCAATTACATATGTAATGTAGCTCTGTCTCTGGCTCTAGCTGGCATAAGCGGCATATCCTGTTGTGGAAATTCACAAAGCTACAATAAATCCGTCTCCCATTTGACCTACCCTCCTAAATGATGGCTTTGAGTGTCAGAATATAATCAAGAGTGGAGAAACCATAGTTACACGGAATGGCCACTTTCATGTCCTCGTTCCCCGTTCCCATCCCAATTTCCCGTTCCGGATCCCTGTTCCGTGTTTCAAACGTGAGTATCCGAAACAGGGAATGGCATTTCATGCATGTTGCCGTTCCCCATTCCGATTTCCCATTCCGGGTAACTATGGGAGAAACCCCTCCTAAAACTGGCCTAGCCCTTTGCTCGTACACCCTCACCCTCTGCCCAATTACTCAATTGCTGCTCAAGAATGGATGCATACAACCGTGCCAATGTGTGCCCAACCATAATAGTGCGGTAATTCCCAGGCTCTGTAGGATCACCTGCTTTGAAGATAGGCACAATAGTAGACAACCTCCAAGTCTCAGGTAGCCCCTCACACATAGCAAGATTGAACAACACTGCAAGAACCTCTACCAGCATATCCTAGCATGTATGAGAGAGAGAGAGAGAGACAGAGAGAGAGAGAGAGATGAAATGAAATGTTATATTAAAGTCTTCAAAAGGCCAAAATGACCTATGAGACCAAAAGGTTACAACCATGTGTGACTCTAGTACAGTGTCAGGGGAACATAAAGATAAAAACAAATGAGGGTACCTAGAGTGGGTAGGTATGTAAGCCTAACTTATATCCTCATCATCATCAATGTCCTCATCACACAATACATCAACTCAAAAACATATGGGGAGTGGGTACATTCACATGAGGGCTAATGAGTTGCATAGTGGGGAAGGTAGACAATGGCGATCATCCCATGAGCTCTCTCATGGGTCTCTGCAGTATGGCCTCAATGTCCTCCATGGTCAGCTCTCGCAGGGGGGGGGGGGGGGGGGGGGGGGGGGGGGGGGGGGGGGGGGGGGGGGGGTTGCAGGGGGGGGAGAGGGGGCTCGATGTCGCTCAATGATGCTCCGTAGCCTCCGATGTAGACCTCGTCTACGATGTGAAGATCCTCGCATCCTCAGGTGTCGTGAGCGGCCAAGCTAGATGGCTCGATCAAGAAGAACGCCCTGATGAGGGTGTGACTGGGTAACCTGTGGTGGGCCATTTGGAGTAGTCCCTCTGTAAAAAGTAGTGATCTCGCTCTGTATGAATCCTCTATGTGTAGGCCTTTTGCTCCTAAGGGTATTCTCTCTGAGTCTATGCATCTCCATCAAGAAGAGACCTAGGCACCTCTGATCATAGTAATTCATGATGCGAGATTAAGGGACCAAAGCCCTCTCTAAATAAGCAATGAAAACGCATCTATATATATATATATATATATATATATATATATATATATATATATATATATATATATATATATATATATATATATATATATATATATATATATATATATATATATATATATATATATATATATATATATATATATATATATATATATATAGAGAGAGAGAGAGAGAGAGAGAGAGAGAGAGAGAAATGAAATGTTATATTAATGTCTTCAAAAGGCCATAGTGACCTATGAGACCAGAAAGTTACAAGGTGGTGGATCTGATACAAAGTCAGAGTAACAAAATAACCTAACAACAGTACAAAACAAATATATATACTATGGGATCCTAGATTGGTCGATGTGAGCTAAGCAAAAAACTAAGCAAAAATGGGCGGCTTGTTGGGATAGCTGAATCACAAAAGATCTAGCATCGGTCGTTGGCGAATCTCATCAATTTCCTCCATGGTTAGTAGTCTGACCGGGCGTCGTGCATGCCTGGCCAGCGTGCTCCGAATCTTTTGTCGTAGCCTCTGTCGATGCTGTGTAGTCCTCCGCAGTTATGGGCGCCTGGATTTTCCCAGTTCAATCGCTCGGTCGACCAATGTGCCTCTGGTGTGAGACGAGGGGGAGCTCTGCTGTGCGAGTGGCTCTTGCGGCTGTCCCGTGTCTGCTCTGAAGAAGTCTGTGATCCGTCTTTGAGACTGGCTAACCTCGCCATTCATCAGGCTCTCTCTGTGTCTGCGCAGCTCGAGCAAGAACAAACCCAGGCATCTCTGATCTTCGTATCCCATTACTCTTGAGAGTGGTCCAAAACCCTCTCTGAACAAGCAATGGAAGCGGCCTCGTATCTCATAGTAGACGGGGCAGCGGCATGTATAATGCAGCTCTGTCTCGGGTTCCATGTCACACAAGGGGCATGTCCTGGCCTCTGCCGATACTCCGCTGTATCTCCCAGTTTCAATCCGCAGCTGGTGAGATGATGTGCGTAACTGGCCAATAGCACATCGTATCCCATGAGACAAGTGGGTATCCATGTATCTTGGTCTCGTCACAAAACCATCTTCCATGAGCTGGAGAAGGTGGTCTTTGTAGAAAGCCATCTTCGTGCCCAACTCTTGTGCTGGTTGTATCCATGTCCTCTTGGTGTCTAGCAGGGTCAGATCTTGGCGGATGAGCTTGGTGATCTCCGACTATGTAAGAATGAGAGATGGTGCATCCAATGAGTACTGGAATGGTGGCAGCCTGTCTATGCTGAACCCATGCGCCTGAAACCATGATGTCATCTCCCGAGAGAGAGTGCTCCCCATCAACAACCGCTCTTATGAATGAGTATTTTCGTGTCTTATACATTTGGTGTTTGTAGCTCTAGTCATCATGTCATCATTTCACAGATATACAGGTCTTGCATTGGACGAAATTTGACGAAAAAGGACATCCTCTGACACTAGAGATGAGCATATCGCAACTCCCGCACCGGGGTACAAAAAAGGACAAACAGCGAGCATATAAATGGGTGAGGACCGTGCCACCTCCCAACCATACTTGCGTGTGGTCGTGTTTCCCCTGTATTCATTGGATTTTCAAGACTTTTTTTTTACTTTCTTTTCCAATTTCAATCTTTGGGCACAAACATGCATGCACGTATTGCATCTACTTGTATATCTGTTAAATGATGACATGATGACTAGAGCTACAAACACCAAATGTACAACACACGAAAAACATTCATTCATAGGAGCGGCTGTTGGAGAAACATGTTGTGGTTGCTGGTGCTTTGGTCAATATGTATGCCCATAGTGTTCTTGCCATAGCCATGGTGGCCATCTCTTGCTCCAACTGAATCAGCACGCACTACGCCTGTAGAGAGGACAACATTAGACAATAACATCACTATCAGATGCGGTGCTACAGCAAGTACAAAACCAAAGAGTACTCTTGCTACAATTGGTTGCATGGAGCTACCTGCATTATTAGCCCGTAGGCCATGCTACTAGTGTTGAGACTTGCTTTTTAAATAACGATTCCAACATTAATAACGTTTGATTCCCGCCTTGAAGACGACGTCTCTTAATCCAAAATCACGTTGCCGTCACTATACATACGGTAAAAGGTTTGGAGTTCCTTCAATTCAAAGAAAAGTAGCTCCCTTCACACTACTTCAAAGGTTACCCCACCAATGTTACAAGGGAACACCATTTCAGAGCCAGGTAATGCCAAAACGGCCTTCCGAGGAGTGCTCATGGCCAGGAACGGCACGGAACGGCCAGTTGTTCCGAACAAGCATGTAATATTGGAACGGCACGCCTAGAACGGCTTGGAATGGACAGATTTTCAGATTTGGGTGTTAGCCTCCCCCTTATTAAATGCCCCTCCCCCCACCCCTTACCTTCACAATGCATACAAGCTTTCAAGGGCCAAAGTTCAAGCTCTACCATCTCGTGTCTTGACTCTCAAGCGCTAGCCTCTTTCAAGCTTTCAAGTCTAGACTCTACAAGGTTAAAAACTCCCTCCCAACCCCCCCCCCCCCCCCCCCCCCCTCTCTCTCTCTCTCTCTCTCTCTCTCTCTCTCTCTCTCTCTCTCTCTCTCTCTCTCTCTCTCTCTCTCTCTCTCTCTCGACTTTCAAGCTCTCCCCCCCTCAAGTCTACAGGACACATGTTTGCCATAGTAAGGTTGAATGGTCTTCAAATCAAGTTTTTTGGAGTATTCCCAAAAAAAAAAGATCCTTCCATTAGTTGATAAAAATGTCCATAGGGCTACAACCACCTCTACTAAGAGAGGGATACATCAACAACAAGGGGAGACTCTCCAAGTGAGAAAACACAATATGTACAATGGGGCTAAATCACAAGATGGGAGGAGGGAAGAGCCACACAGGTGGACGGTAGTGCCATTTGGGTGCACCCTGGACCATGGTGAAGAAAGGTCCTCGGTGCCGGAGTCGCTAGAAAGCCTCTCTGCGCTCCCACATGCGGTCGGAGCTTCCCTGGAGTCTCTTGAATTGACCGCTAAGAGTGTGAATCAACTCCAACCAGAAATCACGAACAGTCTTTCCGGTGGGACAGGGCAAGCCTCGAAGATGTGGAAGCATTGGGTCCGCCAAATGAACCAAAGTGTCAGGCCACAGACGAGCTACCAACAAACCTCTCTCTCACTGCACCACTCCCGGGGGGTAAGCTCTGTGGCAGCTGAAGTGTAAGTGTCGACCCCCCTGGATCACTATCATCCTGCTTGTGGAAGCAAGCCAAAAGTGGAGCGCAGGGCCCGTGAGAGTGCACCAGGCTGCCGCACCCCAAGTGTACTATGGAAAGAGCCGACATCAAACGAAGAACCCGAAGCCAAACCTGTTGTGCCATGGGGCAGTCCCACAAACAGTGTCGCTGACTCTCCAAAGGATGGCCACAAGTTGCACAGGCTGCCGAAAAGCCATTGTGTACTAGCCAGCTCCCAACTATTGTAGCTCTATGTGCAACTAGCAAGTGGAACAAAGTGACTTTCCTCTATTGTCTGGAGTCCCACAATCGCTCCCAGAAACCTGACACGAACTCAACTGTGAGACCCACCTCCTACCAATGAAGTGTTGCAGGAGGACCGGCCTCTCTCCCTGCTGCCAGTATGTGGCGCCACAGTCCAACTATGTAGTGAAAGAATGGGATCCCAGGGTGATCGGCTGAAGAGAAGGGGTCTCTCCAGAACCACTCTCTAGGGTCCCACAGCACTCGTGCCAGAGGGCAGCTCTCCCAAGCCCAAAGCTGCCAGTGGCTTGTCTCAAGATCTGCACGGTCAAGATTTATGACACAGGTCCTCCCACAGATGCCCAAAACTCATATCCTCTGAAAGCAACACTCTGCAACCTGTGGAGCCTCTTTTGACACTTTGTGAAGACGACCCTCTCCCTAAACTTCAAAGAATATATGGCATACGCACACTGAGCAAACCCGAACTGCGATGAGGACCTCCAGTCGCATGAATGTCCCCATCCATCTGAGAGCTGTTGTCTCGAAAGGGGTGAGCCAATCAATCGGTAAAGCCTCTGTAATGTCTTTGCACATGCTCTGCACCCCCCTCATGCCTCGTAGCTGGATGCTCTGAGCCTCCTCGGGAAAACCTGAAAACTAGAGTCAGACCAAGAGTGCGGGATGGACCCTCTGCCATGGGACCCCAAGAAACATAAGGTCTGCTACCAACCAGGTGGCCTCTCTTAGTCCTAACCATGGGGTTCCAGACAAGGGGCTCTCTGAAGCGCTCCTCCGTGCAAGTGGGCTGATGCCACTCTAGGCCACTCCTCAACTGCTCCAAAGACCTAAGCACGCTCGTAGCAAAACGATCCTCCAACCTCTTGCTCAGACAAACTCTATGCATCTCTGTAAAAATTCACCTGTATGAGGCACTCGAGCTCGAAGTTGGTGAAGCAACAACTCCTTCCAAAGCTCCTCCCTTGGAAGCAGTCCTCTGACCACAAACTTCCCAAGAAGGGCTCTGTTGTGCTGTGCTGGGTCGATGATCCCCAACCTCCCCTGAGAACATGGTAAGGTGATGACATGCCAGGCTACTTTGGCCCAGGCGAGCTGGGTGTCAGGCCTTGATCAAAGAAAATTCCTTATCAACCTCTCCAGCTGGCTGATACAGGAGCTCGAGAAAATCCAGCAAGACGTGATGTACCACATAGTAGCCAACAGCACTTGGTTGGCCACTACAACTCAGGCATCTCTCCAGTGTACAAAGTGTATTGAAATGCGCTACAAAGATCTGAACCAAGCAAGTCCCAGTACTCCAAGAAGAAACTCGCAGTCAAACCATCCAGCCACCTTGGGGTAGTGCTCTGAGGGCCTCATAAAGCTCCTCTAACTAGAGGGAAAGCTCTAGTCTTTGACTCATCTCCTCAGAACAAGGTACGACATCTGTGCCCAAACCTGCTCTCTGCATGCATCCTGACACTCTGACCGTGGCTCAGCTAACGCAGATCCCGATAAAAGTCAGTAGCAACTGCACCCAATATCCTCAGGCTCTAAAGCAACGGACTCGTCGGGCCTCCTTACCTCGCTGACACTGGTGTGCGCATGGCAAGGACCCACCATATCAAAGAACTCCCTAGTAACTCTGTCTCCCACCAAGGTCCACTGAGATGCCTGCCGATGGAAGGCAAACGCTAGCCAGCTCCTGTCGAGCTTGTTGCATCTGCTCATCCAACCAAAGACTGTCTGGGTGATGCTCCTCCATCCTCTGCAAGGAAGCCATGCCCCGTCGGAGACGCTTCTCCTCCTCCCTGGCTGTAGCCAAGCGAGCTACAAGCTCGTGGAGGAAGAGGCGACTAAGCTCAGCAAGTCCATAGGGCAATCTACCAGCAAGGGAGTCCTACGTGTCCAAGCTCTCTGGTCTCTAGAATTGTCTCTCCAAATGTCCTCAGTAAACTGTTTTGTGTCTGTGTAACTCAAGTAGATATAGTCCAAGACATCCCTAGTCCTGATAGCTCATGACTCTAGAGAAAGGTCCGAAGACTTCTCTGAATAGATAGTGATAGCGACCCCGTATCTCGTAATACATTGTGCACTGACATATATAATGCATCTCCGTTTCTGGCTCTGTGTGGCATAGGCAGCATATCCTGTTGGCTGCTGGTATCCCTTTGAACCTACCAGTCTCAATCTCAAGCCGGTGTGAAGATGTTTGTATCTGTCCAATGGCACACCGTACCCCATGAGAGAGAGGTGTATCAATATAGCTAGGTCGAATCACAAACACATCCTGTGTGAGTTGGAGAAGATGCTCTCTATGGAAAGCCATCTTCGTGCCCAACTCTTGCAGCTTCTCTGTCCATGTCCTCCTGGTGTCCAACTGGATCAGGTCCTAGCGAATGAGTCAAGTAATCTCCACCCGTGTAAGAGACAACGATGGTGCATCAAGGGAGTACTAGAAGGAAGGTGATCTGTCCGCACTGAAGCCATGTATTTGGAACCATGATGACAGCTATGCATACCAGCATGATGTGTCCCCCTGTATAGCTAATTGTCTAGAGGACTCAAGGGCCAATCTGGCATATCTGTTTCTGGTAGTATCCCATAAGTTGTGCATAAAGGAGACTAATCTGGTAAGCGCCTGTATCTCCATGGGGGGGGGGGCAACTCCGCTCTAATGATCTCGTGTGGCACGGAGGCCTTGGCTCTAATCAACTGAGAGATCATAGATACCAATGGCCTCTCCATCCCTCTCCACCCATCCTGACCTACAGAGGGTCCTCAAACCTGAACCCCATAGAGAATAGCTGAAGCTGCCAATGTATCAAAGAGCCAGAGCTTTGTTCGGGGTTCCTGGAACTGAACCTGCTAGCACACCCTCTCCAATCCTCATAAGGCCGCATACGCTCTGGTCAGTCTGTCTCTGCAGCTCTCTCCAAGGAAAACCTTGGCCCATTGAAGACTACCCCAAGATAAGTGTGTGCATCTGTGTACTCCACAGTCTCCTGTCCATATGTGAATGTAAGTGTTGATCTCCTGACCCACTATGGTGTGGTGTTAAACACCATAACCTTAGTTTTACCAAGGTTTACAGACAATCCACTATCCTCCGCAAAGTTATGTATTGCATCCAAATGTCGTTGCATATCCTCCGATGAGTCAGAGATCAACACAATATCATCAGCATATAACAACAATAGAATCCATGTCCCTACTAGTTGGGCATGTCTGTCACCCTCTTTGTCAATGTAATCAGAAACCTCGTCTATATACTACATACCAAGTAGAGTAGGGGACAATGGACAACCTTGTTTCGCTCCAATAGTGGAGTGAACTAAATCAGATATCCCCTCTGGAGTGCATACATGTCCCACCACTGATCTGTAGAGAGCCATGATCCCCCAAATCAGCTCATTGGATACTCCCATCTCCTGTAGTCTGCGCATCAACCTGGCTCTGGGCACCATGTCATGCTTTGCGGAAATCCACAGGTACTTGCTAGATTCTTTAAATATGTTTCAGATTCTCTTGTTCAATCGTCCAGTTAACCAATTTAAACATACCGCCTCCATTATTGCTTTGGAGGTAAATTTTGCATTCTATTCTTATACTCCCCCATCCATTCCTTTTGGTCGCCTACATGATTAAGCCTTGCTGCACTTGTATCTGCCTCCTAGAATGGGAGCCCTCTAAAAAACAGAATATTGACATATGGAGTCATAAAAGCTACATTCTAGGAGATTTAGGCCACAGGCAGAACTTAATTTTCGTAAATTTGTTGGGGTGTGTATTGCAGAATAGAGCTTGCTATTAATTTGTATTTACTGCCCCCCTTGTACTAAGTCTTTTGCAATGGTTCATTGAGCTAGCAACCTGATCACATGCCAAACCCGTTTTTAAAAAGTTCAATGTTCAATGCCATATGGTCTTCTGTCTTCAATAACACTTGTCAGACAAAAAGCCATCATGCAAACACTTCATTATGCATCATGATGAACATGCAAGGGAGACAACTGCTAAAAGACAATTGTTACCTCTGTAGAGATGAGACCTTCGTTTACACCAACTATTCCAAATTCTAGAGCCTCAGCAACACGCCATGCTCTTGATATATTTTGTGTGAAAAAGTATGCAGCTAAACCTGAAGACTCAAGGTGGCAGTATCAATTAGCACATTATTGCAGGGCTACCCATTCAAGCTCAACAGTTCAAAAAGGACAGAAACTTTTATTCACATCAGATCAACCTATCAGTGAGGATTCAAACTACAAAATAAGTCAAACAAACTTCCACATTGCATTGGATTGAAACTAAAAGAGGGGGATTTCTATGAGGCGGACTTTTCCTACAAGTATCTGATATTCCTGACATCAGCAGATAAGCTCTCTGCCTTGCAATACTTAGGTCAATCTCTGTCTCTCCAGTTCTTTCAACTATTCAAGTGCCGTTGTAGGCGTCATGTAATTATTCTTGCATATATGATAGTTGGGTTGTCGTCACCATCTCTGCTGGTTAAACATTTTGGTTGGTCTCTACAACCAAAAAGACGATAAACAAAACTTGACGGCTCAAAAGTTTTAACATACAAGTGCAAAGCAATTGTCTGAGGAAATTTTTAACAAAGAAGATGACAAAAGGAAGAAACTGGAAACATGGCTGTCTGACCACATTTCACCAAGATGGATCATAAAGAAGAGTGAGTGGTGACTCCAGACTGCAAGTGTGAAGGTTCAAGAAATTAGAAGTTCAACCCAAAGATCTAAACAAATCGACATGCTCCTCTCTTTTTATAAGTTGTTTATGAGGTCTTGTTCCTACTTGCGGTAGGGCCAGGAGCAAGAGCTGTTGATGTGAAGTTTGTGAACTCAAAATTTTTAAGGGTCAGCACCTTGGAGAAGAGTGGTCAGCATTTTGTCCCTTTGCTTTCTCCCGAATAAGCGATACAAATTAATTATATGTTCAATTTTGGTCTTTAAGGCCACATTGGCCTTTGAAAAATTTTGATATACTAATGCTTTCTTCCTTCCTCTCCAATGGATTATGATAGATGCTTTTGACATAAATTTTGAATCTGAGCAGTACAGAATATAATTACCTGCACTGTGGGTTTCTATTGGGTGCTTTGATTTAAGCACTCTTGGAAATTTTTCAATTTGAAACAGAGATATTTTTTGTTGAAAACTAAAACTTTAGTAAAAAGGATTGCCTTATAGTACATAAATTTACCTGCCCTGTGCCTTTCTATCGGATGCTCATATTTATATTTTTTTGACAGAAACAAAAATTATTGTCAAATGTGCTATCAGGATTCAGAACTTACCAAACACTGTGTCATTTGCCATTTGTATAACCTCCTCTTCAGTTGTGAACCTAATCAAAGGAGCGACAGGCCCAAACACTTCTTCCCTGTTTAACAAGGAGATCTTGAGGTGTTAATTTTACCAAAACCATAGTTGATGTGAAGGATACACCCACTCTCTCCCAGATCAAATAAGGAACACCCTTGTAAAAAATAATTTTGAAAAACTGATCATGTATCGCACATATTAGCAGTAATGTACTGAACCAAGGGCGGAAATCATCCCATGAAGGCACACTCAACACAAGCTCTATCGCAACCACCTTAACCACTAAAAATTGCATTACCTGAAGATAAGCATCTTTGTAGAAGCATCAGTGAGGACAGTTGGTTCATAGAAGGTGCCACCTAGACTATGCCTTTTGCCACCAAGCAGCACCTTTGCTCCCTGTAATAAATTATATGTTGACACATTTATCAGAAATGGCTTTGCATTTTTCTCATGAATTATTTAGCTGCTTTACAGACCGCATATTAGATTATTTTCAAGCTCAAGCTTTAGTCCAAATTTCAAAAACCAGGGAAAAAATTTGTGCCCGCACTTCAGAAAACTGCCAAATTATTATGCCAGGTGACAGGTCAGCACATCTGTCCAGTTCCTGCCTTGGCTACTCTGCTCTGTTTCCAGTAGTTCAGTCATGTGCATATCTTTTGAGATCTTACTCAGCAGACTTTAATTCAAGCATCTTCATGAAGGTTAGTGATACATACATACAATACAAGAAAAGTAGCCATTCTGTCATACCTTTGAAACAGCATCTTCAAGGTGCCTCTCAACCTGCAACAAAATTATCTCTTTGTCAAGGTTGGTTTGACAAGATGCTTCAGGTGCAACACAGGTGTATAAACCACTCTAATTCCTGGTGTTTGTTGCCAACTCTTATAATGCAGTGGCCAAATAGACTTTCAATTCATAGAAGGGTCACAATCTGGGACATGGGGACATACCTTGCCAACAGCAGCCTCATTGATCAAAGGACCCTGTAATGCAATTCAGAAATCTCAAACTCAGCCATTGAAGCTCTTTTTGCAGCAAGATAATCATGCAAAACAGAAATGAATTTTGGCCCTTGCTCATACATTCATACAAGAATTTGTATCCACAGAACAATTTTTCTTTTGATTCGTTATACAAACTTTTTCAGTTCATCCTGAAAGAAATGAAGCCTTGGATGGGGGTGGTCCAGGCCATCTCATCATAGAAACGAACCCTTGGGTGGGGGTGGTCCAGGACTGAAAAGGGATCGCTCCAGAACTACTCACTGGGATCCACATCCGGCGCTATAAGGCTGACTCTCTTAACCCAAAGCCGGCAACAATCCCAAGAAACAACCATAGACCTTATCAAGCAACCATGTCCGGGCACAGGCTGCAACCACATGAAGACTAGGCATCCTATGTATAATGTCCTTTGCACTATCCCCATCCATCTCTGAGACATTGTGCCAAAAAGAAAAATGCCAATCCTGCAGGAACGCCTTTACAATGTCCTGTCTCATGTACAAACAATCCCACAACTGGCTAAGTCTATCCATCCATACATCCTTACACAAATCCCCATAATAAAAGCATTTGTACGTTAAAAAGTTGTTCCCTCTCTACCCTCCACACTAAAACAGCTTTTTGAGGGTGATCATAACGTAATGTCGGTCGGCAAGACTGCGCACTGACCATGGGACCCTAAAAATATCCCTAAAACTTGATGCAGGTTATTTTGAGGATACAATGCAAGACAAAAACATTGTGTTTTATACGGAGACACACCAATGTGCTGGGTGCCTCTTTGTGGGAATGCATGGATATACATGGAAGTCGATTTGTCATCTTGAACCGTGCTTACCAACCATCACTAGATGAGCAAGGGGGGATGGCAATATTATTCAGTGATGAGCTCCAAGGTATGGTCACTTAGGTATGATACATGAAGATTAGAATTCACATAGAGAGACCGAGTGACATTTACCTTCTTCACGTATGCTTTTTTGAAGCCTGCTTACCCCCGATATGCATCACAGGGTGAATCGCCTTGTAGCCCAGCATATGAAGATGTTCTGTGCTTTCCCAGATATTTTACTTGTTGGGAATTTTTATTGCACACACGGGTAATATGCAATCGGCGATGTATAATACAGAGGAGCCTATGTATAGAGGAATAGCAGCTAGCAAGTGGCTGCACGAAAGACATCCCAGGATATGGATAACGTAAAACATGATGGGAAACATTTCTTGGTTTCGGGAAAGTGCACATAGAATGAACAGTGAATTGTCACAATGTCGAAAATCAGGAGGCATTTGCATGTTAACCAAGATGTGTCAGTACCATACCAGGTGGGTTCTCCTACACTTATACCAGGAATACATAACTTCAATATCTCTCATCGTTTGGTTAGTGTCGTGGCATTTCATACCTACTTATGCTTTACAGTAGCATGTACATGTCAGTTTGAAACATTATCCTCGTGATTCTTGCTATCCTAAGCACCACTTTACTCTTGAGACTGTTGGGGTATACTGCGATGTCTTTAATGCAGCAGACATTGACAGCGCCCACTAGAAGAGATTAAAAACGTGATTGGGGTGCCACATAATTGGGAGAGTGTGCTTTTCCTTGCACTACATGAATCCCCAAGCCATTGAGGAGCTATTTCTCACAAAATAGTTGGTATGATGATGAGTGTTGAGAGTCTCATGCTAAGATGCAAACATGATTCACTCTTGGAAGGAAGACCTCTAAACAAGCAAGGTTGCTCTTTTGACGCCTTGTGTGAAACAGGAGGCCCAAGAAACTAGCAAAGCTTGAGGAAAAAATCTATGAGCTATTCTTAAGTGAACGTAGTAAGGTTGCAAGAATTTAATCACCTTATGTTAGGTGCAACGGAAGTGTTGATGGTGATGGCTCAGGATGAGTGCTTTGCATGTACACAAGGATTCCTTTCAGCTTAAAAGAGTTGTGCAATGGACAAAGAGAAGAGAGAAGAGAAGCGTGAGTGAATGTTCTATGTGTGTGTGTGTGTGTGTGAAATGAAATGAAATGATATATTAACCTCTTCAAAAGGCCAAACTGACCTATGAGACAAAAGAGTTTACAAATGGTGAATCTGATACAATGTTTGTGTAAAAGACTGAAAACTAAAACTGAACTAAGCTAAAGTGGAATGAAATGAAAGGCTAAAATGCTGGAATCAAGATCCTATCCTATGATATCCAGCATCGATCGTTGGCGAAGTTCATCAATGTCCTCCTCCATGAGTACTCTGATTGGGCGTCTCCCGAGGTGTGCAAGAATAATCCTGACCCTATAATGTAGCCTCCACCTATGTCTCTATGACCCTCGCAATCATGGGCGTCTAGATCTCCCAAGCTCAGTGGCCCTCGCAGTCAGTGTGCCCTGGTACAGGTGGACTCTGAAGTTTGTTGTGATGCCTGCTCATCTGACGGTCGCGTATGTAGTATGAAGAAATCATTGATTTTCCTCTGTGAGTATCTCCTACTGTCTGGTCTCCTCAAGAGGTTCTCCCTATGTCTGCGCAGCTCCAATAAAAATAGCCCAAGGCATCTCTAATCCTGATATCTCATAACTTTGGCCAATGGTCCAAAACCCTCTCTGAATAGGCAGTGGAAACGGCCTCGTATCTCATAGTAGACTGGGCGATGACATATGTGATGTAACTCCTCTCTCGCTCTATATGGCATAACTGACAAATCCTGGCCTCTGCTAGTACTCCTCTAAATCTGCTAGCCTCAATCTCTAACTGATGTGATGATGTGCGCATCTGTCCAATAACACATTGTAATCCATGGGATAGATGAGTGTCCATGTAGGCGGGTCTGGTCACAAAACAATCCTTTGTAAGCTCAAGGAGATGCTCTCTGTAGAAAGCCATCTTCGTGCCAAGCACATGCATAGGCTATATCCATGTCCTCCATAACTAAATCAAGTCCTGTCTGAGGAGCTGAGTGATCTCGGTCCGTGTGTCACGAGGACGTGGCAATTGCTAACCTTAGTTGTTGGTTTCTTTCCAATGATTTTTGTTTTATTTTTGAGACCCTCTTTTTGAAGTTGCAAATGGTCGGACATTGTATGGCCAATGTGAACGGTAGTTTCACCCGCATACGGGAAGTTGGTCGGCACTGGAATTCGTACAGTAAGAGGATGTCTAGGCTCAAAGCAAGATCATACAGGTCCCCCCCGTCGCACTTAGCAAGTTGGTGGATACTAGGAAGTGAACTCAATAAAGGCATAAAGTCAAGGTGGGATCACCAACAGAAAGTATCCGACAGTTGGGCCACATTGCACTTTTGGATGCGGTCCCAATGAGGATAGATGGTCAGAAGACCAACGGGAGCCCAACGGAAGCATCTCCTAAAAATTAGGGAACTGCTATTTTGGGCCGTGAAATGTGTTCGCGTCATTACCTTCGATATGACCAAGGGAACATTTTAGTACTCTGCTGCAAAGTCAACCGATGCACCAGTTGAGAGATTTTTAAGCAGGAAACCCAATGCGGGGAAATTGCATGCATGAGTGCCAAGTGGCACTTTTTGGTCAATTTACCAAGTTTGGGAGAAGAGAACTCGTAACTGACTTTTGAGAGCAGTTTTGGAGGCTGTTAACGCTGATTTTCAGCCATTTCTCTCCATTTTTGAGCTTCCCATGACTTTGCCTAGGTCCAAGGAGCTCATTTTCAGCATTGGAAGGCATCAGATGCGTGTTTACAGGGCTGTTTTGCTGCGTTTTCAGCGATACGCAGGTTTTGGCAGCCATGGAAATCTTCTCCTTTTTGCATCTATTTGTTCACAGATGCATTACAGGTCAAGGGCAGAAGAGAGGGCGCTCGATTTATGCTGGGGGGATGCTTCATTGAGAGCCTGTCACAGGTTAAGAGCTATGGAGTGCTTTCTTTCCCTCTCATGTACAGTGTGGTGCTAGGTGTGATGCCCTGCACACTACACACTGCTCTCTCTCTCCCCTACGTGCAGTTATGTGATGCCCCACAAGAGGGCTACTCATTTGACTGATGTACAGTTGTGTGGGTTCATGCTTTTGTGCTGAGGCAAGAGCCTCCTTGAGCAGGAATAGGGGTAGCTAACTGCTGCTCCAAAGCAGGCACTGGTGAGGGTCATAACCTCACCGTACAGGTGCAAAATCAGCGCTGTGTATGCGCTGTAAATTCACTCTTTTTCAGCCGTACGGACGCCAGGATCATTGGGAATCGTGCCCACTGGCAAAGGACAGTTAGGGGACTGTTTGGGGCTGAAAACAGGGCAAAAACCAGTAAATACAGCGTGCTGAATTTACTGTTTTGGAACAGGAATCAGAGGGTATACGACAGTGCAAGCGAGTTCCAGCAGGGGAATTGATTTCGTGCAAGTTTTGGGGCTGTTATGCTGCCGAAATTTGGCCAAATCAAATGGTATCTAGGTGGATACACGTGAAGGATTCCCAGGACCTTACCTTGTAATTTACCCTCCTAAATAATAAAGAAATACCGAAAGGGGCGCCAATTTTGGGGCCTACAGGTTGTCGGCGTCTGCTCGGAGCATTCTAGCTTCCGAGTTGTGTGTGTGATTAAGTGTTAATTCCCATTACAGGTTCTCCTTGTAAAGTGCTCTGTGTGTGTGTATAAAGTAAAGAATTTCGGGTGAAAGCCAACGCCTACCGCCCTACGGGCCGGTTACACCGTGTGAGAGACAAGGAGGACGCGTCCAACGAATACTGGAAAGGGGGTAATCTATCCATGTCAAAACCATATAGCTTGAACCAAGCTGTCATCTGTGCATACCAACAAGAGGTGTCTCCCTGTGACGCAAGTTGTCGAGAAGATTCCAAAGCTAGATGAGCATATCTGTCTCTGGGGAGATCCCTGATACTATGTATGAAAGAAACGGATCTGGTAAGTGCCTCGATGACCAATGGGGGAGCAGCGAGCTTTGCACAAATAATCTCATGCGGTACAGAAGCATTGGCCCTAATCATCTGAGAAATCATAGAGACCAAAGGCCTCTCCATGCACTTCTATCCATCAGTATTGCCAGCCCGGCTATGGCGGTCCACTGATGGCCCCCATATCTACACCCCATAAAGCATAGCTGATGTGACCAAAGTGTCGAAAATCCATAGTTTCGTTTGAGGTTCCTAAAACTGAACCTGCAAACACATCCTCTCCATCTTCCCTGCACCTGCATATGCTCTCGTTAGCCTAGACTCTGCTGCTCTCCTCAAAGAAAACACTGGGCCAGTAAAGACCACACCAAGGTGAGGAATGAAATGAAATGAAATGTTATAGTAACATCTTCAAAAGGCCAAAACGGCCTATGAGACCAATTTGTTACAAAGTAGTAAATCTAATACCATGTCTCGGCACAAAAGAACTAGAACAAAGATACTACTCTGGATGTCGAGAGAGTATTGCTCGGATTCTCTATTGTAGTCTCCGTTGATGTTGTGTCGCCCCTCTCCTCAATCGTGGCCGTGCGGATCTCTGTAGCTCCTGTGCTCGGTCAATGAGAGTGCCGGTAGTGGTCGAATGAGTGTGGGTCGAGCTCTGCAGTGATGGCTGCTTCTGGCTGTCCCATATCTAGTGAAAAGAAATCTGTAACTCTCTCTGGGAGCCTCTCTCTCTCTATCTCTCCCTAGTAAAGTGTCTCTGTACCTGTGTAACTCAAGTAGATATAATCCAAGACATCTCTGATCCTCATAACTCATGACCCTAGAGAAAGGACCGAAACCCTCTCTGAATAAGCAGTGGAAACGGCCTCGTATCTCATAGTACACTGTGCAATGACATATGTTGATGTGAGGATGTCCGTATCTGACCAATGGCACACCGCAAACCATGAGACATATGTGTGTCCATGTAGCTGGGTCGAATCACAAACCCATCTCCTATGAGGTGGACAAGATGCTCTCTATAAAAAGCCATCTTCGTGCCCAACTCCCGTGGCGGCTCTATCCATGTCCTCTTGGTATCCAACTGGATCAAGTCCTGACGAATGAGTCTAGTAATCTCCACCCGTGTAAGAGACATTGAGGTGCCTGAAGAGAGTACTTGAAAGGGGGCAGCCTATCCATGGTGAAGCCATGCGTATGAAACCATGATGTTATCTGTGCATACCAGCATGAAGTGTCCCCCTGAAGTGCTAACTGTCTGGAAGACTCAAGGGCCAGTCTAGCATATGTGTTTCTAGTAGTATCCCACAAGCTCTGCACAAAAGAGACTGATCTAGTACGCACCTCAATCTCCATAGGAGAGGCAGCTAGCTCTGCTTAAATGATAGCGTGGGGTACGGAGGCCTTGGCTCTCATCAGTCAAGAGATCATAGATACCAAGGACCCCTCCATACGTCTCCAACCGTCCTGGCCTATAGAAGGTCCCCATATCTACACCCCATACAACATAGCTGAGGGTACTAAAGTATCAAAGAGCCATAACTTTGTCCAAGGTTCCTGGAACGGAACCTCCTCTCCAAGCCTCCCAAGGCAGCAAAATCAGTCTAGTCTCTGTTGCTCTCCCCAAAGAAAACCTCGGCCCAGTGAAGACAACCTCAAGGTAAGTGTATGCATCTGTATACTCTACAATCTCCTGACCATATGTGAAAGTCAGTGCTGAACTCCTGATCCACTGTGGTGAGGTGTTAAACACCATAACCTTGGTTTTACCAAGGTTTACAGACAATCCACTATCCTCTGCAAAACTGTGTAATGCATCCAACTGTCGTTGCATACCCTTTGGTGAGTCAGAGATCAACACAATATCATCAGCATATAACAACAATGGGATCCACGTCCCTGCTAGCTGGGCACCTCTATCACCCTCTCTATCCATGTCATCAGACACCTCATCAACATACATACCAAATAGATCAGGAGACAACGGGCAACGCTGTTTCACCCCAATGGTGGAGTGAACTAAATCAGATATCCCCTCCGGAGTCTGTACATGTGCCATCATTGATCTGTATAGAGCCATAATCCCCCAAATCAACACTATGGGCACCCCCATCTCCTGCAGTCTGCACATCAATCGAGCCCTCAATACCATGTCAAATGCTTTGCGGAAATCCACAAAGCTACAATAAATCCGGCTCCCATCCTCCTCAATGATGGCTCTGAGTGTCAGAATCTGATCAAGAGTGGAGAAACCCCTCCTGAAACTGGCTTGGCCCTTTGCTCGTACACCCTCACCCTCTGCCCAATTACTCAATTGCTGCTCAAGAATGGATGCATACAACCGTGCCAATGTGTGCCCAACCATACTAGTGCTGTAATTCCCAAGCTCTGTAGGATCACCTGCTTTGAAGATAGGCACAATAGTAGACAACCTCCAAGTCTCAGGTAACCCCTCACACATGGCACGATTAAACAACACTGCAAGAACCTCTACCATCCTTTCTCTAGCATGTATAAAGTCTCTGCTACTAGACCATCATGATCATATGCCCTGTTGGTCCTCATCCTGTCAATGGCTCTCTTTACCATCTCAGTGGTAAAGAAGGTGCTGGTAGGTGGGCATGGCTCTGTAGGATCTCGAAGGGGGTCCTGTCCAGGAACAGTATAGAACAATGACGCATACTGGCCCTGCACATCGGGAGAAGTAATCCATTCGGGCCAAGTAAGATCGTTTCTTCCGTCGCACAAGGCGCCGGGAAGCAATTCGAGATTGTCTGTAAGTGATGACTCCTAAAAGAAGATTCCTCTGAAGCTCGACTCTCATCTCTCTGCACTCCTCATCGTACCAACTGTTCTGGGGCATGCTCCCAGAATATCGCCTCCGACCCGGCTGAGTGTGTGGGTATGCCTTTAATGCTTCACCATGTAGTGTCTCAGTCACTAAAGTGGTGCACTACTCCACTGAGAGGCCAAGACCAGCTGTGCATAGACGACTATAGATCTCCTCTGTATAAACCGAGTCAATCTATGACGCAAATGTATGACGGGTATGTGACCAGCCTCTTGATGTCTGGGATGTACTATACTGAAATGAAACATGATCCACTGCTACACCGACTGGTCTCGCTCCCACTATGAAATCCTGAATACAAGGAATAAAGCTTTGCTATGCCATAACAGAGTCCACTGTACTGGCCCCGTGTCTGTGTGGAAAGCATGTGAAACCGGCTACTTCAGGAAATCGTTGTAAGCCATTGAGTATGGCTAACCCATGTGTAGACGTTATCTCTGTAAGGTATATCTCATACTTCGTTTGCTCTCTGTCATGTGAGCATCTGTCAAGCCCCAACTCACTCACATCCAACTCTCTAGGCATCTCATCTGAAGTGTCGTAGTAGACTGTCTGAGAGTTGCCCATTCGGCCATTGAAGTCCCCTAGGAGGATGATATCACCATCCCTAGAAAACTCCCATATATCATCATCTAGTATAGAAAAAGGTGACTGTCCTCTAGATGCAGTATATACTAACGTACTGGGGGGAAGTAACATATGAAAATGTATAGAAATCGGCCTGTGTCAGCTCTCAGCCTCACCCACATGTATCTAGCATGAACATCTCTCCGTACAATATGTAGTAGTGGCTGTAACTCCTCCCTAAATCGGACTGCTACTCCTCCTGAACCTCTACTCCCATGCTCAAATCTTGCGACTGTCCTATGGGTTGTCTCCCATCTGTTTCCCACCACATGTGGCATAAGCTGTCCAGGGGCCCCATGAGTCTCTGAGAAGAAAACAATGTCCCTGTCTCTGAAACTGTCCTCAAAGGCACCAACATCCAACCTCATAGATCCATTACATTTCCAAGGTAGACATCTTTAGTGTGGTCCCATAGGTCTCACACCGTCATGTAGAGCGTCGCTCTACAATCACCACCCGACCATCTCCGTAAAAGGACATCTTTCCCTTCTCCCTTGCCGCTGTAATCATCATCGCCTCTCTCATATGCGCAAGTTGTGAGAGAGTGAGATCATCATAGAGGAAAATACCTGTCTTCTTGAGAGTAGGCCTCTTTCTCAAGAATTCCTTCTTCTCCTCATCGCCTCTCTCATATGCGCAAGCTGTGAGAGAGTGAGATCATCATCGAGGAAAATACCTGTCTTCTTGAGAGTAGGCCTCTTTCTCAAGAATTCCTTCTTCTCTTCTAAGGAGAGCTGTGAGAGCTCTCCCTTTTGAAGATTCTCCCGGGCCATCACTCTTATTGCCCACTCTCCATCATAGTTACCCGGAACGGGAAATCGGAACAAGGAATGGGGAACGGCAACATGCATGAAATGCCATTTCCTGTTTCGGATACTCACATTTGAAACACGGAACGGGAATTCGGAACGGGAAATTGGGACAAAACCCTAAAACCAGCAAAGAAAACAGTGATGAAACTCAAAAACAGTGAGACCCATGAGTGAGAAATGAAATGAAATGAAATGTTATATTAACGTCTTCAAAAGGCCATAGTGACTTATGAGACCAGAAAGTTACAAGGTGGTGGATCTGATACAAAGTCAGAGTAACAAAATAACATAACCACAGTGCAAAACAAAGATATATACTATGGGATCCTAGATTGGTCGATGTGAACTAAGCAAAAACTAAGCAAAAATGGGCGGCTTGTTGGAATAGCTGAATCACAAGAGATCTAGCATCGATCGTTGGCAAATCTCATCAATTTCCTCCATGGTTAGTAGTCTGACCGGGCGTCGTGCATGCCTGGCCCGCGTGCTCCGAATCTTCTGACGTAGCCTCTGTCAATGCTGTGTAGTCCTCCGCAGTGGTGGGCGCCTGGATTTTCCCAGTTCAATTGCTCGGTCCATCAGTGTGCCTTTGGTGTGAGACGAGGGGGAGCTCTGCTGTGCAAGTGGCTCTTGCAGCTGTCCCGTGTCTGCTCTGAAGAAGTCTGTGATCCGTCTTTGAGACTGGCTAACCTCGCCATTCAGCAGGCTATCTCTGTGTCTGCGTAGCTCGAGCAAGAACAAACCCAGGCATCTCTGATCTTCGTATCCCATTACTCTTGAGAGTGGTCCAAAACCCTCTCTGAACAAGCAATGGAAGCAGCCTCGTATCTCGTAGTAGACGGGGTAGCGGCATGTATAATGCAGCTTTGTCTCAGGTTCCATGTCACACAAGGAGCATGTCCTGGCCTCTGCTGGTACTCCGTTGTATCTCCTAGTCTCAATCCACAGCTGGTGAGACAATGTCCGTAACTGGCCAATAGCACATCATATCCCATGAGACAAGTGGGTATCCATGTATCTGGGTCTCGTCACAAAACCATCTTCCGTAAGTTGGAGAAGGTGGTCTCTGTAGAAATCCATCTTCGTGCCCAATTCCTGTGCTGGTTGTATCCATGTCCTCATGGTGTCTAGCTGGGTCAGGTCTTGGCAGATGAGCTTAGTGATCTCTGACTGTGTAAGAGTGAGAGATGGTGCATCCAATGAGTACTGGAATGGTGGCAACCTGTCTAAGCTGAACCCATGCGCCTGAAACCATGATGTCATCTCCCCATACCAACATATTGTATCTCCTTGTATGGCTAACTGTCGAGAGGACTCAAGTGCTATGTGAGCATATCTATCTCCTTGTATGGCTAACTGTCGAGAGGACTCAAGTGCTATGCGAGCATATCTGTCTCTAGGAAGTTCCCATGTGCGGTTTATGAAGGAGACTGATCTGGTGAGCACCTCCACCACTAGTGGGGGGGCTGCAAGCTCTGCTCGGATAATGGCCCGTGGTACTCATGCCTTGGCTCTAATGAGCCGCGAGATCATAGAGACGAGAGGTTTCTCCATCTTCCCCCATCCGTCTGTGCGACCCGGCCTCCCGCGGTGATCCAATGAAGGTCCCCATATCTCAGCTCCATAGAGCAATGCTGAAGCCACCAAAGTGTCAAAGAGCCAGAGCTTCGTCCGAGGCTCCTGAAACTGAACCTGCGAACACATCTTCTCCAATCTACCCAATGCTGCGTGGGCTCTAGTCAGTCTGGTTCTGCTGCTCTTCTGAGTGAGAATGCAGGTCCGCTAAAAACCACTCCAAGGTAAGTGTAAGCGTCTGTGTACTCCACAGTCTCCTGGCCGTATGTGAATGTTGGTGCTGACCTCCTGATCCACTGTGGGGTGGTATTAAACACCATAACCTTGGTTTTACCAAGGTTGACAGACAAACCACTTTCGTGGGCAAACGTATGCAAAGCATCCAATTGACATTGCATTCCCTCTGGGGATTCGGAGATCAACACTATATCATCAGCATATAACAAAAGTGGAATCCATGTTCCTGCCAACTGTGCACCTCTATCCCCATCGCTCTCAATGTAGTCAGAAACCTCATCCACATACATACCGAAAAGAGTAGGAGAGAGCGGGCAGCCCTGCTTCACCCCAATAGTGGAGTGAACCGGTGTAGAAAGTCCCTCCGGGGTGCGTACATGCCCTACTACTGATCTGTACAATGCCATGATCCCCAAAATGAGCTCTGTGGGTACTCCCATTTCCTGTAATCTGCGCATCAATCTAGCTCTGGGTACTGTGTCAAAAGCTTTGTGGAAGTCCACAAAGCTACAATAGATCCGTCTCCCATGAGATCTGCCTTCCTCGATGATGGCCCTGAGTGTCAAGATATGGTCAAGAGTAGAGAAGCCTCTCCTGAACCCTGCCTGCCCAGTTGCACGCATACCTTCCCTCTCTGCCCATCTACTCAACTGTTGCTCAAGAATGGATGCATACAACCGTGCTAGTGTGTGCCCAATCATAATAGTGCGATAATTCCCAGGCTCCATGGGGTTTCCTGACTTGAAGATAGGTACAATCGTAGATAGGCTCCAAGTGTCCGGTAGGCCCTCACACATGGCACGGTTAAACATAACTGCTAGAAGCTCTGCTAGTAGGTCTTTGGCATGCATGAAATGCTCACCGACTAAGCCATCATGATCATATGCTCTCCAAGTCCTCATCCTGTCAATAGCTTTCTTCACCATCTCAGCGGTGAAAAAAACACGTGTGTGTGGGCATGGATCGGGGGGGTTGGGGAGGGGCGGCTGTCCAAGTACCGTGTACAAAGATGATGCGTACTGACCCGAGGTCTCTGTGGAGGAAATAGCAGGGGGGGGGGGGGGGGGGGGGGGGGGGGGGGGGGGCAGCTCATGAAAGAGCCGTCACGCCTCACGCGAGTCCTGACTCAAGAATAGCTGATATAGATCCTGCTCGAGTCGAGCCAAAAAAGCCCTCTTTTTCCGCCGCACCAGGCGTCGGAAGTCAATCTGTGACTGTCTGTGAGTGACGTCCCCCAAAAGCACCTCCCTCTGAAGTCTGGCTCTAGTCTAGCAGCACTCCTCATCGTACCAGCTGTTCTGAGGCATGCTCCCTGATCGGCGGCTCTGCTGAGGCTGGGTGTGTGGGTATGCTTTTGCTGCTGCATCATGTAATGTCTGTGTCAATATAGTAGTTAGCTCCTCCAGAGCATTGAAGTCCTAGCATTGAAGTCCCCTAGGATGATAATGTCACCATCCCTAGAGAACTCCCATATGTCATCATCCAAAATAGAGAAAGGGGCATGTTCTCTGGGTGATGCATAAACTGATGTACTCGGGGGAAAGTAGCAAATGGCTAGGTAGAGATATCTGCCTGTCTCTGCTTTCAATCTCACCCACATGTACCTAGCCTGCTCATCCCTGCGGGCTAAATGTATCAGTGGCTACAGATCCTCTCTAAATAACACTGCCACTCCCCCCGAGCCCCGCCCTCTGTGCCCTGAGCGTGTCTCCTGTCTGTAAGCTGTCTCCCACCTGTATCCACTGATGTGAGGCATGGATTGCCCAGGCGCCTGGTGTGTCTCAGAGTAAAAGATGATGTCTTTTCCAGTAAAGCTATCCTCAAAAGCACCCACATCAAGACACATAGATCCATTACAGTTCCACGCAGCCACTTTGAGTGTGGTCCCATAAGTCTCGCACCGTCATGTGGAGCGTCGCTCTAGTATTACCACTTTTCCATCTCGGTAAAAGGAAATCTTGCCTTTTCCCCTTGCCGCTCTAATCTCCGGCATTACTTCCTGCATATGAGTGATCTGCGAGAGGGTGAGATCATCCCCGAGAAAGATGCCAGTCTCTTTAAGAGTTGGTCTTTTCTTCAAGAAGGACTTCTTCGCTTCCATGGAGGGAAAACGGAGGATGAGTGCTCTTTCTTTTGAGTTTTCTCCACTGCTTCCATTTTTCTTTATGTTGCCCACTCTCCATGCCCTTGTGTGCGTCGGCTCATGAACCCGCATCAAGGCTGTGAGTTCTTTTACTTCTTCGTCCACATTGCCTTTGTCTTTAAGACCGCAAATTCTCACATGTAAAGCGCGCACCCGTCTTCTTTGGTCCTCCTCTAGTGTCTGATTGATGATAGTGGGTGTGGACGTGGGCGTTATCTCCTTGCCTTTTCCTTTCTTGGCCACCTTGATCCATTGCTCGGTTTCATCCGCCTTCTGTTGAGTTTTGGTAAGAACATCCACCCAGGAAGTCATCATTTCTTTGTGTTGCTCTTCTCCCTCTTTGATGGCCCGTACTTGCTCCTTGATCGTGTTGATTTCTTCGATTACTGAGGGTTACAGTTCGCCCTCTTCCAATGTGTTTCTTGATCGTGCTTCGGCGAGATCTTTCTTGAGTGACGCAATCTCTTCCTCTTGAGTCATCACTCGGTCTTCCAGCGTACTTATCTTGCTCTCTTGGATCAGCACGCGTCCTTCGAGCATGTTTATTGTGCCGAAGAGATTGCGGTTCACTTGGTAATGATCTCCGTCATTTCCTCTTTGCACTTTTGAATGGAATCCTCTAGGGGGTCGGCTTTATCGTTCAGCTTCCTCATGCTTGATCGCCGTCCGCAAAGGAGTCACTAAACGTACATGTGCACCCACACTAGCAGCGGGCGCGGCAGCTGGGCGAGTGGGGGAGCGGTATGGCAAAGGAGGGGCAGCGGTAGAGTACCGACAGGAGAGAGAGAGAGAGAAATGAAATGAAATGAAATGTTATATTAACGTCTTCAAAAGGCCAAAGTGACCTATGAGACCAGAAAGTTACAATGCGGTGTATCTGATACAAAGTCAGATTAACAAAATAAATTAAACTAGGATAACAAAATATAAATACTGCGGGATCCTAAACTAAGCAGTACAATGTGAAGACAATATGGGAGGGGAGTAGAGATCCATCTTCATCTGCACTCTAGACGACGAAAGAGTATGGCTTGAATCCTTTGCCGTAGCCTCCTTCGAAATTGTGTAGCTCCTCTCCTCCCTCGAGGTCGTCTAGATCTCCCTAGCTCCAATGCTCGGTCTATGAGAATGCCAGTAGTGCGGGTAGACCTCTCCACCGTCGCTGGTTGCTCCTTTGTCTCTTCTTCTGGGTGTACATTATCTAGTGTAAAGAAATCTGTGATCTGTCTCTGGGGATGCCTCTCTTCACCTCTCCTCAGTAAGGTTCCTCTATGCTTGTGTAACTCAAATAGATAAAGCCCAAGACATCTTTGATCCTCATAACTCATGACCCTAGATAGAGGCCCAAAACCTTCTCTGAATAGACAGTGAAAACGACCTCGTATCTCATAGTACACTGTGCAATGACATATGTAATGTACTTCAGTCTCTGGCTCTAGATGGCATAAGCGGCATATTCTGTTATCTGCCGGTGTCCCTCTGAATCTGCCAATCTCAATCTCGAGCTGATGTGAGGACGTGCGTATCTGGCCGATGGCACAACGCAAACCATGCGAAAGATGCATGTCCATATAGCTAGGTCGAATCACAAACCCATCCCCCGTGAGGTGGAGAAGATGCTCTCTATAGAAAGCCATCTTTGTGCCCAACTCTTGTAACGACTCTATCCATGTCCTTCTCGTGTCCACCTAGATCAAATCCTGACGGATGAGTCTATTAATCTCTACCCGTGTCACAGACCTCAAGGGTGCCTGAAGAGAGTATTGAAAAGGAGGCAACCTATCCATGGTGAAACCATGTGTCTGAAACCATGATGTCATCTGAGCATACCAGCATGATGTATCCCCATTAAAAGCTAATTGTCTGGAGGACTCTAGAGCCACCCTGGCATATCTGTCTCTGGTAGTATCCCATAGACTGTGTACAAAGGAGACTGATCTTGTGAGCGCCTCAATCTCCATAGGGGGGGCAGCTAATTCCGCTCGAATGATATCATGCGGTACAGAAACCTTGGCTCTAATCAGCCGAGAGATCATAGATACCAGGGGCTTCTCCATACGCCTCCACCCATCCTGGCCTATAGAAGGTCCCCAAACCTGCACCCCATATAACATAGTAGAGGCTACCAAAGTATCAAAGAGCCATAACTTTGTCCTAGGTTCCTGGAACTGAACTTGTGAACACATCCTCTCCATTCCTCCCAGAGCCGCACCGTCTCTAGTTAGTCTAGTCTCTGCTGCTCTTCTCAAAGAAAATCTCGGCCCCGTGAAGACTACCCCCAGGTAAGTGTATGCGTCTGTATACTCCACAATATCCTGACCATATTTGAAAGTAGGTACTGATCTCCTGACCCATTGCGGTGTGGTGTTAAACACCATAACCTTTGTTTTACCTAGGTTTACACCCAGGCCACTATCCTCTACAAAACTGCGTAGTGCGTCCAGATGTCGTTGCATACCTTCTGGTGAGTCAGATATCAGTACAATATCATCAGCATAAAGCAACAATGGGATCCACGTCCCTGCCAGCTGGGCACCCCTGTCACCCTTTCTGTCAATGTAATCAGACACCTCATCCACATACATACCGAATAGAGTAGGAGACAATAGGCAACCTTGTTTCACTCCAATAGTAGAGTGAACTAAATCAGATACCCCTTCTGGAGTGCGTACATGTCCCACCACTGATTTGTACAAAGCAATTATCCCCCAAATTACCTCTATGGGCACCCCCATCTCTTGCAGTATGTGCATCATGGTACCATGTCAAATGCTTTGCGAAAATCCACAAAGCTACAATAGATCCGTCTCCCATGTGCTCGACCCTCCTCAATGATGGCCCTGAGTGTCAGAATATGATCAAGAGTGGAGAAACCCCTCCTGAAGCCGGCCTGACCCTTTGCTCGTACACCCTCGCCCTCTGCCCAGCTACTCAAGTGTTGCTCCAGAATAGATGCATACAATCGTGCCAATGTGTGTCCAACCATAATAGTGCGGTAATTCCCACGCTCTGTAAGGTCACCAGCCTTGAAGATGGGCACGATATTAGACAACCTCCAGGTCTCAGGTAATCCCTCACACATGGCACGATTGAACAACACTGCAAGAACCTCCATCAACATATCCTTGGCATGTATAAAGTGCTCCGCTACTAGACCGTCATGATCATATGCCTTCCCGGTCCTCATCCTGTCGATGGCCCTTCATACCATCTCACGCGTAAAGAAAGTGCTCGTAGTTGGGCAAGGCATGGTAGGGTCTGGAAGGGGTTCCTGTCCCGGAACCGTATATAATGATGTCGCATATTAGCCCCACACATCAGGTGAAGTAATCACTGGGGGAGGAGAGTGCTCATGGAAGAGTCGCCATGCCTCTCCAGAGTCCCTACTCAAGAACATCTGATATAAGTCTCGCTCCATCTGAGCTAGGTAAGCTCGCTTCTTCCGTCGCACAAGGAGTCAGAAAGCAATCCAAGACTATTTGTAAGTGATGACTCCTAACAGAAGATCCCTCTGAAGCTGTGCCCTCATCTCTCTGCATTCCTCATCATACCAACTATTCTGGGGCATGCTCCCAGCATGTCGTCTCTTACCCGGCTGAGTGTGTGGATATGCCACTCATGCAGTCCCATGCAGTGTCTCAGTCAGTATATTGGTGCACTCCTCCACTGAGAGGCCTGTACCATTTCTGCCAGCTGTGCCTTCCAATAGACGGTCCCAAATCTCCTCTGTATAAACGAAATCAGTCTCTGGTGTAAATGTATAGCGGGTGTGTGGCCTGCCTCCTGGTGTCTGGGTTGTACTATACTGAAATTTAACGGACAGTGTCAATAGAGCATGATCTACTGCTATGCCCACTGGCCTGGCTCCCACTGTGAAATCCTGAATGCAGGGGATAAAGCTCGGTTGTGTCATAACATAATCTACTGTACTGGCCCCGTGTCTATGTGGAAAGCATGTGAAACCGGCTGCTCCAGGAAATCGTTGTAAGCCATTAAGTATGGCTAATCCATGTGCGGTCGTCATTTCCATGAGGTATCTCCCATACTCCGTTTGCTCTCTGTCATCTGAGCATCTGTCAAGCCCCAACTCACCCGCATCCAGCTCTCGAAGCACCTCATCTGAGGTGTCGTAGAAGACTGTCCTCATCTGAGGTGTCGTAGAAGACTGTCTGCGAGTTGCCCGTTCGGGCATTGAAGTCCCCTAGGAGAATGATATCACCATCCCTTGAAAACTCCCAAATGTCATCATCTAGGATAGAGAAAGGTGACTGCCCTCTGGATGCGGCATACATTGATGTACTGGGAGGAAAGTAACATATGGCAATATATAGGAATCGACCTGTGTCAGGTCTCAGTCTCACCCACATATATCTAGCATGATCATCTCTTCATACAATATGTAGTAATGGTTGTAGTTCCTCTCTGAATAGCACAGCTACTCCTCCTGAACCTCTACTCCCGTGCTCAGATCTTGCATTTGTCCTGTGAGCTGTTTCCCATCTGTATCCCACCACATGTGGCATTACCTGTCCAGGGGCCTGATGAGTCTCTGAGAAGAACACAATATCCTTGTCTTTGAAACTCTCCTCAAATGCACCCACGTCCAACCTCATAGACCCATTACAGTTCCAGGTAGCCATCTTCAGTGTGGTCCCATAGGTCTCGCACCGTCATGCAGTACACCGCTCTAAAATCACCACCCGTCCATCTCTGTAGAAGGCTATCTTTCCCTTCTCCCTTGCCGCTGTAATCTCTGGCATTACCTCTCTCATATGTGCGAGCTGTGAGAGTGTCAGGTCATCACCGAGGAAAATACCTGTCTTTTTGAGAGTAGGCCTCTTCCTCAAGAATTCCTTCTTCTCTTCCGACGAGGGGAAGCGTAGTATGAGAGCTCTCCCCTTTGAAGACTCTCCCGGGCCATCACTTTTCTTACCTACCCTCCATGCCTTTGTGTGCAAAGGCTTTTCCATCCCCATCATGGATGTAAGGCTTGTGACCTCTTTCTCCACAGTGTTTATGTCCTTGAGACCGGTCACTCTCACATGCAGTGCTCGCATCCGCCTTCTTTGTTCCTCTTCGAGAGTCATGTTAATAAGCGTCGGTGTACAAGGAGTTTCTTGACCTTTCCCTTTCTTGGCGACCTCGATCCATTTTCAGCCTCGTCCGCCTTTTTCTGTGTCCTTGTTATCATCTCCGCCCATGAAGATGTCTTTGCCACACTCAGCTTCTCTTCCTCTGTGATCATCCTTACCTGTTCCTTGATTTCCTTGATTTCATCAATTACCGAGGGTTGAAATTCGCCTTCCTCTAGTCCATTGCTTACTCTATCAGCAAGCTCTTGTTTAAGGGCTGAGCCTTCTTTTTTGAGTACTCGTATCTCGGCGTTTGGGTTCTCCTGGTTGAGGGCTGATACTTCTCCTTTGAGTGTCTGGATTTCTGCGTTAAGGCTCTCTTTCTCCTTCTTCCACTGTGCGCCTTCATTGAAGACCATCTGAAGGAGGTTGGCCTTCTCCTTCCACCATCCTTCCATCTCTGTTTTCCATTCCTTCATTTCCCTCTCCATCTGCGCCATCCGCTTATTCGTGAGCATGAAGGTTGCCTTCGCTCGCGGCTTGCAAACAGGTGAGACATTAGCGGCTTCTGTGTCGTGTGCAGGGTCTTCTTCAAGTGGATCCATTCCGGTGAGGCCCAAAGAATCACAGAGAGAGAGAGAGAGAGAGAGAGAGAGAGAGAGAGAGAGAGAGAGAGAGAGAGAGAGATGGGCTGAGGAGAGGGGGGGGGGGGGGGTGTTTTTTCGCGATAGACAGAGGAGGGGGGAAAAAGAGAGAGAGAGAGAGAGAGAGAGAGAGAGAGAGAGAGAGAGAGAGAGAGAGAGAGAGAGAGAGAGAGAGAGAGTGGGCTGAGGAGAGGGGTGGGGGGGGGGGGGGGGGGGGGGGGGACGAGGGGGCGACAGACGAGGAGGGGGGATAGACAAGGGGGGGGGGGGGGCCTAGCTGAAAGAACTTTAAAAGTTTAATAGTTTAAGTTAAATTAAAAAGGGGGGGGGGGGGGGGGGGGGCGATAGACTGAGGGGGTGTAAGTTAAAATTAAATTAAATTAAAAGGGGGGGGGCGCGCGCGATAGACTGAGAAGGGGGGGGGGGGGGGGGGGGGGGGGGGGGGGGGGGGGCGATAGACTGAGGGGGTGTAAGTTAAAATTAAATTAAATTAAAGGGGGGGGGCTCAGCGCAATAGAGAGAGGGAGCGGGGCGGGCAGCGCGAGAGAGAGAGGGGGGGAGCGCAAGAGCAGCAGGGGGTGTGGGAGAGAGCGCGAGAGAGAGAGGGTGCGGGAGCAGCAGGGGGAGAAGCGCGAGGGCGGGGCAATGGCGGGCAGGGAGCACGAGGGGCAGGGGCAGCAGCGCGAGAGGGGGGGGCAGCAGCAGCGCAGGGGCAGCAGCGCGCGCGCGAGAGAGAGAGAGAGAGGGGGGGGAGGAGAGTGGCAAAAAAAAAAAAAAAAATGACTTCCTACGCGTAGAAGGGGGGGGGGGGGTGCAGCTGCTGCTGGACTTGCTACGCGTAGGAGAGCTGGACATGCTACGCGTAGAAGAGCTGAGGGGCAACGCGGCGGGGAGCAAGGGCAGCGCGTGAGCAGGGGCGGGGCTACAGGCGGAGCGTGAGGGGGGGCGGGGTTGCAGAGGCAACGCGAGGGGGGGCGGGGCAGCGCAGGGGCCGCGCGGCGGGGAGCGGGGAGCGCGGGCAGCGGGTGAGCAGGGGCGAGGCTGCAGGCGGAACGCGAGGGGGGGCGGGGCAGCGCAGGGGGAGGGAGAGAGCGGGAGCGGGAGCACAGCAGGGCGCAAGGTTGCGGGAGCAAAGCAGGGCAGGGCGCGGGAGCAGGTGCCGGGGGACAGGGCGCGAGCAGGTGCGGGGGAGTAGGTTGCAGGAGCAGAGCAGAGTACTGACGAGAGAGAGAGAGAGAGAGAGAGAGAGAGAGAGAGAGAGAGAGAGAGAGAGAGAGAGAGAGAGAGAAAGAAAGAAAGAAAGCTTTATTAACGTCTTCGAAAGGCCGAGCTCGACCTATGAGACAATATCATATACATGTGTTGATGCTCTAGGCATCGGAAAATAAAAAAAGGGTACAAACTGAAATGAGCCTATACTATGCAAGAGGGTGTGGAGAGAGAGAGAGAGAAATGAAAATGAAATGAAATGAAATGTTATATTAACGTCTTCAAAAGGCCAAAATGACCTATGAGACCAATCAGTTACAAAATAGTGAATCTAATACCATGTCTGGGTACAAAAGAACTAGAAAAGACCTAGAAGTAGAACAAAATACTACTACTACTACTACAATCTAAAACTACGTGGGTGTAGCAGCTGATACAATAGGTACCCGGTAAACTGGATGTAACAGTGTGTGAAACAAAGATGGAAGAAATGGTGAGGATCCATCCTCATCTGCACTCTGAATGTCGAGAGAGTATGGCTCGAATCTTCTGTTGTAGTCTCCGTCGATGCTGTGTAGCTCCTCTCCTCAGTCGCGGTCGTCTGTATCTCTGTAGCTCCAATGCTCGGTCGATGAGAGTGCCAGTAGTGGTCGAATGAGTGTGGGACGAGCTCTGCAATGGTGGCTGCTCCTCTGGCTGTCCCATATCTAGTGAAAAGAAATCTGTAATGTGTCTCTGGGACTGCCTCTCTCTAGCTCTCCCCTGAGAGAGAGAGAGAGAGAGAGAGAGAGAGAGAGAGAGAGAGAGAGAGAGAGAGAGAATGAAATGAAAATGAAATGTTATATTAATGTCTTCGAGAGGCCAAAATGACCTATGAGACCAAAAGTTTACAACGCTGTGAATCTCATAGAATGTTTGAGTACCAAAAGTAAAAATAAAAAGGTATTGGCAAAGGGTACTATAGAATCCTAAACTGCTAGATGTGACCTAAGAAGCTAGATGGAACTGTGTACGATATGAGTAGGGGGGTGAAAGTAGCGACTGAGGGCTAATACAACACAATGTGGGTGTGTGTGTGGGGATATAATGGGTAAGAGCTTATACAAAGGCTGATATGAAGGCTGGTACAAGATAAGCAAGGTGTACAATCCTCAAAAGAGCTAAATCACAGAAGATCCATCATCGATCGCTCGCGGATCTCATCAATCTCCTCCATGGTCGATAGGCTGAATGAGCGTCGTGCATGTCGAGCCAAAGTGATCCGAATCCTCTGATGCAACCTTCGTCGATGCTGTGTAGTCCTCCACAATCGTGGGCGTCTGGATCTCCCTAGCTCGGTCGCTCGATCGATCAACAAGCCTCTGGTGTGAGGAGAATGTGAGCTCTGTTGTGATAGCTGCTCCTTCGGCTGCCCAGTGTCCGCTCTAAAGAAGTCTGTGTTCCCTCTCTGAGACTGGCTAGCCTCTCCTCTCATCAAGCTCTCTCTGTGTCTGCGCAGCTCGAGCAAAAACAGTCCAAGACATCTCTGGTCCTCATAAGAGAGTGATCCAAAGCCCTCTGAACAAGCAGTGAAAGTGGCCTCGTATCTCATAGTAAACTGGGCAGCGGCATGTGTAGTGCAACTCTGTCTCAGGCTCCATGTGACATAGGGGACATGTCCTTGCCTCTACTGGTATTCCACTGTATCTACCAGTCTCGATCCAAAGCTCGTGTAAAGATGTGCGTATCTGGCCAATAGCACATTGTATCCCATGAGATAAGTGGGTGTCCATGTATCTGGGCCTCATCACAAAACCATTCTCAATAAGCTGGAGAAGATGCTCTCTATAGAAAGCCATCTTCATGCCCAGCTCCTGTGCCGACTGTATCCAAGTTCTCCTGGTATCTAGTTGAGTCAAGTCTTGGCGGGTGAGCCTGGTGATCTCAGACTATGTAAGAGTCAGAGAGGGTGTATACAATGAGTATTGGAAGGGGGCCAATTTGTCCATGTTGAACCCATGTACCTTAAACCATGATGCCATCTCCCCATACCAGTATGTTGTATCTCCCTGCATAGCTTACTATCAAGAGGACTCAAATGCTAGGCGGGCATATCTGTCTCTGGGGAGGTCCCATCAGCGCCCGTATCTCCCTACATAGCTTACTGTCGAGAGGACTCAAGTGATATGCGGGCATATCTGTCTCTAGGGAGGTCCCACAAGCGGTGTATAAAGGAGACTGATCTGGTAAGCGCCTCAACCACTAGTGGGGGGGCAGCTAGCTCTACTTGATTAATGTCATGTGGTGAATCGTTAGCTCTAATAAGCCACGAGATCATAGAGACCAGAGGCTTCTCTCTATCTCCCCATCTATCAATGCAACCCAACCTCCCGTGATGGTCGAATGAATGCCCCCATATCTGATCTCCATAGAGCAATGTGGAAGCCACCTTAGTGTCAATAAGCCCAAGCTTCATCCAAGGCTCCTAAAACTGAATCTGTGAACACGTCCTCTCCAATCCACCGAGTGCTGCATATGCTCTGGTCAGTCTAGTCTCTGTTGCTCTCCGCAATGAAAATGCTGGTTCCACTAAAGACCACCCCAAGCTTCATCCAAGGCTCCTGAAACTGAATCTGTGAACACATCCTCTCCAATCCACCCAGTGCTGCATATGCTCTGGTCAGTCTAGTCTTTGTTGCTCTCCGCAATGAAAATGCTGGTTCCACTAAAGACCACCCCAAGGTAGGTATAAGCATCTGTATACTCCACTATCTCATGGCCGTTTGTGAATGCGGGTGCTGATCTCCTGGGCCACTGTGGGGTGGTGTTATACACCATAACCTTGGTTTTACCAAGGTTGACAGACAAACCACTGTCGTGGGCAGAACTATGCAAAGCATCCAAGTGACATTGCATCCCCTGCGGAGAGTCGGAGATCAACACAATATCATCAGTATCTAACAATAGCACAATCCATGTCCCAGTCAGCTGTAAACCTCTATCACCCTCTCTCTCAATATAGTCAAAAACCTCATCCACATACATACCAAATAGAGTAGGAGAGAGCGGGCAGCCCTGCTCCACCCCGATAGTGGAGTGAACTCATGTAGATAACCCCTCTGGAGTGCGTACATGCCCCACTATGGACCCTGTATAATGCCATGATCCCCCAAATCAGTTATGTGGGAATTCCCATCTCCTATAGTCTGCGCATCAATCTAGCTCTGGGCACCGTGTCAACTGCTTTGCAAAAGTCCACAAAGCTACAATAGATCCGTCTCCCATGTGATCTGCCCTCCTCAATAATGGCTCTAAGTGTCAAAATGTGGTCATGAGAAGAAAAACCTCTCTTGAACCCTGCCTGCCCAGCTGCGCGTATACGCTCTTTGCCCATCTACTCAACTGCTGCTCAAGAATGGATGCGTGCAATCGTGCCAATGTGTGTCCAATCATGATAGTGCGATAATTCCCAAGCTCCATAAGCTCCTAACTTGAAGGTAAAGATGAACTCCAAGTATCAGGAAGGCCCTCACACATGGCACGGTTGCACATCACTGCTAGGGGCTCTGCGAGCACATCCCTGGCATGTGTAAAATGCTCAGCCACTAAGCCATCATGATCATATGCTCTCCTAGTCTGAGTCCTATCAATGGCCTTCTTCACCATCTCAACGGTGAAAAAAGCACGTGTGTTGGCATGGCTCGGGGGGGGGGGGGGGGGGGGGGGGGGGGGGTTCCAAAAGAGGCGGTTGTCCAGGAACTATGTCCAGAGATGATGCATACTGGCCCCAAGCCTCTGTAGAAATAATGGCAAGAGAGGGGGAGTGCTCATGAAAGAGTCGCCATGCCTCACCTGAGTCCTGCCTCAAGAATAGCCGATATAGAACTTGCACTAGTCGAGCCAAAAATGCCCTCTTCTTCCGCCGAACTAGGCATCGGAAGGCAATCCGTGACTATATGTGAGTGATGTCTACCAAAAGCACCTCCCTCTGAAGCTTGGCTCTAGTCTCGAGGCACTCCTCATCATACCATTTGTCCTGGGGCATGCTCCCAGAACGTCGTCTCTGCTCAAGTTGGGTGTGCGGGTATGCCTCTAGTGCTGCATCATGCAATGTTACTGTCAGTATAGTAGTAAGCTCCTCCAGAGGTCGCCCTAGCTCCTCGATGCACAGGCTCTATAGATCCCACTATGTAGACAGGGTCCGTCTCCCGTGTAAAGGTGTAGAGAGTAGGGGCTGCTATCTGTGATATGTGTGCTACACTAAACTGGAAAGAGATGGTCATCAACACAAGGGCATGATCTACTGCCACACCAACAGGTCTGGATCCAACTGTGAGGTCCTGGATACTAGAGATAAAGCTCGGCTCTACCATGACATAATCCACTGCGTTGGTTCCATGTCTGTGTGGAAAGCATATAAACCTCCCGCAGCGGGGAATCTCTATAGGCCATTCAAAATGGCCAATTTATGTGCAATCCCCATGTCTATCAAGTGCCATCCATACTCAGTATGCTCCACATCCTGTGATAATTTAGATAGGCCCATCTTTGCAACATCCAGCTCCCTCGGCATCTCCTCTGAAGTATCATAAAATAGTCTGGTGATGGGCAGTCCTAGCATTCAAGTCCCCCGGGATGATAATATCACCATCTCTAGAGAACCCCCATATGTCATTATCCAAAATAGAAAAGGGGGATTGTCCTCTAGGTGGTGCATATACTAACGTACTTGGAGGAAAGTAGCAAATAGAAAATGTAGAGATATTTGTCTGCTCAATTTCACCCGCATGTACCTAGCCTGCTCATCCCTACGGGCTATGTGTATCAATGGCTATTCCTCCCTGCATAAAACTGCCACTCCCCCCGAGCCCCGTCCTCTGTGCTCTGATCGAGTCTCCTGTCTGCAAGCTGTCTCCCATCTGTATCCACTGACATGTGGCATAGACTGCCCTGGGGCCTGATGTGTTTCAGAGTAGAAGATGATGTCTTTTTTGGTGCTTCTTGTTAGATCTATTGCAGCCGCCCTCCCAGCTAGGTGGTGCCCTATCTTCTGATCTCAATGATGAGGTTCTTGAGCAGCACCTCAATGTAGAGGCCACCGGTAGGTTTGATTCACACACCTCAAAGCTTACGCGAGTAAGCATAAAACACAATAGTAAAAGTTTCTTCTATACCTAGAGTTTTCCTACAATAACACCATACATATCATGTATGAGTAAAGCTTCAAATGAAATAAAAGAGGGCAAGAGTCAATTTGCCGCCTGTTAACATCAAGCAAAGATTCTTTTGCAGGTCTGTTTGATTAGGATCTAAAGTCAACAATGCAGTAAGTGCACGCTACTATTAAACAAGGACAAGAAATAAAGAAGGAATATGCTGATAAACGAAGAACGCATGCAGTGTCCAAATGTGATTTGGTTTTGTTGAAGTTTCACTAAAGTCATCTCAAACACAGTTCGGGGCTTTTCCTAAACTATTTTCAAGGTATTATCGAGCATGAAAGGTGGCCCATTCCATCAATGAGGTTCATATGATTAGAACTACCCCCACATGGAGAGTCCATATTGCATTTCATGTTAGCCTAATGAAACCATATATAGAACTAAAACATGAAACGATCCTTAATAAAAGAGATGGAGCAAGTTCTTGAGCCAAAACAAATTATACTTAACAGAAAGAGGACGACATGAAACCAACTGCTTCTGAAAACAAAAACAGTGACGAATAAAAACACGCTTAAATCACACTCGCACAATTGGAGTCTGGAAACAACTATAGTCAACACCTACGCAAGACAATAGAGGGGCAATATTTCCCTCTCAGAAGCACTGGAGTCTGAATACGACTAGCATGTACGCCCGCCCCATAGGCCTAGAGATTCTAAAGGAAGACTCAAAGCAACTTCCAAAACAACATAAATCAGTAAAAGCAATAGATCCAGTTAATCTCCAGAAAAGCGCCTGCAGACTAGCTGCCACATCAGCAGCCATCCGTACGCCATATTGACCTGGCTGGCAACTCTTCCGAACGGACTCCCATGTTAGCAGCCCATCCATATGGATTGCCACATCAACAGCCTGTCCATACGCTTGCCTTGTCAGCCTTCGTACCGTACTGTTGCTTGACTGCCAGTCATCCGTATGGTGATGCCACGCCATCACTTTGTGACATATGCCCCCACAAATAAAAGAAGAGTAATCGCCCTCAATTACCCATGTCAAAACAGACAGCACAGAATATCAGTAGACACTGACACCATGCAGGTAAGCTCATTATCTTCATACCACACAATAAACTCACGCATGGCATACAAAAACTTAAAGATTCAACATTTCAAATTGAATATTACATCCATGTCCAATATTTCACATTAAACTTCAATGCATTTATACTAGTCATCACATATTGGCCCAACATTTTAAACTAGGCTCATCCAGATCTTTGATGCACGAGTGCAATCTCCGTCGCA
The DNA here is from genome assembly GCF_014529385.1 of Adiantum capillus-veneris. Taxonomy (NCBI): domain Eukaryota; kingdom Viridiplantae; phylum Streptophyta; class Polypodiopsida; order Polypodiales; family Pteridaceae; genus Adiantum; species Adiantum capillus-veneris. Next base: position 49,754,699 of record NC_140933.1, read on the forward strand.
CTTGTAAAACTAGAGAGTGAATGCTGCAGACATTCATCTCTCAAGCCACATAGGTAGCCTCAATTTTTGTTTTCCCAACAACAGTTGCTACTTATAAACAATTTTTGCAAGCACAGGTGCGTGTGCACACATAATGTAGTACACATGCAAAAAAAAGTAGCAGTGTGGTTACCTGAGAAACCCCGTTGACTAAGCCATTGCCAACCTCCAAAGATCTCACAGCACTTGCAAAAGCATTGGCAAATTTATCATAGATACCTACAAGGGATACACAACTTAGTTGATTTGGAATTAAATATTGATAAAATAAACCTTGCTTTGTCAATTAAGAATGCTTTTCAAATTAGATACCTACAAGAGATACATAACTTAGTCGATTGAATGACTGCTTGATAAAATAAAAACTTGCTTTGTCGATTAAGAAAAGTTTTGCAGAACAATTTGCAAACCACTCCTAGGTAACTTAGATATGTGAGCCATTTCTTTCAGAAGTAGAAAAGGAAAAACCAGCAACTTCAAAAGTATTCCGAGACTATGCCAACTAGATACTTGGCAAGAGGTGACTTCAAGAGCCATGCTGATCTTTAGGACCAAAGGGGTCAAATTGTGAGCTTTGAGTGAAGATAGACCTGGCCAACCAAAAACTTGGCAAAGACAAGCGTGTAAAGCTTAAAAAGATCAAGCAAAGGTGGGAGAAGGGTGAACTTCAATCGCAAGTGTTTACACATGCACTTGTACGCCTAAAGAGAGCAAGAAGACTGTGGATAGGACAGCTCTATGGGAGCTTGAGATGTTTAAAAGAGAGACTTCTCCTCCAAACTTGGAGTGAAAAGAAGGCTACAAGGAGACCTATCAACATGCTATGCTGGTGAACATGGCTATAAAAGCTTGCAGAAATGAAATGAAACATGAAAGATTCAAACATCTATGCCTGTGTCCATGCATCCTATCTCTACTATGCTATAGGTGGACAAAGCTTGGTCTACTAGCAAGAAAAATTTGCAGCAACATCCATGAATGTAGTATGTCATGCGTTAGTGGAAGAGAGACGTGTATTACTGGAGAAAATGGCACCTCCTCCCACTTCTCCTAATATATAGCTGTAACGCATCATTTTAAACTGGATCCAGTGGCAGGGTCTGGGTCCTTAAAACTGAGGTCGTTTTCTGGCTCTGCCCCTCATGACACCCACAATGGTGAATTTCCTAATACCCAGTTGTGGCCCATCCATGGAGGTATGCTGTATAATATTATTCAAAGAAACTGCTGCCTGCGTGTGTGCCCCTGCGGTACTGTTGCTGCATTCAACTTTTACAACAATTATCAGCAGACCATAATCTGCATTGACCCTTTACTACAACTATCCTGCTCTGCTACCGCACTGTGTTGCAAAGCTATAGTTTTTAAATTATCCACGTAATGTGCATAACATAAATGCTGGTGCTCTAAGGAAACTTGTCACCGTGCTCTCACTGAATTGCTGGTAAGAAAGAACAATTTGTTATTTAACATGAACCAATCAGCCACACTTTTGTGGTGTGCTGTATTCTCGTCTGCGACCAAGATGCATTACCAGCTTGAACAAATATGCGATTGATAGAAACACACGTCTGCCCGGTATTCCGAAATTTGGAGTTCAGCTGCCAAAAAGGAAACAAAACATAATTTTAAATCTTAAATCCTCCTGCCCAGGGTAAAAACTGTATTGCAATGGCATATTAAACCAAAAGGCTTTCATCATTACATAACTTACGAGTATAACTAGGTGAAAATCCTACTACATTTAGGCATATAGCTTTGCATTGCTTCAAAAAAGAGTGAGCAACTGCATACCGTTCCTTTTACAGCTACATCAACATCAGCATCATCAAAAATAATACAAGGAGCATTTCCACCCAGCTCCAAAGACACCTGTTTAACAGAGGTACATGTGAACATACGTCTAAATCAAGTTTCTCAACTAAAAAAGTAGAAAATTACCTTCTTAACTGTCCCTGCAGCAGCAGCCATCAGTTTCTTGCCGACAGCTGTTGAACCTGTGAAGGTAATCTTCCTCACCTGTAGCCAGTTATAGGAAGAACTTCAGCCAGAACTTCAGCCTGGCCAGCAACTCCTTTCACTACCCCATCTTTCCCTCCGAAGGTCAAGACCACACCTACCAACCCAAGATCACCAGCCACTTCTAGCTCACACACAGTGCTTACTCGAAGAGAAAGCTCTAGCAACCATCACCACAATAGAACAGTATCAAGGAGCAAGATAGTTACCCAACCATGAATTACACTGCGAGCTACAGTTAACCTACAGCCATGAGCAATCAATTGCTGTAAGCCCCTTACAACACGACCATCACCAGCCCATTGCTCAAGAAAGCCTAGGGTTTCTAGGTGTCTCCCTATTGTCTCTTGCCTCTCTCACTTTTGCATTTGTAGGCGCTACTATATTACCAGCCTTGCATTCCAACCTATGGTAAGATGTTTTTGGTAAATACCTTTCCCTTGGGTTATATGGGTTATACGTTAGGGTCTGAAAAGTTACAAACTTCTGATTTCGCAGTTCTATACATTCATAGAATCTGCTCAGGGAACAAAGCGTCCTCTGGTTATTGCAATTATTATTCAACAAATCAGCACTCTCATAATGCAACAACGTAGAAAGTAACATTACCTACATGCAAAACTTTCACCAGATGAACTTGCAGGATAACGGGAGGCACACATACCTCAGCACTTTCCATAAGTGCATTGCCAATACGAGGGGCATCTCCCATCACAACGTTCAAGACACCCTTGTCAGATAACATATACTAACATTAATTGCCTTCCAATGGAGTACACACCTAGAACTATTATCTTGCATGATAGAAAGTGATTAAAGAATGATAGATACAGGGGGAATGCCTGCTTGAGATGCAAGTTCAGCAGCTGCTAGTGCAGTCAATGGTGTCAGCTCAGAGGGCTTGATAACAGTGGTACAACCAGCTGCAAGTGCTGCGGCTACCTGGCCAAAACAAGCCATAGATTTTAGACAAGATACAGGAATGCAATGCCAAACATCCAAATTGAAATTAAAATTGAGCTTTGAGTAAAGACAGAAAAACACCAAATATATTTCCCACCTTGCGAGTAATCATAGCTAAAGGAAAATTCCAAGGTGTGATAGCCCCAACCACACCAACAGGCTGCAAGGATCAAATCATTGAAAAACAAAGTGTCTTCAGACTTTATTTTAAAGCCTAAACATATCATTTCTTGATGCCAGAAATAACAACAAAGTTTTCACTTTACAAATTCATGAGCAAGGCGAGAGCAGCACTGTATACAATAGCCCAATATAAAAGCCTCTCGCATCTATGTAAGGTCACCCTTGGTAATTGCCAATTCAAGAACTGTCTCATTAAACACAACACACACCACATGCACACACACATGAGCATACATCAACACAAAGTCTAGCGTACTGAGTTTCTGTCATAACTCATCAAGGGAAGACTCAATCATAATGAAGCCTAGCACTAAAAGAAGCATTAAATTGGAATGTGCTGCCTATCACTAAAAGAATGAAGCCTAGCACTAAAAGAAGCATTAAAGACTGATACAGACTCTGGCGTGGCAGCACACTCAGCTCCAGCCCAGGACTCACAGGTACAATGGGGGTGTCGAGGCTCAGATGTGCAGGGATGGTGAAGATGTGCTCTGTGTAAAGACCCACTCTAGACGACTGCGTACAAGATAATGCCACTGGCCCAAAACGACTACTCATATGTACAACCATAAAGAGCCACCAACGGCTCATAAATGTCCAATCAGCTAAGTCTATCTCCAAACTGAGTGGTGGTGGTGACCTGGCCACGATGTCCACTAGACCACCGTCGGTACCCTACCACGTGTCACTCCCCAGCCCAAAGGGTCCGTCCAATGTGAGCCAGACCAACTGTAACTAACCGTCCGTCAAAGACCAACTGACCAAAGCCCAACTATAAACTAATTGTCCTTGTGAAAGTGAAAGTGACATTGTAGCTATAGGTTGCCCGCCACAAGACCGCTGCCCGTCCCGGAGAGCGGAACTGAAATATCGGCAATCTACTGTTGGTGGTCGGATGATGGAGGAGGAGGAGGAGGAGGAGGAGGAGGCTGATAGTAAGGTGGGTAAGGAGATGGAGGCCAAGTGTATGGTGAGGGGTAGTGGCCATGAGGAGGGTACATCGGGTATGGAGTAGCCACCCCATGAGCAGCAGGCTGTGTCGGGTGAGACGGTTGAGGGTGAGTAGGTGGAGCTGGTGGAAACCCAGGAAAAGACTAGGCCGGCTGCGAGGGTGGCACAGGTTGTTGGAATCCAGGGAAGCCGTAGAAGTGCTGAGGAAAGGAAGGGGATTGGGAGGGGGAGGCCATAGAAGGACCATGAAATTGTGATGAGACCGATCCTGCTGGCTTAGACTCCATATTGGTAGGATTTGCTTTCTTTGCTGTTTGAGAATCCCCTGAATGTGCTTTGGAAATGTCCGTCTGTGTCTGTATCTGTGGTGCCATAGCAGGAACTTGTGGAGAAACCGGGGTTCTAGTTGTAGTTGTAGTTGGAGCTGCCTGTGAAATGGCTACAGCTTGGTATTTTGCACAAGATGGACACAGTGTATGTACCACAGGAGAGAGATCTTGAACTGCTGCGGTCATATCATTTGCCTCTTTTAATTGTTTTTGTTGAGTGGACGATGTGTTTTAGGTCCAGTACTTGTTGAGTTAAGATTTTTATGCGATCTTGAGCTGTAGCAATGAAATTGTCCCTATCCATCGCTCGTTGAAGATGAGATTGCACTTCCCTTGTCATACCGTCATAGCAAGCGCGATGCAAACAGTTGGTACCTTGCAATAAGAGGGCTACATTGATAATCGTCGAAATGGCTCTTCTGTCCGCCTTTAAAAGTCTATCGGCCTGAGGCGCAAAAGTATCATATATGTCATGCTTGTCAGATGTAGGTGTCCCAGAGCTAGATGCCCCTACAGTATCTTTTGGTGCCCTTGCACTATCCCTAGGTGCCCCTGCACTAAGAGTAGTACGTGGTGCTGGCGACACAACTGGAGGTTGTGTTTTAGTGACTGCAACACTACTCACAAGATGTGGTGTGAAAGTTGAGGTGGCCACAGAAGTAGACATACGCACTGTTGGTGTTGTAGTATGGACGTCAGAGATTTTGACCTGTGATTCTGAGAAGGGTAGTGTTGCTAGCTGCTCAGCTGAATTTTTTGTACCTTTGCCCTCTTGCGCAAGATTCCTTTCCCTTTGGCAATTTTGGAACGGTCTTGCTCTTTTGGATCATCTTTAAGTGTGAGAACTGCTTTTGCATCTGTCTTTTGCTGCATAATCTGTACTACCCAATACATAATAAGGGTTGCATAGCAATTGAACCTTTCCGCTTTGCCTTTACGCTGAGTCCGAAAACGCTTTGCCCTGTCCTGTAGCGCTTTAAACAGCAGATGGTGAAATGAGTACGGCAGGCAGTGGTAGAGACAAAAAAGAGCATCGCATATTGCTGGCGAACCTGGAGAAGATGGAACCCCTATTCTTTCCGGTGCGCGCAGTAAAAAATAATACTGTAACACTGAATACAGTTGCTGACTCCTGTGATAGTCTGGATGTGAGTCCAGCAAAAGTTCCTGACAAGCACTTGCAGTTTCTTCCGGTGAGAGATTCGAAAAGGTTTTGGTTGCGGGCAGAGGTGCCAACACAGTCAATATTCCCATAGCTTGTCCGATATCCTCCACTGTAAGTGCAGTACCATTCAGCTTTGGAAAAGTGAGCAACAGGGCACATAGCTTGGCAGTATAGATATTGGCAGACAAATCGGTCTGAGCCAAATTTTGAAGACCCAAGTGTATCAGTTGCTGCTGAGAGAACACATCCTTGAGTGCTGGATTCGGAGCCTGTAAATGATATATCATTATTAAAGGTACCTTGGAGAGGGCACCAGACGGGCGAGGCACCTGGAGAGTGGTGACTCTGTGAGCAGTGACTGACTGTGGTGAATCTTCCCCTGAAGATTCCTCTGAAATCTGCTCTGATCTAGGAGTATAGTCTGATTTACTGTCAGAGCTATCCCCAGAGGCAGAGGATTGCAGATGTACTTCTTCTGATTGCAGATGTTTTTCTCTATTCTGAGTACGAACCATCTTACTAAACTGTGCAGGGACTTCTAGTGAGAAATTGGAGTACCAGGGCGCAGTAGCTTCAGAGGCACCTGGCGATGGGAAGACTGTGGAGTCCAGGTTACTGTAACCGGCCTGTTCAATCCAAAAAGGGCGGTAGACTTTACTTCAAACCTTGATTTAGCTTTCACCCATTATTAGTCGTCTATTTTACCTGTACTTTCAAGACACAACAAAGGGGGGAGGGATACAGGCTGCTAGATTGCACCTGTATGAGTAGACGGACACCAGATTGGCCCCTAACTTAGGCGCCCCTTTCGGTATTTCTTTATTGTTCAAAAGAGGGAATAAACGATGTGGTTCCTTACAAGCTGCCCCGCACAAACTCGGCTGAATTTCCACTGTTCCAGCCCGATTTCGGTAGCATAACTGTACTAGAACCCTTCACGGTCAGTATTCCCACGCATTAAATGACTTTCCCGATGCATACGGGCACTTTGCAAAACCTGGCGAGAATCTGCAGCACGCAGATTTCTCTGTTTTCAGCCCTGAAAATGCGCCAGATCGCCTGTACAGCGGTCCCCTTGCGTCCCCGAACCTCTTGGGGGTATTAGGGTCCGTTTAGGGCCAAAACCCTAAACCTGCAAAAATACACAGCAGGCTGTAATTTACTGTTTCGGGCTCCGTTTCGCATGCCGGTCGCATCCGTAGCAAGTCCTCGAGCTCCCGCACCTGTAGGGCTATTTGCCCTTTGAATCGGACGAGATTTCTAGCGTGAAACCTCTCCGAATTCACCTGTACTTGCGGGGGGATTAGCCGCTAGCTAATCCAGTACCTGTGCAAGAGGCTCTTGCCTCGGCAATCGCGCATGAACCCACACAACTGCACATTGGTCAAATGAAAAGCCCACTAGAGGGGCATAACATACTGCCAAAGGGGAGAGAGAGGGCAGTGCGTAGCGTGCAGGGCATCACTCCTGGCACCGCACTGTGCTTAAGAGGGAAAGCAAGCACTCCATAGCTCTTAACCTGTGACAAATCTGAAAATGAGGCTCTCCCCCTCCTAAATTCAGGGCCACTTCTTGATGCATGAGGCAAGTGCACCAGAAGGTGCCACTTGGCACATTTATAAGCATTTTCCCGTTTCGGGGTTGCCGTCTAAAAATATCCCAACCGGTTGCCCAGTTGACTTCACGGCAGAGTAAGAAAATGTTCCCCTTGTCATTCCGGAGGTAATGACGTCAACACCTTTTCAGGTCCCAAAATAGCAGTTCCCTAAATTTTAGGAGATGCTGCCATTGTATCTTTCTAGGTCATCCGACCCTCTTTGTACACTACGGCCACATCCAGAACTGAAATGTAGCCTCTGTAGCAAAGGATTCCACTTTGGCTAGTCAATGACCCCACTTGGCTAACCATAGTCCTTGTCCAACCTTAGTGCTCTCTTGCCCTCAGGCCTGGACTCCCTCTGGATAGTTCCACACTAGCTATGCAATGCAGGGCAGTTAGATTTCCCAAGGGCTGTTTCCAAAAAGTGAAAGTAAATAGATAATAAGAAAGAAATCAACAAAAAGGATAGATAGTAGTCACACGCTGGTGACAGTTACTCTTGGCGCTTCTGATATGAAGAAGTTGCGGCTGATTTACTTTTAAGTTGAAGCTAAAGTCGCTTTCCAGTTTGTTAAAATGTGCTTTTTAGGTTTTTGTTTTGGTTTTGGCCTTGATTGCTTTTTGCGCAAGCCAGGAGGCGAGGTTGGGGAGGGCGATTAGGGGTTGAAGGGCGAGGACCAAGGCGAGAGGGAAGTAACAAGGCGAGGGCGAGAGGGTGAGGGGTGCTAGGGCGAGGGGCTAGGGGCTAGGGAAATAGGCGAGGGATAGGGGTAAGGGGGCGAGGTCGAGAAGGCGAGGGAAAAAGCTAAGGCTAGAGGCGAGGGGTGAGGGGAGGGATAGGGCAGGGGCTAGGGGCGAGGGGATGGGAAAGGGCCTAGGGGCGAGGGGATGGGAAAGGGCGAGGGGCCAGGGGATGGGAGTGGGCGAGGGCGATGGGGTGGGAGGGTTAGGGCGAGGGCGAGAGGGTGAGGGGGGCTAGGGCGAGGGGCGAGGGGATGGGAAAGGACGACGGCGAGGGGGAAAGGGGGAAGGTTAGGGCGAGGGGCGAGGGGTGGGAGGGTTAGTGCGAGGGCAAGAGGGTGAGGGGGCTAGGGCGAGGGAATTGGGCGAGGGGATAAGGGGTGAGAGGGTTAGGGCGAGGGCGAGAGGGTGAGGGGGGCTAGGGCAAGGGGCGAGGGGATGGGAAAGGGCGAGGGCGAGGGGGAAAGGGGGAAGGTTAGGGCGAGGGGCGAGGGGTGGGAGGGTTAGGGCGAGGGCGAGAGGGTTAGGGGGCTAGGGCGAGGGGATAGGGGGTGGGAGGGTGAGGGGGGCTAGGGCGAGGGGCGAGGGGATGGAAAAGGGCGAGGGCAAGGGGGAAAGGGGGAAGGTTAGGGCGAGGGGTGGGAGGGTTAGGGCGAGGGCGAGAGGAAAGGGGAAAGGGAAGGGTTAGGGCAAGGGGATGGGAAAGGGTGAGGAGCGCGAGGGCAAGAGTAAGGGGCAGAGGCAAGGAGAGCGGGAAAGCGCTAGGGCGAGCATTAGGGCTAGGGGAGGGGGTTGAGAGGAGAGACAAAGGCGAGAATAGAAAAATAAGGAGGGAGTTTTAACGCTTAGGAAACTATCCCAGAGACCTTAAAGATTTAGCTACGACCAAATTACTAGAAAGCATTGATAAATTCGAGGTACTCAAAAGTGGCAGATAAAACGCGAATCATTTCATAAATAACTACCCCACTCAAAGATACAGAGGCATTTATGCATATCAAAGAACTGAGTTTCACTTGAGAGGCAAAAGCTAAGAAAAGGAATTGAGTAGAGATTGCGGGGATTAGGTTATGTCCAAGAAAGACAGAGATCGAAGACAGAGAGTGAAGGATAGAGTTGATCCAATTTAGAATCAGCCCCTTGAGCTTAACTGAGTCTGCAGAAGGAGAGTTGTCTAAGGGGAGAGTGATTTGGTTATTGAAAGGTTCAGGAATCGGCGAAGCTCAACACTTGATGGTAGCTCCGTTAGACCCTTGAGCGGCAGCTTAAGCATGATAGCATTTGATCCGAGATGCATTGACTAAAGGCAGCGGAACTCCTTCGAGAGTGGCTAATTGTACAGCGCCGTGGGGTAGAATCTCCATCACCTTATATGGTCCTTGCCATGTTGGGACCAACTTCTTTGCTTTTTTCAGAAACTTGGCCTGATAAAGTAGCACTAGTGCTCCTTGCTTTTTTTGCGGCTTTCTGAGATGGAGATCATGCCAGGCTTTACGACGAAGCTGCTTTGCCTCTAGAGCCAGTGAAGCCAAACCTCGGCTTTCCTCCAAAAGGAAAAGACGAGATACAGATGCTGACCCCAAATTTTCATTCGCACGAAGACTGCCCACTCGCGGGGATTCTGAGTTGAATTCGAAAGGTGCTATCGCTTCCAAACCGAAAGCCAATTGAAATGGGGTGTGATTGGTTGTGGCTTTGAAAGAAGTTCGATATGCCCAAAGTGTACCGTGGATAGCTTGAGCCCAAGTCGAGGGATGAAGATGACATGCTTTCCGCAGGAGTGCTATCAAAACCTTATTAGTGCTCTCTGCCTGCCCGTTTGCTCTAGGGTAATAGGAACAAGATTTTCGGTGAAAAATCTTGTAGTTGGCCAGCAAGGTAGAAATTGTTTCATTTACAAAGTGACTACCCCTGTCACTCGTAATTTCCAAGGGACATCCAAATCTGCACAAAATATTTTCGTATAGAAACTTGGCTACCGTAGTGTCAGTGCAGCCCGTTGTTGCAAGAACCTCTGCCCACTTTGTTGCGTAGTCTTTAGCCACCAAGAGATACTTCCGATTCCGAGTTGGGCAGAGGGAGTAATTGGACCTACAAAATCAATGCCCCATCTCTCAAAGGGTTGCCATGCCATAGAGACCTGCAGGGGACGGTTTGACTGTTTGCTCGGTTTAGGGGCACAGTGCTGACATACACCGCATACCTTTACATAGACAATTGCGTCGCGAAAAATATAGGGCCACCATAAGCCACACTGGAGAATCTTCTGTGCAGTAATATGACCAGGGTAATGGCCACCAGTGGGACCACTATGGGCATCCTCTAAAATATACTCGACTTCGTGAGGGGAGACACACCGCCTCAGAACACCATCTTGCCCTGATTTGTATAGCTGGCCCCCAATCAAAGTGAAAGGCCTAGACTTCAGCAACAGGCGTCTCTTCTACAGGGGAGAAGCATTCTCTGGGTAGAGGCCAGTAGAAAGCAGATGCAAAACATCGCCGTACCATTCCGGAGTTGTATCCACCTTAAAGAGACTGCTATCAGGAAAGTCATCAGCAATCTTTGTTGCTTCTTCACCAGTGTGAATGCGAGAAAGGTGGTCGGCAAGGACATGATGTTTGCCGGGCCTTAGTACCACTTCGAAATCGAACTCTTGAAATAAGAGTAGCCATCGCCATACTCTACCTGCAACCTACGGCTTGTTGAGCAGATATCGCAGGGCATGGTGATCAGTAATAACTGTCAAGTGGACCCCTAATAAGTAGTGCCTAAATTTTTGCAGAGCATACACAATAGCTAAACCTTCCCTTTCTGCGGTGCTATAGTTGCACTCTGCCTTGGTGAGTAGGCGACTCGCATGGTGAACACGGCGATCCAAGTTATACTCCTTACTAGGTTGAGTCAGCACCGCACCCACAGCCAATAGACTAGCATCTGTATGCACATGAAAGGTGAGACCAATCGGGAGCTACTAAGATAGGCGCTTCAGTGAGGCGTTTTTTAAGGGATGCAAAAGCTTCAGCCTCTGCCTTTGACCATTGAAAGGGAACAGCGGCACTGGTTAGGCAGGTTAGGGGTTGAGCCACCTGTGCATACATGCGTATAAACCTGCGATGATAACCTATGTGGCCTGCAAAGCTCTGTTCCCCTTTTGGGTTGATGGGAGGTGGTAACTTTAAAATTGCCACAATCTTCTCTGGGCAGGCGCTAAACCTTTAGCAGACACCACATGGCCTAGAAGTGTGCCTTCAGTAACCAAAAAATGGCATTTGTTAGGATTTAGCTTTAGGCGTGCCTCTCTGCACTTGAGGAAGACAGCAGAGAGTTGAGCGAGGTGTTCCTCTAGGTCGAAAAAATCGTCCATGAAGATGCGAAGATGATCCGTAAGCAGAGGACAAAAAATGAGATATATCGCCCTATTGAAAGAAGGTGGGTCATTTTTCAACCCAAAAGACATTCAAGTGTATATAAAAATACCCCAGGGAGTCACAAAGGCCATTTTTAGCTGATCACGTGGATGGATGCCCAACTGATTGTATCCACTAAACCCATCCATGAAACTGTACAATACATGCCCTGCTACATCTTCGAGCACACGCTCAGTGAAAGGTGTTGGGATACCATCTGGGATAGTTACCTTATTCAGAGCACGGTAATCTATGCACACACGGATTTTGTTCGACTGCTTCTTAGGCGCTATCACCATGGGTGATAACCACTCAGAGTGCTCCACAGGTACAATGATCCCTGCCTCTTGCATTTTTTCTAACTCTGCCTTGACCGCCTCAGCATACTTCGGGTTGAGCTTGTAAGCTCGGCCTCTTACAGGCTTAGCCCCTTCAACCAGAGGTATAGTGTGGACACCCAATTCTGGTGGAATCCCCTCTAAATCATTGTAGGACCAAGCAAAAACATCATTAAAAGAGTGTATGAAAGAGACTACCTGATTGAGTAATGCGGGATGCTCCCATAACCAAGCTGCTAACAGTACGTGCTGAGGGGTGTCAAGATCTCCCAGGTTGACTTCTCTGACCAGGTCCGGGGGTGTAGCTGGAGAGGGTGCTTCTGAAGATGAGAGGTGAGCTGCCTCTTGGAGCTTCAAGACATCATGTGCAGGTGTTTGATCGATTGGAAACTCTGCATACTCTTCTTGTAACCATCCCTGTGGGAGCTCCTCGAAGGGTAAATCTTCAGATGCAGACATGACAGTGCTTTTGTAGGGGGTCCGACTTGGGAGATGCTCCAGGAAGGGGAAAATCTATGGCGAGTGCATGCAGCGGAGATTTCTTCCCCCTTTGGTGATGTGTTATAGGTTCCCCAAGACCGAGGGCTTCCATCGGCGGGTCATTCGAAGCATGAGAATTTGGGGCTGATACACTTACTTCCTCGACTATTGTACTGTCTGCTGTAGGACTTTGGACATCTGTGTCCTCCTGAGGAGTTTAAAGAGAGAGTGTTACTGGCAGCACAGGTAAGTTTTGAATAGAGACCATGTAGCATGGCATCGATGTGGTAGCTTCCAACCACTGTAGCAGATCCTCGTCAAACCCGTCAGGTGGGATGGGCTGCTCAGGGTCGGGGTTGGACTATACTGACAATGAGCTGTGATGAGCCACTGGATCCATCCCTCCTTCAAGCCGGATTGGTTGCATTTGGGAGCCGGGAGTGTGTATCCACATGGCGTCGTTTCCCCGATCATGAAGTGCCTTAGTATGCCGCAACCATGGTCTACCAATCAGCAAAGGGAATCCTCCCTCCACCTGAGGAAGACTGACCACCACAACATCCAAGCTAAATGTGAAGTCTTGTACCTTCAAAGGCACCTTCTCTACTATGCCCACAGGGTAGACTGTCCTCTGGTCTGCCAATGTAACAGTGAATGGAGCAGGGCGAGTAGGCTGCAGACCTAAGGCTGACATGGTAAATTCGGGCATTAAATTGATTCCAGACCCACCATCCACTATGACCCCTGAGAATGACAGCCCAAGAATAGATACAGTAAGACGTGGACTTTTATAGTCGGTGAGGGGAGCAGCTGGATATGAAATCATGTAGGACTCCAGGGGCTGCATAGGTAGGTGCCCGCCACTAGGCCCTGTACCAGGGTACAAAGACTGAATTATTGAGAGGGTGTCACTTCTAAGGGTTGCATCTAGCCGGAGCATCTCATAAAGAGACACTTGCTGAAAGGTGTTCTTCAAGATTGCTTCCGCTGTGGGCCTAGCTCCTACAACCTGGGCCTCCTCGGGAACTTTGACCTGTTGCAAGTCAGCTACTGCTGTCAGGAAGGCTCCATCAATGTCCGAAAGCATAGAGATTGGCCTATTCTTTGCACCACTTACGGGTGCGACATTTGGAACAGGTTGCGGAAGGGTTGGACAGGATGGTCCCGTTGGCAAACTTAAACCCAGGGCTGCTCTTTGTGCTCGAGTGAGCACCCCAATAGGCTCTACTGCTTGTTGTGGCTGAACTGTATGTGTAGCAGGTGCTGGCTAAGGGGTGGTGTTCACTGTGATTAGATTGATTTTCGGAAATGTAACTCTTGTTGATTTTGATTTGGGCCTGAAGATGAGGATGCCCTTTGTTTGGGACAATCTTTACTGTAGTGGTCCGGTGTCTGCAAGGAGGAGACCCTTCAGGTAAAGGACACTTACTTTGGTAATGCCATATTCACCGCATTGTAGCATAAGATTGGCCGATTAGACAGACGAAACGGGGGACGAGGTGGTCGCTGCTCTTGTTGTTGCATGGTGCTGGAGGCTGAGGTGTAGAAGCTTTGGGGAACTGAGGAAGTACTGGCATGATAAAAGCTGTGAGGTGCAAAGTTGTTGTGCATACCTTGCTGCATAGGGGGTGTTGTCAGCAGAGGAGGCAACGGGTTTTGATGGCCGTAGGGTGAGACCATGTTGGATGCAGGTGCTAGCCCTTGTTGGAGAGAAGGACCTAGATTTTGTTGTATTTGCCGCAATCCTTTGATATAGTAACAATCCTTATCTTCGTGCCCAGATTTTTCGCAGAAGTGGCAATAAGCCCGAAGGGGACAATCCTTTGGAGGATGTCCAGGAGAGCGACAAGAGTTGCACCATACCATAGCTTTAGTCCCCTGCTGAGACCGAAGCTCTTCTAGTTCTCTCTTGATTTGATCCAAAGCCTCAAGGTGCGATGGTTTCTCTTGTCTCAGAGAGATTGATTTCTCTTCTTGGAGGGCGCGTTGTAGTTTGAGGGCTTCGAGTTCCCTGCGCAAGGAAGTCAAAGGATCAGCAGGAATACCTTCCGAGAACACAGAGGGAGTATCTATGTGAGGAGAGTTGTTGAACAGCTTCCTAGCCCCCTCTATTCTAGTAGCAGCTGCGATGAATTCCTCCAGAGTGGCGTCAGGTCGGAGGCTCTCTCGGAGTTTTTGTTGAGAGGTTTTTGGAAGCGCCTTCTCCACCCACTTCTTAACCATGAATTCACCAGGTTGCTGGGGAAGCTTGGCAACCAGAGATTTGGTTTTGGTCATAAGCTCTGCAAAAGTCTCCTCTGGCTGGAGCACCATGTTGCCCAACTCATCCAACACTTTCTCTTGGTAACCGCCCGGCCTGAAAGCTGCACAGAATTGTTGTCTTAAGTCTGCCCAAGTTGCAAAATGATTCTCTGCAAACTGGCTGTACCATTTGTCTGCTAAGCTGTCACGAGGACGTGGCAATTGCTAACCTTAGTTGTTGGTTTCTTCCAATGATTTTTGTTTTATTTTTGAGACCCTCTTTTTTGAAGTTGCAAATGGTCGGACATTGTATGGCCAATGTGAACGGTAGTTTCACCCGCAGACGGAAAGTTGGTCGGCACTGGAATTCGTACAGTAAAAGATGTCTAGGCTTAGAGCAAGATCATACAGGTCCCCCCCGTCGCACTTAGCAAGTTGGTGGATACTAGGAAGTGAACTCAATAAAGGCATAAAGTAAAGGTGGGATCACCAACAGAAAGTATCCGACAATTGGGCCACATTGCACTTTTGGATGCGGTCCCAATGAGGATAGATGGTCAGAAGACCAGCGGGAGCCCGACGGAAGCATCTCCTAAAAATTAGGGAACTGCTATTTTGGGCCGTGAAATGTGTTCGCGTCATTACCTTCGGTATGACCAAGGGAACATTTTAGTACTCTGCTACAAAGTAAACTGATGCACAAGTTGAGAGATTTTTAAGCAGGAAGCCCAATGCGGGGAAATTGCATGTATGAGTGCCAAGTGGCACTTTGTGGTCAATTTACCAAGTCTGGGAGAACAGAACCCGTAACTGACTTTTGAGAGCAGTTTTGGAGGCTGTTAACTTGGATTTTCAGCCATTTCTCTCCATTTTTGAGCTTCCCATGACTTTGCCTAGGTCCAAGGAGCTCATTTTCAGCATTGGAAGGCATCAGATGCGTGTTTACAGGGCTGTTTTGCTGCGTTTTCAGCGATACGCAGGTTTTGGCAGCCATGAAAATCTTCTCCTTTTTGCATCTATTTGTTCACAGATGCATTACAGGTCAAGGGCAGAAGAGAGGGCGCTCGATTTATGCACAAGCGGATTGTAACAGGTGCAGAAGCTATGGAATGCTTACCTTGCCCTCTATGCACAGTATGGTGACGGGAGTGATGCCCCGCACGCTACATACTGCTCTCTTTCTCCCCTACGTGCAATTATGTGATGCCCCACAAGAGGGCTACTCATTTGACTGATGTACAGTTGTGTGGGTTCATGCTTTTGTGCTGAGGCAAGAGCCTCCTTGAGCAGGAACAGGGGTAGCTAACTGCTGCTCCAAAGCAGGCACTGGTGAGGGTCATAACCTCACCGTACAGGTGCAAAATCAGCGCTGTGTATGCGCTGTAAATTCACTCTTTTTCAGCCATACGGACGCCAGGATCATTGGGAATCGTGCCCCACTGGCAAAGGAGAGTTAGGGGACTGTTTGGGGCTGAAAACAGGGCAAAAACCAGTAAATACAGCGTGCTGAATTTACTGTTTTTGGACAGGAATCAGAGGGTATACGTCAGTGCAAGCGAGTTCCAGCAGGGGAATTGGTTTCGCGCAAGTTTTGGGGCTGTTATGCTGCCGAAATTTGGCCAAATCAAATGGTATCTAGGTGGATACACGTGAAGGATTCCCAGGACCTTACCTTGTAATTTACCCTCCTAAAGAATAAAGAAATACCGAAAGGGGCACCAATTTTGGGGCCTACAGGTTGTCGGCGTCTGCTCGGAGCATTCTAGCTTCCGAGCCGTGTGTGTATTCAAGTGTTAACTCCCGTCGCAGGTTCTCTTTGCAAAGTGCTCTGTGTGTGTGTTTAAAGTAAAGAATTTCGGGTGAAAGCCAACGCCTACCGCCCTACGGGCCGGTTTCATAAGCCGTCCAAGGTGGATGGAAAAAGTACCAGATAAGCATCTTCCCTGTTAAGACCACGTCCTCTACAGAGAGATACGAACCTGCGTGCATGGTCGTCCGCATCTTCCGAGGAGAGTCCTTTGAAGGTGGGGAACTTGATGTTTACCTTGGCCAACACACTAGCCAACCCCTCCATGGCCCCTTGTTGAGCCTGTTGCTCAATAGCCTGCTATAGCAGAATAGGAGAGAGCTTTAATGGAGAAGGTGATCTGGAAGATGTGGAACCGGATGAAGGAATGGAAAATGAAGGAATGGGAGATGAAGGAATGGGGGATGTCGTATGTGGAGGTATGGTTGATGAGGTTAATGGACTTCTACTAGATACCACAGGGCGTCTTCTATTATAGTGCTTCAGAGGGCTCAGTAGTGCGCTTTGACGCTCAACTGACCGCCTTGTATGTGTCATGCAGTGAATAACACGTCTAACACAGAACAAGTGAGGATAGTGACTAGACCACCTGGTCCAGGACCAGTGACTAGACCACCTAGCTGGCAGGACGAGGAGGGCTGGACCAAGGCGAGAGAGGACCAGACTTGCAGACTATCTACACAGTGTAAGCAAGTGTGAGGAGCCAGGTAACAACCAATTAGCTTCACAATTTTATCTCCACAAGAGTGAGACTTCCTTTGAGGTCCCACCGTGATCGCCAAAATGAGAGCACTTGTAGCGCGGATAATGTGTCGTGCTCTCTACAGTGGGTGGTCCTCAGTGCAATGTGCGTGACAATCTCACTCAAACAACTGAACAGAAAGGAAACAATAGACATCGACAGAGCTCACAAAGACACAATAGCAGACCAGAACATGGCTCGACTATCTCAAAGACTGATACAGACTCTGGCGTGGCAGCACACTCAGCTCCAGCCCAAGACTCACAGGTACAATGGGGGTGTCGAGGCTCAGATGTGCAGGGATGGTGAAGATGTGCTATGTGTAAAGACCCACTTTAGACGACTGCGTACAAGATAATGCCACTGGCCCAAAACGACTACTCATATGTACAACCATAAAGAGCCACCAACGGCTCATAAATGTCCAGTCAGCTAAGTCTATCTCCAAACTGAGTGGTGGTGGTGACCTGGCCATGATGTCCACTAGACCACCGTCGGTACCCTGCCACGTGTCACTCCCCAGCCCAAAGGGTCTGTCCAGTGAGAACCAGACCAACTGTAACTAACCGTCCGTCAAAGACCAACTGACCAAAGCCTAACTGTAAACTAACCGTCCTTGTGAAAGTGAAAGTGACATTGTAGCAGGCTACACTACTTCTGTGCCCACATCCACCCCTTTGTCACGCTTCACCCTCTTCCTTGAGGACACCAACTACAAGGGAAAGTTGGATCTTCACACCTTTTTCACTCATCTCCCCGACCTTGATGCCACAGTTGCCCTCCACATGGATGTGTTTGCAAAAATTTTAGCTTTCATGGAGGGATACATCATCAAATATGCCGTGACTATCCCCCCACATGCAGGGATGTAACGGAATATGGCTAATAACATTGATTGTAGCGGAATTAAAGTGACACTAATGAGCATTTCCTTAAGAGAATTCTTAATGAGCATAGGGAGAGTACTTAATTGAAGATAGCAAAATAAACATTATACCTAGTTAGCTTGGCATGAACAATACTTGCAAAACAGAGAGAGAATTAGAGAAATTTACAACAATTGAGGACCAGATTTACTTGGAGCCGGTTCCCCCTCCAATAGGCTTTTTTGTATTATAGGTTCTCCCATAAAGGGAGACTTGGTACAATACAGTCTTTGTGTTTCTTGAGACCTTGTTGATGCCATGAAGATGGTAAGCTTCATGCACCAATATTATGCCCGTAATTAACTTGCAATAAACATGAACTTGTCCCCGGCCTCACCTCAAACACCTTCAAAGGTGAAGAGAGCTAGCAGGGAGTGAGGGAAGGGAAGAGAAGAAGATGTATTCTTACAAAAAAGAAGTAGTCTCCTCACATATCATTACTCTTAGAGCATAGCATAGCATAGTAATGGAGATGAAGAAGATGATAAGCATTGCTTTGAAGCTCGACTCTTGGTTGGATTTGCATTCCATATCGAAGAGGTGTTGGTGTAGGCTCTCTACTTCTCAAGCTTGGAGAAGGAGATGGAGTTCTTGCTCAACACATGAGAGAACGTGTAAGTGTGTGGGAGAGTATGCCAAAAGTGAGCCTTGGTCGACCCCTCTTCCCCCTAGCACTAGGTTGCACCCCATTGGTCCATGCCAGGGCCTAGCCAATCAAAAGCTTCGGTTATAGCTAGCAATAGAGGTAGCATTTGGACGAGTGTCCTTCTTTCTCCCTTTGAGAGAGAGATCTTAATTAATTATTTAATTGAATCTAAATTCTCATTGGACCTCCCTAAAGGCCATCCAATAAGATTCACGCACACTATGTGGGCAACATGGCTGGGGGCTTGACATGTGTCCTTTATGCCTCTTGAGTCTTGGGCATGCCTTGAGTGTGTGTGTGTGTGTGAGTGTGTGTGTGTGTGTGTGTGTGTGTGTGTGCACGTGCGCATGTTCTCTCTCATCCCCTACCTTTAGGACTCGCCCCCTCCTTTGTAGGCATCATCTTTGACTTGAACACCTCAAGCATCTTAGTCATCAACCACCTCAAGCACCTTAGTCATCAAGCACCTTAAGCAAAGGCCTAGCCTACCTAAGGTGTAAAGTACCTAAAGCTTTGGTCATAGCTAGCAATAGAGGTAGCATTTGAACAAGTGCCCTTCTTTCTCCATTTGAGAGAGAGATCTTAATTAATTATTTAATTGAATCTAAATTCTCATTGGACCTCCCTAAAGGCCATCCAATAAGATTCAGGCACACTATTGTTGGGTTAAAGGCCTAAATAACCCCTTTTTGTACATTTTTTTACTTTGTCCAGAACTTAGACATTTTTTTTAAAGTCACTTATAATAAAAGTAGGAAAACCCAAAACCCACTTATTGAGTTTTCCCCAAAAACATGAGCTCTCTCTCTCTCCCTGCTTCGATCCCTAGCACTTCCTCTCTACTGCACTCCGCCTCCTGCTTCTTGTCCCAATCTTGCACTACATCGCGACGCGCACATACCGGTACCTTCTGCTTCGCGCTTTCAACTGGTATCAGAGCCCTAGGGTTTCAAAACAGCGTTGCGCAGTCTACTGAACAGCGATTTAAATTTGCTCTCCCGCGTTCAATTTCGCTTCCATCGCGAAGCCCCTTGCTTCCGGGCTCGAAAAGGTCACCAAAACATCCAAAACAGCCCAAAACAGGCTGTTTTTAGGTCAAAATAGGTAATTTACAAGTTATAACAAGTCAAAACAGCAATACGCAGGTGTACCAAAGTTGTGGGATCACATGTATTGATGTTTGTCACGACAAATTGAGTTAAAAGCTGAGTACAGGTGCTTGAAATTGCACATTCAGCTGAAATTTCAGATTTGGACAGCTTCATGTAAAGAAATTGTGGTCTATCGTATACAAAGTCTTGTGGTTGCTCCTATTTGCTAAAATTTTCAGCCTATTGCATCTCTCTTGTATACACACTTGTGGTTGAATTAAGATGGCTTCTTCCTCTTCTGCATCTGACACTTAAAGTTTGATGGAAATCAAACGGTTCGATGGTCAAGGCTTCGATCTTTGGCAAGAACGCATGCAAGGTATCCTTTTTTTAAAGGATTGTGAAGATGCATTGGAACAGAATAAGCCACCAAGTTTGTCTCACGAAGAGTGGGCCAGGTTAAATAAGCAAGCTATGGCCTACATCAAAATGGCTGTCAATGATGACATTTTGATGGACATCAAGCATTTGGACTCTGCTTATGCAATATGGCAAAAGCTAAAGTCCAATTATGAAAACACCACGCTTGTGAACCAAGTGCGTTTGATACAAAAGTTGGTGAATATGTAGCTTGATGACTCGAAGTCACCTTCTGAGCATTTGAGTGCCTTTAAAGGTGTGTTGAGTCACTTGCAAGACAGTGGGCTTCACCAATTCGATGATAAACTGAAAGCTATTTTCTTGCTTATGACACTGTCAAATACTTGGGAAACTTTGGCTGTCTCCTTGAGCAACACTCCCACCCTCACATATGACGGTGTGAAAGGGTCTTCTCAATGAAGAGATTAGACGCAAGTCTAGCAGGGAAAGTGGCAGTTCTGCCTACAATGCAAGAGGTAGAAATCAAAAGCGTGATGCGGACAACAGGACTCAAAATAGAAGAGCGAGCAAGACAAAGAATAAGGATGTCACTTGTTATCAATGTGGCAGAAAGGTTCACAAGAAACCCAATTGCAAGTATTTCAAGAAAGAGCAGGAAAGGAAGAAGGAAACGCAAGAAAAGAAGAATAAAAATATGAGAAGAAAGGGGAAAAATCAACAGGTGATTCCTCCAGGGATGCTGAGAATGCAAATGTATCCTCTAGTGTGGTCATTGAGGAGCTGTCAGAAGTTGAGGAAATCTTGGTTGCAGCTTCATGCCCCTCAGATTTGGTGATAGCTAATGCAGAAGACATGCTTATCTCGAAGAAAGATGTCATTGATGCATTGCTCAGTGCTAATGATGGCATATCCCAGTCATGGATAGTGGATTCTGGTGCTTCATTCCATGTGACTCCATCTTTTGAGTGTTTTGCTACATATGCTACAGGCAATTATGGGAAGGTGTACCTTGGTGATAATTTTTCTTGCAATATTGAGGGAATGGGTACCATGCGTTTGGCTCTTAACAATGGTCAAGAGCTCGTGTTGAATGATGTCAAGTTTGTACCAAGCATTAAGAAAAGTTTGCTAACTGTTGGCCAATTAGATGCACATGGTTATACGACCATTTTTGCTAGGGCATCATGGAAGTTGCTCAAGGGCTCTATGTATGTTGCAAAAGGGTCTAAAAGAGGTACTTTGTACTATCTTCGATGCAAAGCTTTGCCTGGCAAGTTTCTTGTTATTGCTGAAGTTGCTTTACACACGGAATTGTGGCATAAGAGACTTGGCCATATGAGCCAAAAGGGTATTGATGTGCTTTCCTTTTTGAAGAGGGTTGATGTAAAAGGCAAAAACTTGGATTTTTGTAACGATTGTCTTTATGGAAAGCAAAAGAAATCTTCCTATTACTCTGGTGTCTCTCGCAAAGCTAAGCCTCTTGATCTTATTCACTCCAATGTATGCACTATGCCTGCTAAGTCTTTCGGTGGTGCATTGTATTCTGTTACATTCATTGATGATTGTACTAGGAAAGGATGGGTGCATTTGTTGAAAAGTAAGAGTGAAACTCTTAATGCTTTCAAGAAGTTTCATGCTTTTGTCACTACGCAAAAGAGTACTAAGCTTAAATGTCTCAGATCTGATAATGGAGGAGAGTATGTAACTGCTGAATTTCAGAGTTTTTGTGATGAAAATGGGATTAAAAGGGAGTTGACAACCCTTATAATCCGTCTTCCAATGGTGTGGCTGAGAGGTAAAATCGTACTTTATGTGAGAGTGCGTTGCATGTTGTCCACCGTAAAAATGACATTCCAGAGGGGGTTTGATATGGCAGACCTGCCTCTTATGATCATTTGAGAGTATTCGGCTGAGAAGCTTTTGTTCATGTACGCAATGACTTGAGAACAAAGCTTGATATGAAGTCCATTAAAGGAGTCTTCCTAAGATATGGGAAAGAAGGTGAAATGGGCTATAGAGTGTGGTTACCACAGTCTAGAAAGGTAATACACAGCTCAGATGTAGTGTTCAATGAGGCAAAATTAAAATCTGATACTGACAAGAAAACAATCAGATTTCAGTCTTCCGTGCCACCCATTGATGTTGAAAAAGAGCCTCATGATACATTACCGCAAGCTAAAATTGATAATCAGTCGGTTAACCTTGAGCCAGAAGAGGTAGGACATGATACTGATGCTCCTAATGAGGATGGAAAGCCCCCTGAATTGGCTGAAAATGATTTTCAGCAACATGATAGAGCTGAAAATGAGTTGCCTTATGATGTAGAACCGTTGCCTGAGAATGTAGATCATTGGGTACGCAGGTCAACTCGTTTGAGAAGGCAACCGTAGAGATTTAATCCCTCTTTGCATCATGTAACGTTGACAGATGAGAGTGAACCTCTTACTTATAAAGAGGCTAAGTCATGTGAGTCAAGCAGTAAGTGGGAGCTTGCAATGCAAGAGGAAATGAAATCCTTGTATGCAAATGATACTTTGGATCTTGTGCCATTGCCTAAAGGGAGAAAGGCTCTTCCTAAAAAATGGGTATACAAGATTAAGATTGTGGATGAAAAACCCAAGTACAAGGCAGGATTGGTTGCAAAAGAATATGCACAGAAAGAAGGAATTTATTTTCAAGAAATCTTTTCTCCTGTTGTAAAGCTTATAACTTTACGTGTCCTTTTTGCTCTCGTTGCGGTGCTTGATTTGGAATTGAATCAAATGGATGAAAAGACAGCGTTTTTGCATGGTGACATTGAAGAGGACATATACATGAAACAACCTGAAGGTTTTGTAGTTCCTACACGCGAGGAACTTGTATACAAACTGAAAAGGGCTCTGTATGGTTTGAGACAATCATCACGGCAGTGGTATAAGAAGTTTGACACTTTTATGCTGTTTCAAGGCTTTAAACGCAGCCATGCAGATCATTGCTTGTATACAAAAACAGATGAAGATGGTTGTCCCATCATTCTTGTTCTCTATGTTGATGACATGCTGCTTGCCAAGAAACATAAGACTAGTCTTCATGCTCTGAAACGTAAGCTAAATTCAGCATTTGCTATGAAGGATTTGGGTGATGCAGATCATAATTTGGGCATGCGTATTAAAAGAGATAGAAAGCTGAAATTGTTGTTTTTATCATCTCAAGAAAGGTACATTGCAAAAGTACTTGACAGGTTTAATATGGCTGATGCTAAGCCTCTTGGAGTACCTTTACCTCCATACACTAAGCTTAGCAAAGCAGATTGCCCAAAGGATGAGGTGGCATTGAAAGCAATGAAGGGAATCCCATATGCATCAACTTGTGGTTCTCTTATGTATGCTATGGTTGCCACTCGTCCTGACATTGCTTATGCGGTGGGAGTTGTTAGCCGATACATGTCGAATCCTAGCAAAGCGCATTGGGAAGCTTTCAAATGCATTTTGAGATATTTGAAAGGTACATAATCAAAGTGTATTTGTTATGGAAAAAGTGACTTAAAGTTGCAGGGATATTGTGATGCAGACATGGCAGGTGACATGGATATCAGGAAATCTACCAGTGGATATGTATTTGCCATTGCTGGTGGTACAGTCTCTTGGTGTCCTAGGTTGCAAAAAATTGTGGCATTGAGTACTACTGAGGCTGAATATATTTCAGCCACAGAGGCTTCAAAAGAGGCCATTTGGTTGGGCAGACTTGCAAAAGAACTTTGCATGCTTGCTCATACACCCGTATTCGGTTGTGATAGCCAGAGTGCTGTCTACTTAGCCAAAAATGCCATGTTTCATACGCGTACCAAACACATGGATGTGCGGTACCACTTCATACGTAAATTATTGGAAGATGGTCTAAGTCACCCTGACTAAGATCCATACAAAGGATAACCCTGCAGATGTTCTCACCAAGAGACTTGCTAAGGCTCAGCATGAGCATTGCATACAGCTGGTGGGAGATGGTTAAAGGCGTCATTTATGCCTTTAAGTGGGAGGTTGTTGGGTTAAAGGCCTAAATAACCCCTTTTTGTACAATTTTATACTTTATGCAGGTTCACATTGAACCTAGCCTTGAACCTGGACATATTTTTTTGAAGTCACTTATAATAAAAGTGGGAAAACCCAAAACTCACTTGTTGAGTTTTCCCCAAAAACGTGAGCTCTCTCTCTCTCCCTGCTTCAATACCTAGCGCTTCCTCTCTGTTGCACTCCGCCTCCTGCTTCTTGCCCCAATCCTGCACTACATCGCAACGCGCACCTACCGGTACCATAGTAACAGGGAATGGCCATTTTAAGGTCCCCGTTCCCATCCCAATTTCCCATTCCGAATCCCCGTCCCGTGTTTCAAACGTGAGTATTTGAAACAGGGAATGACATTTCATGCATGTTGCCGTTCCCCGTTCCCCGTTCCTGGTAATTATGACCGGTACCTTTTGCTTCGCGCTTTCAACTATGTGGGCAACATGGCTAGGGGCTTGACATGTGTCCTTTATGCCTCTTGAGTCTTGGGCATGCCTTGAGTGTGTGTGTGTGTGTGTGTGTGTGTGTGTGTGCGCGCGCGCGCGCGCGTTCTCTCTCATCCCCTACCTTTAGGACTCGCCCCCTCCTTTGTAGGCATCATCTTTGACTTGAACACCTCAAGCACCTTGGTCATCAAGCACCTCAAGCATTTTAGTTATCAAGTACCTCAAGCACCTTAGTCCTCAAGCACCTTAAGCACAGGCCTAGCCTACCTAAGGTGTAAAGTACCTAAAGGTCCTAGGTCTAAGGACTTTTAACACTAACCTTTGGAGGTCTTTAATAAAGCTAACCCTAAGGTCTTTTAAGCTCCATTATCTACACATTGTTCTTCAGTAGACCATCTCCTTTTGAGCCCCTTTTGAGATGTAGCCATCTCTCCTTTTTGGCGCCGTACTGAGGTAGGTCTAACAACACATATCTATGTTCTAGCTCTTTTTCCCCTTTCATTTTCCTATATTAAATTATAAGTTTAACATGAGAAAATCATTTGGTAAAGTTAGATATTAGATTTTATGACATTAACTCTCTCTTAAAATCATCGTCGTCCTCGACTATGAGGTAGATAAGGTAAAGTCCTAGTCATTAGTCTATGTTTCTTAAAGGGTAGAGTATCCCTTTTGACCCTATGACATCATTCCAAAACGAATGACCAATCCATTTGGACTTGAGAGACTCAACTGTCGCAAGCATGTCTGCTCTTTAGTCCATATCATAATCCTAGAGTAGAGTGACAAATTCTACTTCGTGTTTGGGAGACGTCGTTATCACAAACATGATTCTAAGCATGCTTTACTACTTAAATTTGTGCACAATAGAAAGAGAACCAGTATTATAACAGAAAAAAATTATATATTTAAAAGGCGTTTACATTTGCTTACTCTAGTGTAGCATTGTAAGCATTGACAAGGTTCATATTATCCTTTGGATTTTTGCCCGTAGTTTGTCTTAGATGAACCTTGGGGAATTTCAGTAAGACCCATTCATTTTCCTTAAAGGCTAAGACTCTTCGGTGCTTGTCAGCAGCAGCCTTTTGTCTTTGATGTGAGATGGATATAGCCTCTTTAATCGTTTGAAAAGACTCTTGCAAATCTCAGCTATACTCATCAACAACGAAGATCTTCCCATGTACTTTAAGTAGCGAGGGACTTTTAAATCTTCCCTCTATGACCTCAAAAGGTGCCTTTCCGATAGAAGTATGTACAGTGTTGTTGTATGCATACTCTACAAGGGGTAGGTACTTCTCCCATTGTGAGCATTGATCTACTTCCGCAACATAGGTTTTTAGTAGATCTAAAATCGTAAGGTTTGCTATTTCACTGTGGCCATCCGTTTGTGGGTGATATTTGCAAGCTATGTAGGGAATGCTCAAGATAGTGAAGGAAAGCATAAAAACTGCATAGGATTGTGCAACCTTTTATGCTACAAGCATAGGCAGCCCCAAAAGCTCCAAGTGAGCAAGTGGGTATATCTTGAAATACGTAAGAGGACACTGAAACTCTCTCCAACAAGTAATCTACACTAGCCTTAGTATTGTGAACTGTGCCAAGTCCAAAAGACGACAAATGTGGTGTCCTGTAAGTTGGAGCTACCCCCAAACTTTAGCTTTCATCGGGTGCTCCATGTTAGCCATAAAGAGGAATGTTTGGAGAGGGATAAACAGGCTATTCCACTTGAGCAAGTTCCTAATTTGAGGATACTACTCAATATATGTTTCACTTGAGCTCGAGTTGGTCCTTAACCAAATGGTAAAGCGGTCCATTGGACCTCTTGATCATACTATCTGATCGGACGGAAATATAGACCCTATTCATAGACCTAAGTCAGCGCCAATGGTGGTGACAGCCAGCTTTTTCTTGCACTCGCCCAGTTAATTTGATTTCTACACTCATTTGTTAAGCATCCCAATTAGTGGTTTCTAAAGGTAGCGATCTACCTTGGCAACCTGGTGGCTGCCCGCCATCACCCTACAGCGCTTCTCACCCTCATCCATTGCCAATCATGCTCACCCTCATCAAATCCTCTGGCACCTTGGCAAATTCGCTACCCTTGAAGTTAGCCAATGCGCCGTATCATCCACACCCCTGTAACTTAGGAATTAACACTTTTCACGTAGTTTTCTGCATGATAGTTCTCCTGTGGTGCTGAGTGAAACACAGCAATAGTACGCAGCCACAATGGGCAGAAAGGTCTTTAGAGGGCAGGAGCACATACGTACTAAGCATATGCTCTCCCTCCCTCTAAATCAACTTCCAAAATCTCACCATCGCCTACAACTCTCATGGAAAGCTAGTATTCGCCTGATAGATGTTCACCTAGCAGCCAACACCCGCCGAACATTGCCTTAGATGGTGGTGATAAGTGTATTTCCAAGGTTCCAAGTTGTGGATTCTGCAACCTCAAGCCCAGCTGGTTTCAAACTCATTGCACCGTGTGTACGCTTTTGTGGCGTGAATGCTGCCTTTTAATGGTACACACAGAAACGAGACTGGGCTTCATTGTTCAATCCAATTTTGGAATTGCATACGTGTAACATTTGAGGAATTTATTTGCCAGTAATGTATGTCAGAGCCAATATGGTAGTAGTTTGGGTCCAGCTTCTACGGACTTTTTTCAATAGTCTTTTTTTGCTTAGATAGTGTTTGCGGGAACAAAGTGGTGACTGGTGTCTCACTCATCTTCATCGTCACAATGCACTGAACAGATATGGAAACAGAATAAACACATGCAAATAGAGCCACAATTGGTGATTGGTGTATTGCCCATCGTCATTGTCAAACTGGACTGCAGCGAAATAATACAGATACAGAGTGAACACATACAAATTCAGCCATCATTGGTGTGCTTGTCTCTCCTCGCACTAACCCTTGTGAGAGTAGCACTCTTGCCTTGTTTCTCAGTTTGCAGTTATCCTTATATAGTGGATCTCATAGGTTCATGCGGATTCTACGGTTCATGATGATTCTACAATCATCACCGCGACAATGAGTGACCTTGTGGCAAGCACATGTAGCCCAGCTACAGTGCTTGTAGTCTCCACAGGAGTGTTAGCGTATGGGATTGTCATGGACCAGAGTCACTACTCTAGACCATTGAACTAGGGTGAACCTACGTATGATGCTCAACTGGCCACTTTTGGGTGAGCACTTTGGCAGGAGGTGGATGAATGATAGACAGGCCATCAATGTGGCCTAGCACCTATTTGGTCTACAATCAGCCACAGCCTATGGGGTCTACCTCATCTACTCACCACCCCAGTGGGAGACATTTTATCGCTATCTGTATTTCGATCTTGAGATATCATTGTCTTGGATTGTTTGGTCTATCATTGAGTCTAGTGACTTGAGCCTAGAGCCGCACCTACTACAACACATTTTTAGCACCATCTAGCCTTGACAACCACTTGTATCGCAATGGCACAGTCCATGGTCTGGAGCTCAGCATGCTTCCAGCCAGTGTCTTGAACTTGGGTCCTTTGCAGTGTACCAAGGCTGGGTTCATCAGTTCATGTATGTCGCTTTTGTCATCTTTATTTCTATTTACAGGTACCATTGCTTTCGGTCCATAGTTTCATTGTTTTAGACTTTAGTAAGGTTTGAGTAGCACTACATGCTAGAACCTACTAGTGAGCATTCTGAGTGAGACTCTGAAGATGTGAGGATCTCTTCCCACACTTGATTTTATGTGCTACTCATACTTGTTCTACTAATGCATATATTTCAAAGATTTATTCGAAGTTCTTATATACCGTCAAATATGGTTATTCTGTTTTTTTTTAAAGATAAATGCAAGAAACACACCTGCTTTAAAACTAGCAGCCTCCTATCTGAAGTTGGAGCTGGAATAATGTCTCCATATATACGCTTGGCTTCTTCAGCAAAAAATTCCACAAAGCCTGCTCCATAAACAACCTGTGTCCAAGATATAAGTAATAGCATTTATGCATACTAGCTTAGGAAAAGGATAATATGGGCACAACACAAACAATTATTATCTAACTGTGGTACTTTACCTCTCCAAAAGCTTCTTTCAATGGTTTTCCTTGCTCTAATGTCATCAAGTGACCCAAATGTTCTTTATTAGCTATAATAAGATCATACCTTCAAAGAAATACATATGTTTTGTTAGCCTTCATTGTTATTTTAAGCATTAGTGCACTACTTATGTCTACCTCAATATTTCCCTTTTGACTGCTACATTGAAAATTACAAACCTTAGGTGGAAGATATAAATGTTGAGCTTAAAGAAGAAAGAAAGATAAAGGAAAGGCTGCATTTTAACCTTCTTTTGGGCACTCAGGCTTAACTATGATACATTGATTAGGCTGAGGAGCTTACTTTAACAAGACTAGTAGTTGGTGGAAAAGATTACAGAAAGCAAAAAAATGAGAGATAAAGTAGCGACTTATGAAGCCACTATGTTAGCTTTAGGGTTGCACGAATATGCACAAACCTTGGAGTGTTACAAGCTTGGACACTCCAAGTGAGAAATCAATAGCAACACACGAACAAAATCTACAAATAATTGAACTTGAATACAGAGAGAGACACAAGAGAAGAGAGTTGACACGGCACGGCCGAGTTCCGAGCCAAGATGCAATGGCCCCAAAGACTAGCGCCCCTTTCCGTATTTCTTTATTATTGCTTCGCAAAGGTACAACTCCCAAGGGTCCTCTTCTCCGAAACTCTGCGTACAGATGCTCTCTCAGTTCTAAAAGCTCATGATCCCAAAAGTATCCACTCTGAAAGGCCTTGTGCAAAACTGAGAAAATTCAGCCAATGCAAAAAGCGAAAATCCGTACAGCCTGCCACGTCAGCCTGTCAATGTAATTTACGGGAATCAGACCAAGCCTTTATGCTTTTGAGTTTTAGGTTTTAGGCCCCTCGGCCAGTGCTCTTCAAGTTGGGTAGGTTAGATTTTTATTAAAAACCCCAACCCCTTCTCATTAGGCCCCTTGGCCACAATTTCTAGGATCAGTTCTTCTTGTTCTCTCAGCTGGTTCTTTCCGATTGGACACGCCATGTCATCACCTTGTTACATACCCCCCTCTTGAAAGACTTTCAATCGAACTCAAATATGCCTACAAAATAGCCAAAGGACAGAAACTTTCTTCACTAGACATTGACTCAATGTACTCATGCACTAGACTCCACAAATCAAACAATTTTACAAAGACATCGATCATTCATCAGATCACATTTCTGTCGAGGGTTACATAAACAAATCATGATCATTGTAGCATATTTAGCAATCACATCTAGACCTCGCTGATCTTTTCATGGATTTCTTGATCTACTAACTCTCGTTGTTACTATCAGATTTATATCCATTCTTTTCATATGTCAAGCAAACGATGTCCATGACTATCCCCACAAGACAGTACCTTCACAGAACATACAGTTACACATCACACACTTAGTTTACACTGAACACTGTGTTTCAATCACTCAATCTAGCAATCTCATCCCGTCCAGACCTCTTGATGCATCTAGATCCCTCTGCAGCCATCTCACCCTTCTGGAACTTTTGATGCACTAACAATAGTATCCATGATCTTACCCAGATAGAAATCTTGATGCACTAGAATCTCATTCATTTCACATTCACTTAGCCATCACATCCAAAGCTCGCTAATCTCTAATAGATGTAGATGCACTAAGTCAAATCATTCATCAGATAAAATGTTGCAAACATTTCATCTTTCTCTACATGTCTCTAACAATAAACACATGAAAAACGCTATAAACATTTCATCTTTCTCTACATGTCTCTAACAATAAAGCACATGTTATCAGTTCAATCAAGGAAATTTCCAATTCAATGTACATATTTTCATAAAGTAATTCCACGAAACATTGTCAGCCTATCAATATCCCTAAAATCGTAAAAACAAATTAGTGACTTCATTAAATCTACACAATCTGTGACAAAGGAGTGGAGTCGCTCCCCCACCGCACTACATTCAGCCTACTGATTCATCTGTAATTTTTGACATAGACACTGCTAATAATCCAAAAGCTTCAAGGTACAACTCAAAATTGAAGAGAAGTTGCGATGTTCTCCTCCCCGTCCACTTTGCATCGAGAGCCAAAAAATTCCCTTGACCAAATTATCCAGTGTACCTATCTTACCTTTCTTTTCTTTTCTTGTGCTCTATGACTTGTTGGTAGCCCCACTGACCTCCCCTTTCAAATGGCACCTCATTCTGAATCATCAAAATTCTCTTATAAACCACTAGCTGATTCCCTCGCTTCTTCGGAAATCTCGGATGAACTATCAATCGATTCCCTCCCTTCTTTAGAATTTTCTAATGAACTATCATCCGCTTCCTTTGGTTCTTTCTTTTCCTTGAAAGACTTTTGCCCCGTTGAGGTGCACATTGGCTTGTCCATGGGTTAGGTCAATGAGCCGGCATGCATACCAAAATCTTGCTTGGCATGTCCCATAAGTCTCTTAATGGAGTCAAACTTCTTTTGCAGACAATACCATTGGATCTCTTTTGGCAATCCACTCTTGAACTGCTCAATTTGGTTCTTCGAAGTGATCCTGCTACTACAAGGACACTGGCAAATAGGTATCCTAAAACCTCTGGCAATAGTCATCCAAAGTGTCATCCATATTCATTCTCAGATGATGGCATGCCATGATCTCGTCTTCAATACTTCCATTATCCAAGCAAGAGTCAAAACACACACGCATCCGCGGGTCCCCATCACCTGGCCGGGACACACTCCCATTCAATATTTCTAGGACAGTGAATGAACCCGAACTCAAAACATAGACCAGCGGTGATCAGTCCTAGCCGAAAAGGACCATCCCCCATAGTATCCAACAGGTAAACACATGTGCCGACCTTTTCCAAGCATGTAAGACAAAGTTCACACTTAATCTTCTATGTTATGCTAAGGCTATCCACGTCAAATCTTCTCGGTAAAGTTTTAATCGTAATTTAAATTTAGATTAAGTTCCTTGAGTTATAATCTCTTGGTTCCTAGTTTATTTTAATTTTTGATCAAACAAGACCTTAAAAAATACAACGAGTCTCTTGGGAGTTTAAGGTTTTGTCTCAACGTAAGTTTCAAGTTAATCCCGAATTTGACGAATCCCATCTTGGTCCCTTTGCATCATTTACCATCCATGGGACATCTCCATGAAAGCAATTATCTCCGTGATTACGTGGTAATTATCTCGGTCATCTTAAAAATAGAAAAAGATACTTCTGACGGGGTTTAAGGGTACGCATAGATATTAATCATCATCCAACATGCATGCTATTTTAGTATGATCTCCAGTCACCTATGGTTAAAGAGAGTGTTTTCTACTCTCTCTATGTTATATTAGTCTAGTAATCTAGAGAACGGGACTTGAAATATAAGTATGATCTCCAGTCACCTATGGTTAAAGAGAGTGTTTTTTACTCTCTCTATGCCATATTAGTTTCGTAATCTAAAGAACTGAACTTGAAATATAAGTATGATC